>NC_041215.1:12925850-12966016 GCF_002837175.3 Physeter macrocephalus | reverse complement strand
TTTTGGATTGTGTTGTTTGTTTTTTTGATATTGCGCTGCATGACGTGCTTGTAAATTTTGGAGATTAATCCTTTTTCAGTTGCTTCATTTGCAAATATTTTCTCCCGTTCTGAGGGTTGTCTTTTGGTCTTGTTTATGGTTTCCTTTGCTGTGCAAAAGCTTTTAAGTTTCATTAGGTCCCAGTTGATTATTTTTGTTTTTATTTCCATTTCTCTAGGAGGTAGGTCAAAAAGGATCTTGCTGTGATTTATGTCATAGAGTGTTCTGCCTATGTTTTCCTCTAAGAGTTTGATAGTGTCTGGCCTTACACTTAGGTCTTTAATCCATTTTGCGTTTATTTTTGTGTATGGTGTTAGGGAGTGCTCTAATTTCATTCCTTTACATGTAGCTGTCCAGTTTTCTCAGCACAACTTACTGAAGAGACTGTCTTTTTTCCATTATATATTCTGGACTCATTTGTCATAGATTAGGTGACCATATGTGCATGGGTTTATCTCTGGGCTTTCTATCATGTTCCATTGATCTATAGTTCTATATTTGTGCCAATACCATACTGTCTTGATTACTGTAGCTTTGTAGTGCAGTCTGAAGTCAGGGAGCCTGATTCCTCCAGCTCCGTTTTTCTTTCTCAAGACTGCTTTGGCTATTCGAGGTCTTTTGTGTTTCCATACATATTGTGAATTTTTTTGTTCTAGTTCTGTGAAAAATGCCATTTGTAGTTTGATAAGGATTGCATTGAATCTGTAGATTGCTTTGGGTAGTATAGTCATTTTCACAATGTTGATTCTTCCAATCCAAGAACTAGGTATATCTCTCTATCTGTTTGTATCATCTTTAATTTGTTTCCTCAGTGTTTTATCGTTTTCTGCATACAGGTCTTTTGTCTCCTTAGGTAGGTATATTCTAGGTATTTTATTATTTTTGTTGCATTGGTAAATGGGAGTGATTCCTTAATTTCTCTTTCATATTTTTCATCATTAGTGTGTAGGAATGCAAGAGATTTTTGTGGATTAATTTTGTATCCTGCTACTTTACCAAATTCATTGATTAGCTCTAGTAGTTTTCTGGTAACATCTTAAAAATTCTGTATGTATACTATCATGTCATCTGCAAACAGTGAAAGTTTTACTTCTTTTTTTTCTGATTTGGATTCCTTTTATTTCTTTTTCTTCTCTGATCGCTGTGGCAAAAACTTCTAAAACTATGTTGAATAATAGTGGTGAGAGTGCACAACCTTGTCTTGTTCCTGATCTTAGTAGAAATGGTTTCAGTTTTTCATCATTGAGAATGATGTTGGCTGTGGGTTTGTCATATATGGCCTTTATTTTGTTGAGGTAACTTCCCTCTATGCCTACTTTCTGGAAGATCTTTATCATAAATGGGTGTTGTATTTTGTCTAAAGCTTTTTCTGCATCTATTGAGATTGTCATATGGTTATTATCCTTCAATTTGTTAATATGGTGTATCACATTGATTGATTTGCATATATTGAAGAATCCTTGCATTCCTGGGATGAACCCCACTTGATCATGGTGTACGATCCTTTTAATGTGCTGGTGGGTTCTGTTTGCTAGTATTTGTTGAGGATTTCTGCACCTATGTTCATCAGTGATATTGGCCTGTAGTCTTCTTTCTTTATGACATCTTTGTCTGGTTTTGGTATCAGGGTGATGGTGGCCTCATAGAATGAGTTTGGGAGTGGTCCTCCCTCTGCTATATTTTGGAAGAGTTTGAGAAGGGTAGGTGTTAGCTCTCTCTAAATGTTTGATAGAATTTGCCTGTGAAGCCTTCTGGTCCTGGGCTTTTGTTTGCTGGAAGATTTTCAATCACAGTTTCAATTTCAGTGCTTGTGATTGGTCTCTTTATATTTTCTATTTCTTCCAGATTCAGTCTTGGGAGATTGTGCTTTTCTAAGAATATGTCCATTTCTTCCAGGTTTTCCATTTTATTGGCATATGGTTGCTTGTAGTAATCTCTCATGTTCCTTTGTATTTCTGCAGTGTCAGTTGTTACTTCTCCTTTTTCATTTCTAATTCTGTTGATTTGAGTCTTCTCCCTTTTTTTTCTTGATGAGTCTGGCTAATGGTTTATCAGTTTTGTTTAACTTCTCAAAGAACCAGCTTTTAGTTTTATTGATCTTTGCTATCATTTCCTTCATTTCTTTTTCATTTATTACTGATCTGATTTTTATGATTTCTTTCCTTCTGCTAACTTTGGTTTTTTTTTGTTCTTCATTCTCTAATTGGTTAAGTGTAAGGTTTGGTTGTTTATCTGAGATTTTTCTTGTTTCTTGAGGTAGGATTGTATTGCTATAAACTCTCCTCTTAGAACTGCTTTTGCTGCATCTCATAGGTTTTGGGTCGTCTTGTTTTCATTGTCATTTGTTTCTAGGTATTTTTAAATTTCCTGTTTGATTTCCTAATGATCTCTTGGTTATTTTGTAGTGTACTGTTTAGCCTTCATGTGTGTTTATTTTTTACAGTTTTTTTCCTGTAATTGATATCTAGTCTTATTGCGTTGTGGTCGGAAAAGATACTTGATATGATTTCAATTTTCTTAAATTTACTAAGGCTTGATTTGTGACCCAAGATATGATCTATCCTGAGAATGTTCCATGAGCACTTGAGAAGAAAGTGTATTCTGTTCTTTTTGGATGGAATGTCCTATAAATATCAATTAAGTCCATCTTGTTTAATATGTCATTTAAAGCTTATGTTTCCTTATTTATTTTCATTTTGGATGATCTGTCCATTGGTAAAAGTGGGGTGTTAAAATCCCCTACTATGATTGTGTTACTGTAGATTTCCCCTTTTATTGCTGTTAGCATTTGCCTTATGTATTGAGGTGCTCCTCTGTTGGGTGCATAATTATTTACGATTGTTATATCTTTTTCTTGGATTGATCCCTTGATCATTATGTAGTGTCTTTCTTTGTCTCTTATAGTCTTTATTTAAAGTCTATTTTGTCTGGTATGAGAATTGCTACTCCAGCTTTCTTTTGATTTCCATTTGCATGGAATATCTTTTTCCATCCCCTCACTTTCAGTCTGTATGTGTCCCTAGGTCTGAAGTGGGTCTCTTGTAGACAGCATACCTATGGGTCTTGTTTCTGTATCCATTCAGCCAGTCTATGTCTTTTGGTTGGAGCATTTAATCTGTTTACATTTAAGGTAATTATCAATATGTATGTTCCTATTACCATTTTCTTAATTGTTTTGGGTTTGTCTTTGTAGTTCTTTTCCTTCTCTTGTGTTTCCTGCCTAGAGAAATTCCTTTAGTATTTGTTGTAAAGTTGGTTTTAATGGTTTTGAATTCTCTTAACTTTTGCTTGTCTGTAAAGATTTTAATTTCTTCATCGAATCTGAATGTGATCCTTGCTAGGTAGAATAATCTTGGTTGTAGGTTTTTTCATTTTCATCACTTTAAATATGTCCTGCCACGCCCTTCTGGCTTGCAGAGTTTCGGGTGAAAGATCAGCTGTTAAACTTATGGGGATTCCCTTTTATGTTATTTGTTGCCTTTCCCTTGCTGCTTTTAATAGTTTTTCTTTGTATTTAATTTTTGATTGATTAATATGTGTCTTGGCATATTTCTCTGGATTAATCCTGTATGGGACTCTGTGCTTCCTGGACTTGATTGACTATTCTCTTTCCCATGTTAGGGATGTTTTTGACTATAATCTCTTCAAATATTTTCTCAGACCTTTTCTTTTTCTCTTCTTCTTTTGGGACCCCTATAATTTGAAAGTTGGTGCATTTAATGTCCCAGAAATCTCTGAGACTGTCCTCAATTCTTTTCATTCTTTTTTCTTT
Source organism: Physeter macrocephalus (assembly GCF_002837175.3). Taxonomy (NCBI): domain Eukaryota; kingdom Metazoa; phylum Chordata; class Mammalia; order Artiodactyla; family Physeteridae; genus Physeter; species Physeter macrocephalus. The sequence goes on along the minus strand of NC_041215.1, from coordinate 12,962,205 downwards.
ATTCTGCTCTGTGGTAGTTATTTCCACTATCTTATCTTCCAGGTCACTTATCCATTCTTCTGCCTCAGTTATTCTTCTATTGATTCCTTCTAGAGAATTTTTGATTTCATTCATTGTGTTGTTCATCATTCTTTGTTTGCTCTTCAGTTCTTCTAGGCCCTTGTTAAAGGTTTCTTGTATTTTCTCCTTTGTATTTCCAACATTTTGGATCATCTTTACTATCATTACTCTGAATTATTTTTCAGGTAGACTGCCTATTTCCTCTTCATTTGTTTGGTCTGGTGGGTTTTTACCTTGCTCCTTCATATGCTGCATATTTCTCTGTCTTCCAATTTTGTTTAACTTTCTGTGTTTGGGGTCGCCTTTTTGCAGTCTGCAGGTTCGTAGTTCCCATTGTTTTTGGTGTCTGCTCCCAGTGGGTGAGTTTGGTCCAGTGGCTTGTATGGGCTTCCTGGTGGAGGGGACTGGTGCCTGTGTTCTGGTGGGTGGTGCTTGATCTTGTCTTTCTGGTGGGCAGGGCCACATCTGGTAGGGTGTTTTGGGGTATCTGTGAACTTAGTATGATTTTAGGCAATCTCTCTGCTAATGGGTGGGGTTATTTTCCTGTCTTGCTAATTGTTTGGCATGGGTGTTCATTGCTGGAGTCTGCTGGCCTTTGGCTGGAGCTGGGTCTTAGCATTGAGTTGGAGATCTCTGGGGGAGTTATCACCAATTGATTTTACATGGGACTGGGAGGTCTCTGGTGGTGTAATATCCTGAACTCAGCTCTCCCACCTCACAGCCTGAGGCCTGACACCAGGCTGGAGCACCAAGAACCTGTCAGCCACATGGCTCAGAAGAAATGGGAGAAAAAAATTTTTTTTAAAGAAATAAAATAAATAATTATTTAAAAATTTTTTTAAAGATAATAATAATAAAAAAGAGGAGAACAACCAAACCAATAAACAAATCCACCAATGATAACAGGTGCTAAAACTATACTAAGATAAACATAAAAACCAAATCTAATCAGTCACAGACAGCAAGCCCCAAGTCTATGGTTGCTCTCAAAGTCCACCGCCTCAATTTTGGGAACATTTGTTGTCTATTCAGGTATTCTACAGATTCAGGGTACCTCAAGTTGATTGTGGGGATTTAATCTGCTGCTCCTGAGGTTGCACCGAGAAATTTCCCTTTCTCTTCTTTGTTTGCACAGCTCCTGGGGTTGGGCTTCTGTTTTGGCCCCACCTGTGCGTGTTGGTTGCCTTCAGGCATCTGTTCCCACACATACAGGACAGGATTAAAGCCGAAGTTGATTAGGGGGCTCTGGCTCACTCAGGCCAGGGAGAGGGAGGGGGACAGTAGTTATAATTGGAATGCAGAGCAAGCCTGTGGCAGCAGGGCTTAGGGTATTGTCTATAGCCCATGAAGAGGAACAAAAGTCCTTGACTTTGTTTTATGACTAAACTATTATTATTTGTCTTACTTGACTGCTTTCCTTTGTTTCTGTGTTTTCTCACTTCTCTGATTAAAGTTTCTTCTGGAGCTCATGGAAGACCTAGAAGGTACAAACAGAGGTGGGGGACACAGGAGGGTCTGTCCCTGGAAGGCCCCACAGGGTTTCTTGGTTTCAGTCACTTCTTTTCTTTGATACTCCTCAATCTTGAGGGCAACAGGGGTGATGATTGCTCTGGCTACTTCCTGATGAACAGGGCAAAGTCAATTTTTCAAAATTAGAGGAGAGAAAGTCACTGACTTTCATTTTAAGGATTTATTGATTCCCAGGTTTAGCATTAAAGTTTTGTATTCTGAAGACCTTACCTCTCTGTTTGATTGGTTTGTCATAGCACCTGGACAAACATTTGAAAATTAGTAGACATATTACAATGAGGATAATGATCAAAATGCACCCTTGTAGTATTCTCCAAAAGAGTCTTCTTATTCCATATGGCAACCAGGAAAATAAGTTTTGGAGTGGGTCCTCTTTGCATACATTCTGTAACCAAGTAGCCTTTTGAATTATTCTATTTATTTCGGTTTTAACTTCTCCAGGGGTATTGATATATACATAACAGGAGCTATTGGCCACTACACATGTGTCTCTTCTTTGAGGGCCTAAAATCTAATTTAAGACAATTTAACTGTCTAATACTATTCTGGCTAAAGAATCTAGCTCCTTCTGCTGAGAGGCTATGTTGAGCTCTCTCATTTATTATTACTATTCCTAAAGTAAGAGAAAGATTTCATAGCTACAAGAGGAGACCTTGAGACCATAAGTTTGCAGCTGGCAGGTGCTAGCAGATACAGTTTTGAGAATGGCTGGTGGTAATCCTCAAGTTTGATACAGTTTAGAAAACTCAAGTTCACAGTAATACAGGAATGTGTCCATAATGGCCATCCAGCTCCATTTTGGATGCCTGAACCATAGTTACTCCATTTTGATTTTGAAATGCATTTTTCTTCAGTGGTTAAAGCAGATGTACAATGTATGTTTGATAGGCCACAAATAGGCTGTTCTCGTTTAAGTTAAATCATGTGTAAGTCAGAATACTTCCTCATACCTCAATATGTGAAAATTTCCTCCATCACGTTCCCCTTTTGATTGCAAATCTTTTGATGGAAAGCACAGTTGATCAAAATATTTGTCCCTCAATGCCTGGGTGGTTGCTGTCACCCTAGGTCCATCATATTCCCTGGTGCTAAGTCTACTTTTTGTATATATATTTACACTTGCATACTTGCCTAGTTGTCCACGTTGGGGGAAGCTAATCAGACATAGTGAACAAGCTCAGAAGTACGCTAATGAGGAAACATTTTATAGGCTGTACATTTTATCAATTATACCAAATTGTCACACAAACATTATACATATGAGTTTAGTAGTAGACTTAAAACATGCAGTGATACATGTCATAAGATGTTATACTGTGACAACTCCACTAGAGAATTTTCTTTCCATTCTGGACCTTAGGGTCAGAAGTATAGTTAGAAGTAAAACAATAAATTTCCATTTTGATAGGGAGACAAACATTTGGTAAACACTATTATGACACCATTAGTGTTTCTTACTCAGTTCAGCAGTATGATCTGAAAGTTATCAGAAATTTGTACTTGTCAAAAAGCCATTTTTGTGAATCTTCTTGAAGATGAAGCATTTTTGCAAAATCATCAGAGTGAAACAATGATTGTCTATGAATGACAAAAAGACTTTTAAGGCACAGTTAAAGATCTGATTACAATGCAGTTGACAAAGAAGCCTAACCAAGTTGCTGTAACATACAACATTTTAAGATAATAACTAGAATTATGACCGATAACATTATACAAGGACGTATTCAAATTTTAGGAACTTCATATAATTTCTAGAACATTTATGTTAATGACATTGACCAATACAGTATAACCTAAGAATGTTTATCACTACTCATTTGACAATGCTTCCCATTTAATTTAACATACCAAATAATCTTTTTAAATTAATTTTTATTGGAGTATGGTTGCTTTACAATGTTGTGTTAGCCTCCACTGCACAACAAAATGAATCAGCCATACACATACAGATATCACCTCCCTTTTGGACTTCCCTCCCATTTAGGTTACCACAGTGCATTAGGTAGAGTTTTCTGTGCTATACAGTGGTTCCCATCTGTTGTCTATTTTATACATAGTATCAATAATGTATATGTGTCAATCCCAGTCTGCCAATTCCTCCCACTCCACCCCTTTCCCCCTTGGTATCTATACATTTGTTCTCTATATCTGTGTCTCTAACCAAATAATCTTAATTAACTTAATATTTCTCTCTGAGATGCCTCAAGGGCCCTTTGAAATGCCTCAAATTTAGTTAGAGGTCAAAAGAACTTCATTTAGAATTTGATCTAAGGCAATTCAATATTCTAAGAAAACTTTGTTCTCTTGACAGAGAGAGAAAACCAAACTCCAGTCTTGCATTAGCTTACTTTTAATAACAAAATTCATTTACTTAATTAAGTTCAATCTAATCTTAATCAATTCTGACCATGCACAAAACTTTTTTCAGGGTTCCTTTTCCACAAACCTTCCACAACTATCTGTATCCATAATAGTTTGTCCATTATTTTTTTCCCAGTTAGAAATAAACAGCTTCAGGACAAAATTACTTTCTTTCCCCTTAACAAAAATACCTCCATTCTTCATATCTTCTTTTACTGGCAATATATATCCTACTTATTTTTACATATTAAAATGTTTCCCTTATAATTTTTAATAGCTTTAATGACATATATATTACAATTTTAACCTTTAAAACCAAGAAGCAAGTAACTGTGAACTGTTTGTCATACCAGCATTTTCTGATTGGCAAACTTATGAACATATTTTGTAACCTATGAAATACGCATTTTGTCATACCATAATTTCTTTCCTCAATGTGGTACAAGACGTGTTGATTAAACCCAAATATCTTTAATTTTTCTCTCATAAGAAGACAAATGTAGGTAAACTTAGGCTTTTCTAGAAATCAGAGTTCCAGTATTTTACCTTATTTAAAAATGATCTACCCATTCTATGAATTCTTATTATTTAACTTAAGTTAGCAAACCTCTAAAATTTCAAGTTACTTAAAATCTGGAGAGACTTTTTTGTGTGTGTGTGTGGTATGCGGGCCTCTCACTGTTGTGGCCTCTCCCGTTGCGGAGCATAGGCTCCGGATGCGCAGGCTCAGCGGGGCACGAACCCGTGTCCCCTGCATCGGCAGGTGGACTCTCAACCACTGCACCACCAGGGAAGCCCTGGAGAGACATTTTTAAGTAGACATTGCTAAAACCTAATTATTCCCCAAAAGTTCACAACCAGACTCTTATCTCATTCACATATAATTTTCATCATATCAAGTTATTTTTCTTGCTGATAAATTTGTAACAAAAATAATACGAACTTCTTTGACTTTCAGTAACCCTTGTTACAATAAAAGTATTATACTTAATATTGATGACTCTAAAGACTCTAAAGACTTGTCTGTATTAATTAGACCAACAAGCTTAAACTTGCTTTTATTCATTAAAAATCAGTCCTAGATCATGTGATCTTTTAAAAAAATTGGGTTACTTTTTGTTGTATTAAGAAACATTTGATTTGTAAGCACTTACTTTCCTTCAAGCCAATTAAATAGATCTAATTTACAAATTAATTTTTATATAAAGTCAGACAGAACCATATATCTCATTTTAAAACTTAGTATTGAATCAGGTATTTTTAATGAATATTTATTTAATTATTTATTTGGCCACACCAGGTCTTAGTTAAAAATAGAAATATAGATCAATGGAACAGGATAGAAAGCCCAGAGATAAACCCATGCACATATGGTCACCTTATCTTTGATAAAGGTGGCAAGAATATACAGTGGAGAAAAGACAGCCTCTTCAATAATTGGTGCTGGGAAAACTGGACAGCTACATGTAAAAGTATGAAATTAGAACACTCCCTAACACCACACACAAGAATAAACTCAAAATGGGTTAAAGACCTAAATGTAAGGCCAGACACTATCAAACTCTTAGAGGAAAACATAGGCAGAACACTCTATGACATAAATCACAGCAAGATCCTTTTTGACCCATCTCCTAGAGAAATGGAAATAAAAACAAAAATAAACAAATGGGACCTAATGAAACTTAAAAGCTTTTGCACAGCAAAGGAAACCATAAACAAGACCAAAAGACAACCCTCAGAATGGGAGAAAATATTTGCAAACGAAGCAACTGACAAAGGACTAATATCCAAAATTTATAAGCAACTCATGCAGCTCAATAACAAAAAAACAAACAACCCAATCCAAAAATGGGCAGAAGAACTAAATAGACATTTCTCCAAAGAAGATATACAGATCGCCAACAAACACATGAAAGAATGCTCAACATCATTAATCATTAGAGAAATGCAAATCAAAACGACAATGAGATATCATCTCACACCGGTCAGATTGGCCATCATCAAAAACTCTAGAAACAATAAATGCTGGAGAGGGTGTGGAGAAAAGGGAACCCTCTTGCACTGCTGGTGGGAATGTAAATTGATACAGCCACTATGGAGAACAGTATGGAGGTTCCTTAAAAAACTACAAATAGAACTACCATAAGACCCAGCAATCCCACTACTGGGCATATACCCTGAGAAAACCATAATTCAAAAAGAGTCATGTACCAAAATGTTCATTGCAGCTCTATTTCCAATAGCCAGGACATGGAAGCAACCTAAGTGTCCATCATCGGATGATTGGATAAAGAAGATGTGGCACATATATACAATGGAATATTACTCAGCCATAAAAAGAGGCTGTGACAAAGTTAGACATGTTTTTATAGTCATCAATGTTAAGTATAATACTTTAATTATACCTAAGTTTACTGAAATCAAATAAATTCATATTATTTCTGTTGCAAATTTGTCAGCAAGAAAAATAACTTGATATGGTGAAAAATTAAATGTAAATGAGGTAAGAGTATTGGGGTGAACTCTTTGGGAATAATTATGTTTTAGGAAAGTCTACTTAAAAATAGTCTAGTTACCAAATCAAACTTGGGTCCCTCACCCATGCGCAGTAAAGTCAATCTACTGACTCTGGGTTGTGGTGAAGAAAAGTGCAGCATTTACTGCAGGGTGCCAAGCAAGTATCCCAGGTAGGTAGTGGTCAAAAGACCCAAACTCCCTGATGGCATTCAGGGAATGGTTTTTAAAGCCAGGATGAGGGAGGGGCGTCTGAGGTGCATGATCAGCTCATGGACATTCTACTGATTGGTGGGTGGTGAGGTAATTTGGAGTCAACATCATCAACCTTTTGGTTCCAACCAGTCTGGGGTCTACATACTTGTGAGCATCATACACTTAACTGAAAAACAATAGAGGTCATTACTGATAGTCCCTCATTATGTGCCCATCTGATGGTTCTTCTGGTCTCCTTTTGAATTTATGTTATTCTACAAGCCTCTGCAATATAAACATGAGCAGGACATAAGGTCAGAAGTGAAGGGTGAAACAGAGCCAAGGGAAATCTTGTAACTAGGGTACTGTGAGAGGAGAGTGTCCTTGGCAGGAAAGTAGCCTGGGAATCTTCCATATTAGAACCCTGGAAGCTATTCATCTGCCATAACCCATGGCTTCTGGTGATCAAGGCAGGGAGGAAGCCTATGTTGGAGAGAGTCAGGATGACTTGCAGATTCCTAACAGGAGCTCTCCAGTTTCAATATGTTCACCAAACTGAGAGTGCTCTGAACCTCATAATTTTGGGATTTTTATGGAGGCATCATCATGTAGGCATAATCAATTATTAACTCTATTTGCAGCCCCTCTCCCCTGTCTAGAGGATGGGGGGTGGCGCTGAAAATTCCAAACTTCTAATAATGACTTGGTCTTCCTGGTGACCAGCCCCCACCCAGGAGCCATCCAGGAGCCCACCCAGATTGCCTCAAAGTATTTAGGAGTTTGTGTCCAGGAAGGGGTCAAAGAGTATATTAGAACAAGTGTTACTCCTAGTGTTCTTATCACTTAGGAAATTACAAGGATTTCAGAAGTTCTGTGCCAGGAACTGGGTGCAGAGAACAATATATATTTTTTATTATCTCACAACCCATCTGAAACCCATCTGAAAACTAGCTCCAATACTGAGACTCTGTGCGGCCCTTCAGAGCCTGGTGTTCTCTCTGGGAAGGGATTAATCACAATACAGTCTCAAAAATGTCTTGATACAATTCAATAAGAAAGCACATATAAGTTATTTCATTAATGTATAGTGCACTATATGATATAAAGTCTTCTTCATATCAATCCTTAAGAGGTAATCCACACCTCTCACAGCCCCTGTCTCCTCTTGTCCTGCTGACTCCCAGCACTTGGGGGACCCAGGTCAGTTGATGATTATGGGGGAAGGAGAACTGACCTTGCCAGAAACCTCTTCTTCTGGGCCCTGGACCACAGTCACCAAGCCAGCCATAGCTGGTCTCCTGTGTGATCCTCCCCTTCCTCTTCCTCTTGGTCCCATGGACCCCATGCTCTCCATGTTCCCAACCTCCCAGTTAGTCAGATCACAGACTTTTGCAGGAAGTTCTCATTGCTCCAAAAAGGACACTGATCCCCCAATGGTGCAAAGGCCACGTGCAGTTAGTGCCTGGGTGAGGACCAGAGCTGGAGATCCTCTCTCCTTGTCACATTCCTGACCTTCTTGTTCCCTCCACAGGGCCTCCTCCCTCAACACCCACTAGCCCCATGTGTGTAGGACTAACATTTCAGAAGATCCCGTGTTAACCCTGGGTAGTTTCCAGGGGGGAAGCTGTGAGTAAGAAATAAAGGAGAAATCAGAGAGAGGAAGAGCTGAGGATGTGGGAGATGTGAGAACAGAGGAGAAGTTTATGACTCAAACCCACCCTTGCCTTGGAAGGGACCTGGGGTAACAGAGTGGGTGATCAGCAGGAATGTCCCCTCTGAGAATGCTGAAGGAAAGCCCATGTGCCCAGGCTCCTGGTTTCATGTTCAGTTTCATGACAGTTGACAATCCCACGGGCCACCTCACACAGAAGTCCTCCTAGCTCATAGCAGGGGTTTGCATGCAGCCACCACTGGGCTTCACAGCCCCAGAGAAGAATCCTCTCCCTCCTTAACTTTTAAGCTGATTTTTTTTCTTTCTTTTAAAACTGTTACCAAATTAGGACATATGGATCCCCCACACAGGCCATAGACTGGCCGAGGCCCTCTGTCTCAGCGGGGAATGTAATTTTTCTGTTTCAGTTCGCATAGCCAAAATGAAACTGAAGCTGAGATTGAAGCAGAGCAAGCTTTATTCAATGGCCAGAGAATAGAGAGGCAGGAACTTGTTTACAACTATCAACTTAGTTTACAACTATCACCTTAATGGTGAGAGGATTTGCTTTTAATGACTAAGGACAATGGGTAGGAGGAGTGAGACTAATGATGGGGAGGCATATGCATTAGTTTTCTGGAAGAGAGGCAGGGCTTTCCTGGAAATGGGATGTCATCCCTTTTCTGTCCTTTTTGGTCCATGACTTCCCATCATGGCCACTGGTAGGTGTGTCGTTTAGTACCTAATGCACTAAAATCAGGGTAGAATGAAACTCAGGGTCTGTTAGAGGTCAGATTTGTCACCATCTTGGTTTTAGCTAGTTCTATCTGTTTTTGTTTTTCTCTTGTGAGTGTGTGTGTGTGTGTGTGTGTGTGTGTGTGTCCAAACCTTGTGACTTAAAGATATATGTTAGTTCCTGTTCAAGGGAGGTGTTGGTGTGTTTTGAGCAATGGTCTGTGGCAACTCTGGTAACAAAATCAATTAACTTTTTTGGGCCCTCCCGTGCAGAGGGCTGAATTGGCTCTGCTGTCCAGATCATGGCAAAGCACTGTCTTTGTTTTGTGCACAGCACACCTGTTGTTTTTAATATTAGCTTATTAGTGAATCAAGTCCCATCCATTCATTCTGCTCCGCTCCCACACAAATGGCACTTGTCTCCTTTGATACAAATTGTTAAATTCATTTTTATCTTTGAAAATTCTGCGTTGTGTTTTTATTTTATTTTTTATGGCTTAAAATGACACAAATTTATTATTTTATAGTTCTGGAGGTCAGAACTTTGAAACGGGTCTCATGGGGCTAAAATCAAGATGTAAGCAGGGCTGGAGGTTTTGGGGGGGATTCTGTTTCCTTGCCTCTTCCACCCTCTAGAGGGTGTCCTCATTCCTTGGTTTGGGCCCCCAGCCAGCAATTGTATATCACTTCAACCTCTCTTCCTGTCATCACAACTCCTTTAACTCTTCTGCCTGCCTCTTTCACACCTTAAGGACAGTTGTGATTACACTGAGCCCAACCAGACAATCGAGAATCCCTAACTCAATCACATCTGGCAAAGTCCCTTTTGACATGTGTGAAAACATATTTCAAGGTTCTGGGGACTAGATGTAGACATCTATCAGGACCCACTCTTCTGCCTGCAACAAATCTATTTATTTATTATTGGACTATAATTGCTTTACAATATTGTGTTAGTTTCTGTGATACAAAGAAATTAATCAACTATATGTATACCCATATCCCCTCCTTCTTGGACCCTACCCCCCACCCCCACATCCCACCCATCTACGGTCATCACTGAGCACCGAGTTGGGTTTCCTGTGTTTTATAACATGTTCCCTCTAGCTATCTATTTGACCCATGGTAGTGTACATATGTCAATCCTAATCTCCCAATTCGTCCCACCCTCCCCTTCCCCCGCTGGGTCCACATGTCTGTTCTCTATGGGTACATCTCTATTCCTGCCCTACAAATAGGTTCATCTGTACCATTTTTCTAGATTCCACATATATGCATTAATATATTTGTTTTTCTCTTTCTGGCTTACTTCACTCTGTATGACAGACTCTGGGTCCATCCACATCTCTACAAATGACCCAGTTTTGTTCCTTTTTATGTGCAGTAATATTCCATTGTATATATGTACCACACCTTCTTTATCCGTTCATCTGTTGTTGGGCATTTAGGTTGTTTCCATGTCCTGGCTATTGTAAATAGTGCTGCAATGAACATCGGGGTGCATGTGTCCTTTTGAATTATGGTTTTCTCAGGGTATATGCCCAGTAGTGGGATTGCTGGGTCATATGGTAGTTCTATTTTTAGTTTTTGAAGGAACCTCCATACTGTTCTCCATAGTGGCTGTATCAATTTACATTCCCACCAACAATGCAACAGGGTTGCCTTTTCTCCACACCCTCTCCAGTATTTATTGTTTGTACATTTTTTGATGATGGCCATTCTGACCTGTGTGAGGTGATACCTCACTGTAGTTTTGATGTGCATTTCTCTAATAATTAGTGATGTTGAGCATCTTTACAAGTGCTTCTTGGCCATCTGTATGTCTTCTTTGGTGAAATGTCTATTTAGGTCTTCCACCTATTTTTTAATTGGGCTGTTTGTTTTTTTGACATTGAGATACATGAGCTGTTTGTATATTTTGGAGATTAATCCTTTGTCCATTGCTTTGTTTGAAAATATTTTCTCCCATTCTGAGGGTTGTCTTTTCATCTTGTTTATGCTTTCCTTTGCTGTGCAAAAGCTTTTAAGTTTAATTACATCCCATTTGTTTATTTTTGTTTTTATTTTTATAACTCTAGGAGGTGGGTCCAAAAAGATCTTGCTGTGGTTTATGTCAAAGAGTGTTTTTCCCCTAAGAGTTTTATAAGAGTCCAGTCTTACATTTAGGTCTTTAACCCATTTTGAGTTTATTTTTGTGTATGGTGTTAAGGAGTGTTTTTTTGTGTGTGTGTGTGTGGTATGCGGACCTTCCTCTGTTGTGGCCTCTCCCGTTGCGGAGCACAGGCTCCAGACGCACAAGCTCAGCGGCCATGGCTCACGGGCCCAGCCACTCCGCGGCATGTGGGATCCTCCCAGACTGGGGCTCGAACCCGGTTCCCCTGCATCAGCAGGCGGACGCGCAACCACTGCACCACCAGGGAAGCCCAGGGAGTGTTCTAATTTCATTCTTTTACATGTAGCTGTCCAGTTTTTCCAGCACCACTTATTGAAGAGGCTGTCTCTTCTTCATTGCATGTTTTTGCCTCTTTTGTCATAAACTAGGTGACCATATGTGCATGGGTTTATCTCTGGGCTTTCTAACCTGTACCATTGATCTATATTTCTGTTTTTGTGCCAGTACTATACTGTCTTGATTACTGTAGCTTTGTAGTATAGTCTGAAGTCAGGGAGCCTGATTCCACCAGCTCCATTTTTCTTTCTCAAGATTGTTTTGGCTATTCAGGGTCTTTTATGTTTCTCTACACATTGTAAAATTTTTTGTTCTAACTCTGTGAAGAATGCCGTTGGTAGTTTGATAGGGACTGAATTGAATTTGTAGATTGCCTTGGGTAGTATAGACAATTTGACAATATTGATTCTTCCAATCCAAGAACATGGTATATCTCTCCATCAGTTTGTGTCATCTTTGATTTCTTTCCTCAGTGTTTTATAGCTTTCTGAGTACAGGTCTTTTGCCTCCTTAGGTAGGTTTATTCCTAGCTATTTTATTCTTTTTGTTGTGGTGGTAAATGGGAATGTTTCCTTAATTTCTCTTTCTGATTTTTCACTGTTAGTGTATAGGAATGCAAGAGATTCCTCTGCATTAATTTTGTAGCCTGAAACCTTACCAAATTCATTGGTTAGTTCTAGTGGTTTTCTGGTGGCATTTTTAGGATTTTCTATGTATAGTATCATGTCATCTGCAAACAGTGACAGTTTAACGTCTTCTTTTCTGGTTTGGATTCCTTTTATTTCTATTTCTTCTCTGATTGTTTTGGCTAAAGTTTCCAAAACTATGTTGAATAATTGTGGTGAGAGTGGGTTAACCTTGTCTTGTTCCTGATCTTAGAGGAAAAGGTTTCAGTTTTTCACCATTGAGAACAATGTTGGCTGTGGGTTTGTCATATATGGCTTTTATTATGTTGTGGTAGGTTCCCTCTATGCCCACTTTCTGGAGAGTTTTAATCATAAATGGGTGTTGAATTTTGTCAAAAGCTTTTTCTGCATTTATTGAGAGTATCATATGTTTTTTATCCTTCAGTTTGTTGATGTGGTGTATCACAGTGATTGATTTGATATTGAAGAATCATTGCATCCCTGGCATAAATTCCACTTCATCATGTTGTATGATCCTTTTAATGTGTTGTTAGATTATGTTTGCTAGTATTTTGTTGAGGATTTTTGCATCTATGTTCATCAGTGATATTGACCTGTAGTTTTCTTTTTTGTGATATCTTTGTATGGTTTTGGTATGAGGGTGATGTGGCCTCGTAGATTGAATCTGGGAGTGTTCCTCCCTCTGCAATTTTTTGGAAGATTTTGAGAAGGATGGGTGTTAGCTCTTCTCTAAATGTTTGATAGAATTTGCCTGTGAAGCCATCTGGTCCTGGACTTTTGTTTGTTGGAAGATTTTTAATCACAGTTTCAATTTCATTACTTGTGATAAGTCTGTTCATATTTTCTATTTCTTCCTGCTTCAGTCTCAGAAGGTTGTGCTTTTCTAAGAATTTGTCCATTTCTTCCAGGTTGTCCATTTTATTGGCATATAGTTGCTTATAGTAATCTCTTATGATCCTTTGTATTTCGCCATGTCAGTTGTTACTTCTCCTTTTTCATTTTAAATTCTGTTGATTTAAGTCTTCTCCCTTTTTTTCTTTTTTCTTTTTTTTTTGTGGTAGGTGGGCCACTGTTGTGGTCTCTCCCGCCGTGGGGCACAGGCTCCGGACGTGCAGGCTCAGCGGCCATGGCTCATGGGCCCAGTTGATCCGCGGCACATGGGATCCTCCCAGACTGGGGCACGAACCCGTGTCCCCTGCATCGGCAGGCAGACTCTCAACCACTGCGCCACCAGGGAAGCCCAGATTTCATTCTTTTTATGGCTAATATTCCATTTAAAGATATATACCACTTTTTTTTATCTGTTCACCTATCTAGGGAGACTTAGGTTGCTTCCATATTTTGCCTTTTGTAAATTGTGCTGCAATGAATATAAGGGGGCATATACCTTTTGAATTAGTGTTTTCATTTTCTTTGGAAAAATTCTCAGAAGTAAAATTGCTGGTAGTTCTTTCTTAATATTTTGAGGAACTTCCATACTGTTTTTCATAGTGGCTGCACCAAATTACATTTCACCCCACAGTGTACAAGGTTTCCCTTTTCTCCACATCTTTGCCAACATTTTTTATTTGCTGTCTTTTGATAAGAGCCATTCTGACTGGTGTGAGGTGATATCTCACTGTGGTTTTGATTGGCATTTCCCTGATGATTATTGATATGGAGCATCTTTTGATGTGTCTGTTGGCCATTTGTATATCTTCTTTGGAAAATGTCTATTTAGGTCCTCTGCCCATTTTTAATTGGATTGGTTGCTTTTTTTTTATGTTGAAGTGTATATTTTGGATTTAAGCTTATACCAGATATCTGGTTTGCAAATATCTTCTCGCGTTCAGTAGGCTGCTTTTTTATTTTATTAGTTTCCTTTACTGTGCAAAAGGTTTTCAGTTTGATGTAGTTCCACTTATTTATTTTTTCTTTTGTTTCTCTTTTGTGATAAGACATATCCCCTCAAAATTGCTAAGACCCATGTCAAAGAGCTACTCCCTGTATTTTCTTTCAGGAGTTTTATGGTTTCAGGTCATATATTTAAGTCTTCAATTCATTTTGAGTTTATTTCTGTATATAAAGTGAGAAAGTAGTCTAGTTTGATTCTTTTGCATATAGTTGTCCAGATTTCCAAACATCATCTATTGAAAAGACTGTCTTTTCCCCATTGTATATTCTTGCCTCCTTTGTCATAGATTAATTGATGATATATACATGGGTTCATTTGTGGGCTCTCTACTTTTTTCCATTGATCTATGTATCTGTTGTGCAAGGATAATACTGTTTTGATTACCATAGCTTACAGTATAGTTTGAAATCAAAGAATGTGACATTTCCAGCTTTGTTCTTCTTTCTCAAGTATATTTTGTCTATTTTGGGTCTTTGTGTTTCCATATAAATTTAGAATTATTTGTTCTATTTCTGTGAAAAATGACATTGGTATTTTGATAGGGATTGCTTTGAATCTGTAGACTGCCCTGAGGAGTATGGTTATTTTAACAATATTTATTCTGCCAATCCATGAGCATGTTATAACTTTCCATTTGTTTGTGTCATCTTCAATTTCTTTCATCAATGTCTTAAAGTTTCCCAAGTATAGGTTCTTTTACCTCCTTGGTTTTATTTATTTCTAGGTATTTTATTCTTTTTGATGCAATCGTAAATGGGATTGTTTTCTTAATTTCTCCTTTGAGTAATTTTTTGTTAGTGTATAGAATAGAACAGATTTATGTATATTACTTTTCTATCCTGCAACTTTACTGAATTCATTTATTAGTTCTAATAGATTTTTGGTGGTGTCTTTAGGATTTTCTACATACAGTATCATGTCATCTGAAAACACTGACAGTTTTACTTCTTCCTTTCCAATTTGGATTCCTTTTATTTCTTTTTGTTGCATTGTTGTGGCTAGGACTTCCAATACTATGTTGAATAAAAGTGACGATTGTGGGTATCTTTGTCTATTTTCTGATCTTAGAGGAAATGCCTTCAGCTTTTCCCCATTGAGTATGATGTTGGCTATAGGTTTGTCATATGAAGCCTTTATTATATTGACATATGTTCCCTCTATATTCTCTTTGTTGAGAATTTTTATCGTAATTGGATGTTGAATTTTGTCAAAAGCTTATTCTGCATTTATTGAGATCATGTAATTTTTTACTCTTCAGTTTGATAATGTTGATAATGTTTATCACTTGATTGATTTGCAGATATTGAACCATCCTTACATTTCTGGAATAAGTCCCAATTGATCATTGTGTGCGATTCTTTCAATGTATTGTAGAATTCAGTTTGGTAGTATTTTGTTGAGTATTTTTGCATCTATGTTCATTCGTTATATTGGCCTGTAATTTTCTATTTTTTGTGCTGTATTTGTCTGATTTTGGTATCAGCGTGATGCTGGCCTTGTAGAATGAGTTCAGAAGCATTCCTTCCTGTTCAGTTTTTTTGGAGTAGTTTGAAAAGGATAGGCATTAACTCTTCTTTAATGTTTGGTAGAGTTCATGCATGAAGCTGGATGGTTGTGGACTTTTGTTTGTTTGTAGTTTTTTGAGTACTGATTTAATTGGTTACTAGTAATCCATCTTTTCATATTTTCTGTTTCTTCCTAATTCATTTTTGGGAGATGGTACATTTCTGGGATAGTATCCATTTCTTCTAGGTTGTTCATTTTATTGGTGTATAATTGTTCATAGTAAACTCTTATTCTTTGTATTTCTGTGATGTCCCTGTCTTATTGTGTGGGCCTATACTTTTCCAGAAGTTGATTAAGAACTTCTCCCTGTCATTTGCTGTCTGTGGCACATCTGTCTGGATGGAGTGATTGGGAACAGCTGTCTGCTGACCCCTGAGGCTTCCTGCATTCGGTGATTACCGGTTTTCCACTGATTATGGGCAGGAGGGAAAGAGAAGAAAATTTGAGGGATTCATGTGAAGACCTTATATCATATAGTGCACTATACATTAATGAAGTAACTTATGTGTGCTTTTTTATTGAGTTGTATTAAGGCCCTTTGGAGACTGTATTGTGATTACTCCCTTCCCAGAGAGAACACCAGGCTCTGAGGGGCCACACAGAATCAGTGTTGGAGCTGGTGTTCAGATGGGTTCCAGGGTTGTGAGATAATTTAAAAAAATATTGTCCTCTGTCCCCAGTTCCTGGCACACAGCTCCTGAAATCCTTGTAATTTGCTAAGTGATAACACTAGGAGCAAATCTTGTTCTAGTACTTGTCTTTGACCCCATCCCTGGCACAGAACTCCTAAATTAGAATTTTCTGGATGATAACAGTGTCTTTTCCTCTATTTAGACAACTCTGGGTGGGCTCCTGGATGTCTCCTGGATGGGGGATAGTCACCAGAAAGACATAACCATGATTAGAAGATTGGAATTTTTCAAAACCATCCCCTTTCCTCCAGAAAGGGGAGAGGGTTTGGGAATGGGGTTAGTAATTGATTATGCCTACATGATGAAGCCTCCATAAAAATCCAAAAATTTTATGGTTCAGAGAGCTTTCAGGTTTGTGAACACATTCAAACTGGAGAGTTCCTGTTAGGAATCCTCAAGTCATCCCGACTCTCTCCAACACCAGCCTTCTCCCTGCCTCGGCCACCGGCAGCCATGGGTGATGGCAGCTGAATAACTTCCAGGGTTCTAATATGGAAAACTCCCAGGCTACATTCCTGCCAAGGACACCCTCCTCTCACAGTACCCTAGTTCAAGCTTTCCCTTGGCTTTGTTTCCTCTTACACTTTCTCTGACCTTATGTCCTGCTCACATCTATGTTGCAGAGGCTTGTAGAATAACATAAATTCAAAAGGAGACCAGAAGAAACATCAGATGGGCACATAATGAGGGACCATCAGCAATGACCTCTATTGACTGTGGATATGTGCAGACATCAAACACTTATTGAACACCTACTGCACACCAGCCATTGAGCATAGCAACTTGCTACTATGATAACTACAGTGAGATCAGCCCTGGACACAGAGTTGTTGTGTCACCAGAGAGATGGTCTCACTTCTCAGCATAGAATTCCAGATCCCATTCCTTTTTTTGTCCCTTAAGGAGATTTTAAGTGAGTCTTTAAGACTGATCCCATATTTTGTCAAATGAAAGTCACTGAGGTGGAGGTTGTCCAGGAGTGGGAGCATGGAAGTATCTGGGGGTCCTCGTTTGGGGCAGGGAGACCAGGCCTGCTTAGAATAACTCCACCATCAGGTCAGCTGGTGGTGAAATTTTTTATTTTTTAGGAAAAGCTTTAGTATTGTTCGCTACAGTATCAAGGAAGTGATTTTGCAAATAGAAGGTCTTTATAAAGTAAAGGCCAATAGCAAGGGGTCCCCCAGTGATTGAGCAATGTTTCTCAATGTATTTTAACAGTTTTCCCCCTAAGGACTCATTATCCTTTTCAACAGAAAACAGGGAGACATAATGTTTGCCTGAATTTCTATGCCGACACATGCAAATCCTTGGCCATGATTTCCAAGGATATGTCAACTAGCCCAAGGTAAGACCTATAGAGAGTTAAAGTCTCCTTTAGCTTCTCCACATTATTATCATTGGCCAAGTCACAAAAGGGATAGTGGCTGGGATTCAGCATTTAAGGCCTCCAGCCAGACCTTCTGTTTCAGAGAATCCCTCTTTCCATTAATGGCAGCTTCAGTAATACTGAGAACGCATTGCATGAAGATGTGCTGCTTGTGGGCTGCTTGTGGGCTGGGAGCTCCCATGGAAGAGTGGTCTCCAGATTTGGGAAATCAGTCAGACACACAAATGCTGAAGACTAAGAAGACCTGAGGGTCCTTTACACTGGCCACCAGTAGTTTTTCCAGACAGTTGTTTCAAATCTTTTGTAGGATTCTCTCCTTATCCAAGGTCACAGTTTTACACTTTTGTTCACTATCTAAATCACTATCTACATTGGTTCAAATGAAATTCTTCTTCATTTTTCCAATTACTATGGCCAGTTCTGTATCATTTTCTTTGAAGTGTATAGGAGAGATGATAATACAGTCTTTCTTCCCTCAAACTTGCTGTGTGGTCATGGGTGTGCTCTGTTACCTTCCAGGATCTGTTAATAATTAATCTTTTTTTTCAAAGTTGCCTGATGGTTGTTGCTGAGATGTGTCTTGTAATCATAATAAGAACCCCCCAAGGGCCAGTCCAGCCACAGAAATATCTCCAACTTGGGAAATTTTCATAGGGGTGACATATATCTATATCCTACTATTTTTTACATACTAAAATGCTTCCCTTATTATTTTAGTAGCTATAATTACTTATATATGACAATTTTTAAACTTAAAAACTTTAATCTCTAGTGAAAACCAAGAAGTATGTCACTGTGAAATATTTGTCATACCAGCATTTTCTAATTGACAACTTTATGAACATATTTGATAACCTCTGAAAACATACACTGTCTCATAGCATAATTTCTTTCTTCTATGTGGTACATGTGTCTAATAAACCCAAACATCTCTAGTTTTTTTTTCTCATAAGAAGACAAATGTAGGTAATTTTAGACTTGTCTAGAAATCAATGTTTCAGTATTTTATCTTATTTAAAAATTTTCTAGACACTCAATGAATTCTCATTATTTAATTTAATTTAGCAAAACTCTCAAGTTTCAAGTACTAAAAATCTGGAGAGACTGTAACTGAGCAGAACCCTATTGGGCCTTCCCAGAACACATCCCCTCCAATATCCTCTACCTGTCTCTTGCCTGTAGAAAAACTTTAGCCTCCTAGGCCTTCCCTGAGTTCCAAAGAATACATTTCATCAGAGAGGTGAGAAAAGGCAGAGATAAAGGAAAACAGTCAAGCAGACAAAATAATAATAGTTTAGTCATTAAACAAAGTCAAAGACCTTTAGTTCATCCTTGAGGGGTGTAGATAATATTCTGAGTGGTGCCCTTTGAGCTGTTTTTTAGGTAACTGTATGATGCCCACAGGCAGTCTGGACCCCAGACTGGTTGGAGGCAGAAGGCTGATGATGTTGACTCCAGATTTCCTCACTGCCAACCAATCAGGAGAATGTCCACAGGATGATCATGAACCTCACAACCCCCCTCCCATTCCCTGTCTTTAAAACCTTCCCCTGAATGCCATTGGAGAGTTCAGATCTTTTAATCCCTAGCTTCCTGGACTCCTTGCTTGGTGCCCTGAGATAAATGCTGCACTTTCCTTCACCACAACCCAGTGTCTGTAGATTGGCTTTATTGCACGTGGGTGAGCAGACCCAAGTTTGGTTTGGTAACAAGATTATTTTTAAGAAGACATTCCCAAAACATAATTATTTCCAAAGAGTTCATCCCAGAACTCTTATTTACATTTAATTTTTCATCATATCAAGGTATTTTTTTTAATTTGCCACAGAAATAATATGAACTTATTTGACTTTCAGTAAACCTATTATACTTGACATTGATGACTCTAAAGACATTATTAATTAAACCTACAATCTTAAACTTGTTTTATTCATTAAAAATTAGTCCTAGGTCATGTGCTCCTTTAAAAATTTGGGTTAGTTTCTGTTGTATTTAAAAATATTTGATTTGTAAGCACTTACTTTCCTTAAAGCCAGTTAAATAGGGCCCATTTACAAATTAATTTTTACATGAAGTCAGACAGAACCAGAGATCTTATAGCTTCATTTAAAAAGTTAGTCATGAATCATGTATTTCAGTATAAAGCTTATTAGTTTATAATAACAGATGAAATAAGTTGTTTACTCACTTGAGTTTAAAAGGATTCTTTTTTCTTTTATTAAGTTTCAATTTCTACTAATTTAGCCAAGGCCATAGTCTCAGGCAATGTGGGCTGTGTTTGCATTTCAAGAACATGACATAGAGTTATAACTGCAAGTTTTGTCCTAGGAATACTTTTATTTTTTTAGGGTCAGGATTTTGAAAAGATACTTTATCAAGCCAGCTTTCTCTAAACACACATGCAAAAAAAAAAAAAAAAAACCACAAAAAAACAGTTTTGGAATGTCAGAAGGGTTTCATGTTGCCCATTTTCCTCCAGTGTCTAAAGAATACTATGGTCATGCATATTAAAAAAATAATAATCTTTTTTTTCCTTGGGAGCATAGCTGAAAATTTTCTAATTGTGTAAGATACACTCTAGGGGACTACAAGATGGAACAGAGCTCTAATTATCCATTATTCTTATTTATGGTCAATATTACCAGAAACAGACAGACCAGGACCAGATGAACCAATACTCAGCAGTCTCTCAGGGTCACAGTTCCCTAGCAAGAGAATGGAAGATTGTCTACCTACCATAGCAGATGGGGGTACCAACAAGTCTTGGTCTAACTGGGAGTTTCCCAGTTACCAATCAGGCAGCATCAGATGGTGAGGGACTCCTTGACCCAGCAGGAAAAGTCCAATTAAAGTGGCAGTATGCTCAAAACCAGATGACCAAATTTTATGCCTTTTCCCCCAAAGGAAACCTCCAATCAAGGTAACCAGTAGGTAAGAATACCCTGGTGTCATCACATGCGAGATTCCACCACTTACCAGAGACATATCATAGACCAGACCAGGACCAGGACCTTGTTTCTTTCACCCTGGAATTGAAAGTACTATGGGCCAATGATGCATGGTCAGTGGCAGTGCTTGGGGCTGTCCCTGAGCCAAAGGTGCCCAGGTAGCTGCTGGACATGTTCTGAGAGCTTCCACTGTAACAGGGTGATAGAGTGGGTCTGTTTTCCGAGGTTTGGGCAGAGATTGCAATGTCGATAACAGGTTAGGAAACACTTACCCAGCTAAGAGAATGTGAACCTGGATTTACCACTCTTGATTCCATCCCTGGGTCAGAAAACAATGACTGACAGGTGAGGAGAAGGGAAGGCAAGGATCACTTTTTAGTGAGCCCTTTGCAAGGGAATGTGCTTTCACTTTAAGCCAACTATGGGTCTGGACTTGGTCTTCGTGAGTAAGATACCCTCATCCAAAAACAAGGGGATTTCTTCACCATTTGTAAACCCTGAACAGGAAGTCGTAGGCCTGTGGGTCTGGGCTGTGCCTGTCCCTGAGATTCCAATGGGGATGTTAGTGTGAGCCACTCCCACCCCTACCATGGTTCCTCCTATGTGAGGGACATTCACTGCACCATGGGTCATCAGTAGGACTGTAACTGTCTTACCCAAGTATGTCGTTCTTACCCTTTTTATTTCCTCTCAGCCACCTCCCATCCTTGTAATGGGGTCAAGTATGATGAAGAAAGAGGAAGGAGCTGACTCTTTTCCTAACCCCACTGCAGCTATCTCAGTTGAAGGAAAGACTGAGCCAGGGCAGGGGAGATTTCAACTTTATAAGAGTCTGGAGATCGTTTATTAGACCAACTGGACTTTTGCTTACCTGAGTGGAACTAAGAGACAGGCTATTTCCTGAGCCATTCCTTCCCTCTGTCAACCAGGAAAGGTGTGATTTGCCTCTGTGCATTTCAGAGACCATATTGATATCCAGGAATGCCTGCCCCATCCTGAACATGTCATGCCCTGAGGAGACCAAGATGTTAGAGGCCTAGTCTTGTCAGTCACCACAGAACATTGCCCAATGTCAACTGAAAAGCTTAGTAAACATTTGCAGCGTAAAGGAAGGACCACACCCATTTTCCACTTCAGCTACTGCTTTTAGAGTTAAGGCACTTTCAGAGGGTTTTCTGGACAAACTCAGCAATTCTAGGCAACCCATTTTCTGCCTGTCCTCCTTCCCTTTACTCCTGTTCCCTGCTTTGCTTACCTGCATCCCCAGTCCTAGCCTGGTCTCTGATGGAGGCCTGTCACTCAGCTTCTTTGTCCACACTCTAGCCTGCTTAGTGTCTGGTGGTGAAAGTCTTAACATGCAGGCATCACATAGGTTGAGAGTCTACCAGAGGTGAAGGAACATGAGAAGAGGTGGTACAACCAAAAGAGGCTGCTTCCTGGACCTTGTGAATTCCTTTGAGCCCAGTTCCAAACCATTTCAGGCATCTAATAGACAGATTAGCCTGAATGGAGAGCCCAAACCTAGAAAAGGTTTCCAAAGGGTGGCCCTAAATTGCAATCAGCAAACTTTGTATGTCTCTTGTAGACTTTGCCCAGATTCTACTTTGGTTCCTACTCTGTGCGGGGAGAAAGTATCTTTGCAGAGGCTCAGAAACCTATGACAGAGTCAGTTAGGAGTTTCTCCTGCAGAGGTTGCAGCTGTCCAGGTGCCCAAAGAACAATTCCACTTGGTAGGTGACCAGTAGTGACCATGACAGGTCTGTGTCACTTGTGGTCCTGAAGAAGATTCATGTGATCACAGGGCACTTAGAAGCAGAGGGTCAGACTGTGGACTGTGAGATGTGTATTCAGGGCATCAAGTCCCAGCCTGTGGACAGTTCAGAGCAAAGATGGAGAAGGCATGAACTTGGTATTCTTATTTTACTTATTTCTTATTTTACTACTGAGGTCTTTAATTAGCTGTTTGTCTGTGTTTATCTGCATGCACAGCTCATTGTCAAGTTCATTTGTGAGTTTTCATCTTTGCCTTGTAGTTCTTTCTACCTGGAATGCCAGTCTCTCTTGTCCCCACAATGATTTCTCAGTCTTTCTTCCATCATAGCATTGATTGTCTCTATATATCAGGCAGAGTATTTCTCTGATGTCCCCAAACTATGGAAGGATGGAAAGATTCATGACTGACTGCAGAGAAAAGAATATATGCAACATCAATTTGGAAAGAACTGAGATATTTTTCTTTTTAGAATCCTCTAGTTACTTACATAATATAATGATTACCTACACACTGAACAACTATCCCAAGAAACAGAACATCTTCAATAACTATACCTATCTATGTGATCCTATTTACTTCATGCTCTGTCACCAGCCCTTGGGTAACAACTTCATGAAGTATGTGTTTATGATTGCTTTCTTTCATTTGTTGTTTTTTCACTGACATATTCATGCCTTAACAATATTTTGTTGTGTTCTCCTGAAACTTTATTTAAATGGCATTATACTGGTTCTTAATTTAAAAACTCGGCATTATGCTACTAATATTTATTTATCTATTATATCTATGACCCATTCTTTATGATGCTGTAGAGCTCAATTTATTTATCCCTCTCTGTCATTGGCTATCCTCTCCTTTTTCACAGTTATGAAGACTGCTGTTAGGAACACACTTCTACATATCTTCTGGACATTTGTGCATAGTGACTCTTAGGTACCATCTTAGGAGTGGAAATGCTTGTTCCCAAGGTGCATGAATGTACAGTTTGATAAAATTAAGCCATATCAGTTTTTCAGAATGATTGTATTTTTAAAATTTTTATTATTTTTTATTGATCAAAGTGATTGTTTTGATTTACATTCCCAGCAGCAATGTTTCAGAGATCCAATTGATCCACATTCTCACCAATACTTGATATTTTCCAGCTTTAGTTTTTCCAATTGAATTGATGCACAATGTCATCTCATTGTGCCCAGATTTTCATTTTCCTTGTTACTAAGGAGGTGCTAAACATTCTGAGTGCTTACTGGCCAGATGTGTTTTTGCTTTTGTTTTTCCTGAGAAAGGTCTATTTATGTCTTTTGCCCACTTCCACACTAGAATGTTTCCCATCTCCTTAGTGATTTGTAAAATCTAAGAACTACCTTGTTTCCATTGACCCTTAGTTGACAACATTTGTGCAAATATATTCTCGAGGTTTTCGAAGATTTTTTTTTTTTTTACTGTCAATGAGCATTTCTTTCCATGAACAGAATATTTTCATTTTAATGTAGTCAAAGTCACCCTGTTTGTTAATCTTTTCTATCCAGTTATCATCTGGGTATCTTGTTTAAGAAAATTTTCTGAACCCTAAGATCAGCTATAGTTTCTTCCAGAGTTTTCCATTTGAAATTTAGGCCTTTCCTCCTCTAGAGTTGATTATCAAAAGTGATATAGGTAGAGAATCAGTAACGTTTTTCTATATGGATAACTAGTTTGTCCAACTCCATTTACTAGACAGTGCCTTCTTTACCCACTGACATACAATGTACTTCTTCCATTCAACACATTTCTGTAAATCCTGAGTCTAATACAGTGTTCTGTGCTGTGCTCTGTGGGTCAGTTCATTTATCCCTGTGCCAGCACTCAATTACAGCATTAAGTATACTTTATTTTTACAATGTATAAAATATACATGAAAAATACCATATATGGTACTGCAAACCCTCCCATTTCTTCTTCTTCTAAAGAAAATTTGGTATTTTCTCCTTAATCTTCCATGTAAATTTAGGAATCCAGGCTCCTCCCTCCTCTCTGTGCCCAGCTCCTTGCGGTTTTGCCTTGCGTCCCCAGACCCCCTTCTGGCAGTTTGATTCGCTCATCATATGTGACCCCATGACCCGCCAGAGTGATCCAGGCCCCAAGCTGACAATGTGGCAGTCAAGTATAGGTCTCCTAACGATGAAAGAACAAAAAGACAGAGAAAAGTTAGAGAAATGCTTCTCACTCATTCACTGGAAGCTTTGAAAAGTTTCTCACAGCCTTCCTTCTTCCCTGTTGTCTGTGCTCCCCTGGGTGTCTTGGCTAGGTGACCTCCCAGGGGTCCTAAGAGACCTGCCTTTCTTGGCCTTTAGTACCTCTCTGCCCTCTCCTTACTCACTGATCCTCTGGAAGTCACACTCTTGT
The DNA here is from genome assembly GCF_002837175.3 of Physeter macrocephalus. Lineage (NCBI taxonomy): Eukaryota > Metazoa > Chordata > Mammalia > Artiodactyla > Physeteridae > Physeter > Physeter macrocephalus. The sequence goes on along the minus strand of NC_041215.1, from coordinate 12,937,417 downwards.
ATTTTCTTTACTGGAAAATGTGGTGCTGTAGAGAAAGACATAAACATGATTTCCTTGGTTTCATTTTCATTTCTGGAAATGTTAGTTTCAACTATCAATCTTTTCTTCCTAAGGGAGGGGCTCAAGTCAGAGGCTATTGTACTTCTTACTGCCTCCCATCCAGGGCCTCACTTCCCAGGCAGGACCGAAGTTTGCCAGTCCTTGCTCTCTACTGTGTCTGCCTTTATCTGAGCGAGGACAGTTCTCTGGATTGTTCCTGTGCTGGGGGCTGCAGGGAGCACTTCATCAGACTCTGCATTTTCTACTGTTTTAGTGGAAACATTCGGGTCGGAGCTCTGACCAGAAATGTCTTTTCCGTCTTGAACTGGTGAGTGAGCAAGCTTTTTGCACTTGCAGGGATGGGATGCTTGTTTTTTGTTTGGAGGCCTGAGGGGCAGGGCTGGCTGTTGGAGACCTGTGGCTTGGTGCAGAAAGCCTGGTCATCCTTCTCAGGTGGTTAAGAGAGTGAGGGAGGGCTGAGAACTGCCCAGGGCTAGGGCAATAGTGGTGAGAATGGGAGAAGTGACTGGATTCTGGATAAATTTGGTCAGGTTGCAGGATTGGGGGTGTGAATTGTGAGAGAAAGAAGATTATGTGGACAACCCCATGTGCAAATGAGGGGTGGCATTGACATTATCTGGCAGGGAGAAGTCTATGGGAGGAGAGGGATGGGGGCTTGAGATAGGTTTGGTCTTGTTCAGTTACTAAAGATCATCCTAGACATACAAACAGGAGATGTTGTATAAACAATAGGATATTTAGGTCCGAGGTCAGGGCAGATGCCTGGGGTAGAGATATAAATTTGGGAGCTGCCAGCACATAGATGGTGCTGGACAACATGGGACAGGTTAAGATAACCTAAAGGGCGTATGTATGTGGAACAGGGTCAGGACTGAGCCCGTTGTAGGGGAGGAAATACTTTTCCTCTACCGTTGTAGGTTCTTATGGCTGGTTTCAGAATTAGAATGACATGAGGCAGATTAATAGAAGAAAAAAACAAATTTAACTTTGTATGTGCAGAGGTTCCATAATATGAGGCACACCTGCGTTCAGGCAATTGAGGCTTATATGCTATTCAGATTTCAGGAGAAGGGGTAGGAGTCTGGGACTTCAAAGAGGGAAGTCAATTTACAGGAAGATGGAAAAATAAATGTTTGGTAAACAAATGTTTGCCATGCCATGCAGAAACAATGGGAAACAGAGGGGACTTTGATCAAACAGGCCTTGCTAAGTTTCCCCAAGTCTACCACACTAGCTCATAGTCTTTGTAGAAATCTCTGGTGATAGCTCTTCTTCCTGAAATAGGCCCTTTATCTAAATTCTTTTAGGCAGTTAAGGGGAAGGTAAAAACTCTTTCTGAGTCTTTGGTTTCTTAAAAATAATCATCCTAAAATAATCCTATGCCAAAGAGATACATTTTGGGACAGCAAATTTTGCTCCCCTATGCTATGGGCACCCCAATTTCAGATCACACTGTGTGGGGGGACGTGCACACAAAGCAAGGAGTGGTCGGCCACACCCACTTCCTGCTTTAGTTTAACAAAAGGGTGTTGGGGAGGAGAAATTTTTCCTCTACCCTTCTAGGTTTTTGTGGCTGGTCTAAGAATTGAATTGACATGAGACAGATTAACAGGAGGAAAAACAAATTTAATTACTATACCTAGGAAAGAGGGCTCCAGAAGAATATGGGGCACAGAGGCAGTCAGGCAATCAAGGCTATGTATTCATTCTGAGCAAAGGAGATGGGGTTAAGGGTGTAGGACTTCAAAGGTGAGGAAGATAAGGCACAGGGTAATGGGAAGAGGAAATGTTTGGTAAACAAGTATTTGCCTTGCCATGTAGAGACAATGGGACACAGAGAGGAATGGGAACAAAGAGGTCTTGGTAAATTTCCCAGTCTACATGTCTTGCTCATATTTTTTTAGTTATCTCTGGTGACAGCTCCCTTCTTGGAACAAGCCCCCCATCTAAATGCTTTCTTAAGCAGTTAAGGGGAAGGTAAAAAGGAAAACTTCCTGAGTCTTCTGTTTCTTAAAAATAACCAACATAAAATAATCCTCATACGAGAGAAGCATTTTGTAGTGGCAATTTTATCCCCTACACCGGTCATTCATCTGATTTTTCTTTCACCTTTGAAACAAAATGTCTTCTCATTGCTCTAGTACCCTTCGTTTTTATGACTTAAAGGTCACATTTCAAATACATTCAAAATACCCTCTCTCCAGGCTGAGGTCCCTGATGCTAAGTGTAACAGAACATCAGAATGGGACTCATTCTTTCTTTCTCCCTTTTGGCTGATACATGGCAATAATTGCTGCTCCAAGTCAAGGTGAACCACCACATAGACATTTCAAATCAGGTGGTCACAAACTAGTTAGACCACTGTCAAAGCTCTCACCTGAATAGCAGGTACAAAAGGGTTGGGGTGAGGGAATTTGTGAAGGGTTATTTTGAGGGAGATGTTAGGGTAAGGGATCCCAGGGCAAAGATGGAGGGTGATGCCTGCTCCTTAGAATGAGGGTTGTAGCAAGAGCTTAGGGAGAACAGCTAGAGGACAGGGAATTGGGTCTTTCCCAAGCCTGAGAAATCTAACCGTGAACATCAGGTTAGCAAGATGTGGCAGGCAAGCCCAAGAAGGAGCTGGGCAGAGAGTATGTTGGGGTGAAGGGGGTGATGTGTGGTCCATACGTCTGATCCAGGCCACACGCAGGAGAAAGCTGGTGTGGGGTCACCTCAGGGCATTTCTCAGAGGGCTGTCTGCAGGAGGGACCAGTCTGGAGTGTGGAGTTGATGAGAGAAGTGTGCGATATGCATGCAAACCTAGGAGTCATCAGTGAGTATGTGGTCTTGTATCGTTGGGGCTGGAGGAGATGTGGGGGAACTGAGTAGAGGGAACAAGGAGGTTCCCTAAGGCTGCACATCTCACCTCTCTTTAGGGTTCTCAAGGGGAGACAGTGTTTGTAAAGGGCTTCAGCCCTGGATTGGGTGGTTTCACTTCTAGGGAAATGACAGGACTGCCTGTTTTCAAATTATCTTGCCTTTTGTGACTCTAAAGCCCACCTTAAAAATCTCTCTCCTCTTTCCCCTAGTTCATTTCTCTTCCCATCACAGACTACCGCAGTCTTTTCAATTTAATATGTGTCAGGATATTCATCTTGAACATATTTATTAATGTATATTAATGTATATATGTATCCATGAAAGCTATATAATAATGTTTTATGCTTATCCCTTTAATTGTCCACAAAAAGTATTGAGCTTAAAGTCTGTTTTATAATAAAAATACCTATTTGGTCTTTGTCCACAATTCCTGGAAGGAGCTCCTAAAAATGTTGAAATTTCCTCAGTGATAGGAATGTCTTTCGTAAGATAATGAGATTATTGGGGCAGGGAGCCTACAGAGCATCAGGATGGGGGCTGGTGGCCAGAAAGATCGAGCCAGAATTAAAGGGTTAGCAGTTTCAGTTCCTTCCGACCCTTCCTCCCTCCAAACTTCAGAGAGGGGAGGAGGCCTGGAGATTGAGTTCAATCATCAGCGGTCAATGACTTATTCAACCGTGCCTATGTAACAAAACATTAAAACCCCTAACAAGGTCAGTTTCTTACTTCCTAAACTCAATTTTATTTGGGGCATCCCTCTATGTTGATGTGCATAGGTCTACTTTATATTTTCTGACACAGCAGTCAGTCAAATGTATATCCCATTATTTATTAATTATATAAAGGACACAGTATTACGTAGGGTACAGACAATGCTGTTGTAAAAGAGGGATTCAAACACGGAGACAGAGCACCAGGGAAGGCTTTCCCTCCCTCTGAGGGCAGTGCAGAGGTTAGCAGACTGCACAGCCGGGTGCTGGTTTCTTCTTGGTCTGGTAGAGCTCAGGCCCTTCCCATCTTCACAATCCACCATCTCCATGCCCTTGTTCCCATCTGTGTGTTTGTCTCTAGGGGAGCAATCTAATCTTCTCTGATTATCACATCAAGCTTGGCCCACATTTCACTTGGTTCTCTCACTCCTCTGTCTCTCCCTTGGAAAGAAATCTCTATGAAATCAATGATTTCCATTCCTGAAGCTCCAGGGCTGGGACAGTGACTGGCACAGAGCAGACACTCAATAAGAATTTGATTAGAGAATAAAGGAAAGAATAAAGAATGATTGTGCTTAGAGAATAAAGGGAGGATTTGCTTCTAGAATAAAGAAATAAACGAAGGAATTATTTGACAGTTCACATGCTGCTTTCATTCCCCCTGTGATTGCTTTGGGCTATTGAGACCCCTTTTGTAAACAAGTGATAGTTTCTGAAGATATTAACTCAATATTACTGGTACTATATTTTCACAAGTCCCAAAGCCTTCACATCGGAGGGGAGGCTAGGCTAGGTTTTAGGCAGTGGAGTAAGATGGGATACAATTATCCTTAAGCACAGTTACTCTCTGCTTAAACAACTAAGTTGAGGCCACACAGAGTCTCAAGTTAATACCTGTGGTTTGCAGTCAGTTTGAATGTTAGCCATGGATACAGGACTTTTCAGTAAGCTCAGAGCCGTTCACAGCACTAATGTCACCTTTGCCACCACTTAAGAGCTAAGCATCCATTCAATTTCTCTTGAAATAGTAGGAATGGTCACCATCTAAGAGTTTGGTTATAAAATAGCATGGGGATACATCAATTTAAAGTAAATTTTACAACAAGCAGACAGAAAGTGACATGTGGAGAAATCCCTAATTTCACAGGACTGCTCCATGATTGCTTCTAGGTGAAGGTTTGGGCAATTGTCCGCTCTTTCCCAACTGCTCCTAATGTTGGCTTTACATTCTCCCTCAGCCACCAGTCTTATGAATGAGTCCAGGAGTAAAAGATGTATTTTACATAGGAGCCAATTATACTCAACACACATGCACAGACACAGTCACATACCTGAAAAAGAGATTTTACCACAGAATTTGCCATCTCTTCACTATTCAATTCCAGTGGGTAACTTAAAAAAAAAAAAAAACTAACTCTTATTATAACCCACAAAATAGATTTCACAACTTCAGACAAGCAGAATAAAAACCACTCATTAGTGGATTTCCCATGCTGGTTTCTATATAGCTCCCAACATGCCCAATTATCCCAAGTCCCAACCAAAGGGACCCATGGAGAAGTGTGGCCCACCTTGCACCAGATGTGGAATCCGAGGCATCAAGGACTTCTGTGAGCCCAGAATCCAATGTACATCAAGCCCCAAGTTTGTTCCCCATTTGGTCATTATCATGAAAGGCTGATGGAAAATCCATATGCTCGTTTATTCCAGGAAAGTATGATAAGCCTCAACATCATCAAAGGGTCTGGTACTGAACAGGACACATCTGGGAAGATGGTGTTTGAAAAGCTCCCACCTCACTAACATCATCTGTAATGGGAAGAGTTGGTGTCCTGCAGTAGAAATAGTTTCTCCAACGCTAATACACAATTAAACTGAAGGGGACTGAAAAGTCCCATTAGACGTCTCATCCTTGAAAGCCCACCTAAAGTCCCTACTCCATGGGAGGTCCACCCTGGGGAACTAGTGGACTTACAATTCCAGATGCCTCAGAAATGGCCAGTGGCTCCTTCTCCAGCTTAGACTCTAAGAGTGGCACATCTTGCCCTCCTTCTACACATGTGGTCTCCATTAGAAGACCCCGAATGCCAGGAACGTGGAGATGAGAGGCACACTGCCTCCACACTGGAGGGCTGGATGGGTTTGAAGCAGCAAAGTATTTGTATGCTGATGTGGTCCCTGAAGAATGTCAGAGAGGGGTCCTGCTATGAAAACTCTCTGAAATGAGTAAGCCAGATGCCAAGTTCTCCTGTCCTGGTGTGGGCTCCACCTTTCATGTCCTTACAGTAGCACAGTTATCAAACAAGTTCCAATTTAGGAGCTCTCTCACTTACAAACTCAATGGAAGCAGAGGGTGACGGTGATCAGATAGATGTCAGTGGCCCTCCTGGCATGTCATCCCTCCCAGGGGAACAGTCCTCTCCTCAAACAGAGGCAATTCCTTCTGGGACCATCCAATCTCAGGTTGCTCCAGAAGGAAGAAATGGAATTGTGGAGGGTTGGGGTTGTCCTAGGGAGAGCTGAGGGAAAGGAAGGAAGAGGAGCTGGGAAGGACAGTTGGTTGTCCTGCAGTTTTCTCCTTCAGCGGCCCCTCGGGGACACTGGAGCTCTCTGCTGGGTTATTTCTAGATCTGAATGCTGGCAGGGCCCCAGCTCCAGGGGGACTCAGGCAGCGGAAGTTTCAGTTCTATTCCTGGAAATGACTCTAGTTGTCCAGGAAAGGGCGCGCCAATTTCCTTTCTGCATTCCGTAGTGGAGGGGGCACTGGCCTGAGCCAGACTCTAAGGCGTCAGTGTCAAGTCAGTGCACAGAGGCCAAGCACAGAGTTGGGGTGCCCTGGGTCCAGCCCTGCTGCTTCCCTCCAGAGCCATGTCCTCGGATGTTGGTCCTCAGCTCAGTCCTATGTCCACATTCATCATCACTGTCACCCAAACCCTGTCCCTTCCTGAGGCTCAAGACACTGTCTGCAGAGATGCTCCCTGGTGTTGCCCAGCTCACTCAGCACTTGGGTTCACTTGTTATCACCAGCTTTGCTCAGAGTGCATATTCTCCATCCACCACGGACCTCCCTGCCAACTCCAAGCCCTGACCCCTACCTGCTGTCAATGCACCTGCTGGGGGCCTGAGACCCAGCAATGCTCACCACTGGCCAGGTGACCCTGGGCATCTGCCTAACATCCTAGTGATTGTCATGTGCTCACTCTCAGATCAGAAGGAAAAGATCAGAAGGGATCAGAAGGAAAAGCTCCCCAAGTCTTCTGTGGTCAGGAGAGAGGCCCCAGACAGAGGACTGTGTGAGTGTAACAGAGTTAGAAATTTTTCAAGGATTACAATGCTTTCAAGGTTTGGGCAGAGATTGCAAACATCAATAATAGGACAGGAAATTCTTATGCATCTAAGAGATTGTGAATTCAGTTTAGCCACCATTGATTCCTTCCCTGGGTCAGAAAAAGACAGTTGACAGGTTGAGGAAAGTGGAAGGCAAAATCACTTTAGTGAACTTGTTGCAAGGGGTGTGGCCAACAGTGAGGGCTGGATGTTATTTTCTGGTAAGTTGATATCAGGAGATAAGAGGCTGGGGCTACCCACCTTGCCCAACTCTAAGAAGGAGGTAGCAGGCCTGCAGGTCTGGGCTGTGCCTGTCCCTGAGATCTCAATGGGGATGTCAGTGTGAGCCACCCATGGCCCCACCTATGTGAGGGACAGTCACCACACCAGTGGCTTCAGCAGGATTGCACCTATCCCACCTGAGTGTGTCTTTCCTACCCTTTATTGTTCCCATCCTTATAATAGGGTCAGTAGGAGGAAGAAAGAGGGAGAAGCTGACTCGTTTCCTGTCCCTGCTGGATAGGCAGGGATAGGCAGCTATCTCACTTGGTGGAGGGACTGAGCCAGGGCAGGGGAGATTTCAACTCTGTAAGAGTCTGCAGATTGTTTATGAGACCAATTGGACTTCTGCTTACCTGAGTGGGACCAGGAGACAGGATATTTCCTGAGACATTCCTCCCCGCTCCTCCAACCAGGAAATGTGTGCTTTGCCTCTGTGCATTTCAGAGACCTTATTGATGTCCAGGAATAACTTCCCTGTCCTGAAGGTGTGATGCCCTAAGGAGACTGAGATATTAGAGGCCTAGTCTTGTTAGTCACCCACAGAACAGGGCCCAATTGCAACTGAAAAGCTCAGTAAATATTTGCAAGGTAACACACCCATTTTCAACTTTAGCAACACTTTTATAGGTAAGCCACTTGCAGAGGATTTTTCTGGAGGAACCCAGCCTGAACCCTGCTGGCCCACACCCCAGACTGAGGGCTTTAGGCAAGGCATTTAAGCCCTGTCCTTCCCTTTTCTCCTGTTCCCTGCTTTGCTTTGCTAGTATTCCCAGGCCTAGTCTGGTCTCAGATACAGGCCTGACACAGCCTCTTGTTCAGCTCTCTGGCCTGCCCAGTTCCTGGTGGTGAAGTGATGACCATGCAAACATAACATGGGTTGAGGGCCTGCCAGAAGATGGAGAAACATGAGAAGAGGTGGCTCAACCAAAAAAGAGGCTGAATTTGGCTGCCTGCCTGGACCCTGTGAATTCCTCTGAGCCCAGGTTCAAATGATTTCAGGCATCTAATAGATTAGCCTGAAAGCAGAACCCAAACCCAGAAAAGGTTTTCAAAGTGTGGACCTAAAGTGAAATCAGCAACCTTTATATGTCTCTTGTGGACTCTGCCCAGATCGTACTTTGGGTTCCTACTCCGTGCAGGGAGAAGGCACCTTGCCAGAGACTCACAGACCTCTGATGGGACCTATTAGGAGTTTCTCCTGCAAAGGCAGAAGCCATGCTTGAGTCCAAGAAACAATTCCATTTGGTAGGTGCACAGTAGTGACAATGACATGCTGTGTCACCTCTTGTCCTGAGGAAGGTTCATGTGGTTTCAGTGGACTTAGGGCTAGAAAGTCTGACTATGGACCATGAGGTGTGCTTTGAGGGGCATCACTGAGCAATGGCCGCTCCAGGCCAGAGCCTAAGAAATGGGGCACCAGACTCAGAGTGACCCTCACAGTGAGGACCAGCCCAGCCCTGGGGAACTCTGAGTGGTGTTTTTAATTAATACTGAAGTCTCTTATTTATTTTGTTTTATTTTATTTATTTTTTGGCTACGTCAGGTCTTAGTTGTGGCACGTGGTATCTTGGCTGAGGCGTGCGAGATCTTTAACTGTGGTGCACAGTCTCTTCGTTGTGGTGCGCAAACTTTTCTCTAGCTGTGGCGCGCAGGTTTTCTCTTTTCTATTTGTGGCGCACAGGCTCCAGGGTGCGTGGGCTCTGTAGTTGTGGCATGGGGGCTCCAGAGCACATGGGTTCTGTAATTTGTGGCATGCAGGCTCTCTAGTTGAGGTGCACGAGCTCAGTAGTTGTGGCACGCAGACTTAATTGCCCCACGGCACGTGGTATCTTAGTTCCCTGACCGGGGATCGAACCTGTGTCCCCTGCACTGGAAGGTGGATTCTTTACCATTGGACCACCAGGGAAGTCCCAAAACTGAAGTTTTTAATTGGGTGTCTGTATGTGTTCATCTGTATCTACAGCTAGCTGTCAAATTCATTTGTGATCTTTCATCTTTGCCTTGAAGTTCTTTCTGCCTGGAATGACAATCTCTCTGTCCCCACCTCCTCCCTCAATGATTTCTCTGTCTTTCTTCCATCATGGCATTGATTGTCTCTATGTGTCAGACAGAGTATTTCTCTGATGTCCCCAAACTATGGAAGTAGGGAGAGATTTATGACTGACTACAGAGAAAAGAATATATGCAGCACCGATTTGAAAGAACCGAGATATTTTTCTTTTTAAAATCCTTTGTTTACTTATATAATATGATGATCACCTACACACTGAACAACCATCCCAAGAAATAGAACATCTTCAATAACTATACTTACCTATGTGTTCCTATTTACTCCATACTCTGTCACCAGCCCTTGTTTAGCAACATCATGAAGTATGTATTTACGATTCCTTTCTGTCATTCGTTGTGTTATCACTTACATATGCATGCCTAAACAATATTTTGTTGTGTTTTCTTGAAGATTTATTTAAAGAGTATTCTTTTTTCCTACTATTTTTTCCTACCATTTCTACTAAATTCTATTTATTTTAAACTCAGTGTTGTGTTACTAAGATTTATTTACCTATGTATAACAATGGATCGGTGTTGTAGAGCTCAATTTATTTATCCATTCTCTGTCAATGGTTATCCTCTCCTTTCTCACAATAATGAAGACTGCTGTTAGAAACACATTTTACATGTCCCCTGTACATTTTTGCACAGTGACTCCTAGGTACCATGTTAGGAGTGGAAATGCTGGGTCGTAAGGTGCATGAATGTACAATTTAATAAAATTAATCCATATTTTTTTCATAGTGATTGTATTGATTTTACATTCCCAGCAGCTATATTTCAGAGATTCTACTGATTCACATTCTCCCTAGTACTCGATATTGTCCAACTTAAAAATTTTTCCAGTTGAATTGACATACAATGTCATCTCACTGTGCACAGTTTTGCATTTGCCTCATTACTAAGGAGGATGCTAAACTTTCTGTGTGCTTATTGGCCACGCCTGTTTTTGTTTTTTGTTTTTTTCCTGAGAAAGATCTGTTCATTTCCCCCCACACCCTGCACTTCCATACTGGATTGTTTTGCTTCTTAGTGATCTCTAGCGTTTAAAAAATACCTTCTTAGTATTGATTTTTAGTTTACGACATTTGTGCCAATATCTTCTCCACGTCTGGAGAATTTTTTACTGCCCTGAAGCATTTCTTTTCATGAACAGAAACTTTTCATTTTAATGTACTCTAAGGCACCCCATTTGTCAATCTTATTTATACAGTTATCTTCTGGGTATCTTGTTTAACATTTTTTCTGTATCCTAAGATCTGCTATATTTTCTAATAGAGTTTTCTATTTGAAGTTTAGATCTTTACTCTTCCTCTAGAGTTGATTATCAAAAGTGATATAGGTAGGGAATCAGTAACATTCTCCAAATGGAAAACCAGTTTTTCCAGCTCCATTTTCTTGATAGTGCCTTCTTTACTCACTGACATTCCATGTACTGGGTTGGCCAAAAAGTGCCTTCAGTTTTTAAGTAAAGATAAAAGACACACTTTTCATTTTCACCGAGAACTTTATTGAACAACATAGTCACCCTTTTGTTCCACTACCTTCTGCCATTTTTCAGGCAACTTCATAATTCTATCTGCCCAAAAGTTTGTCATCTTTTTGAGGCAAAGAACTGCTCCGGGTGTCTTTTACAGTCTTCCAGGGAATTGAAATTTTTTCCATTAAAAGAATTTTGTAAAGACCTAAATAATGGAAACCTGAAGGTGCAATGTCTGGTGAATATGGCAGATGAATCAGAACTCCCCAGCTGAGCTGTAACAATTTTTGCCTGGTCATCAAAGAAACAGGCGGTCTTGCATTATCCTGATAGAAGAGTATGCGTTTTCTGTTGACTAATTCTGGACGCTTTCGTCGAGTGCTGCTTTCAGTTGGTCTAATTGGGAGCAGTACTTGTTGGAATTAATCGTTTGGTTTTCCGTAAGGAGCTCATAATAGAGGACTCCCTTCTAATCCCACCATATACACAACGTCACCTTCTTTGAATGAAGACCGGCCTTTGGTGCGGTTGGTGGTGGTTCATTTCGCTTGCCCCACGATCTCTTCCGTTCCACATTATCCGGAAGGAGCTCATAATAGAGGACTCCCTTCCAATCCCACCATATACATAACATCACTTCTTTGGATGAAGACCAGCCTTTGGTGTGGTTGGTGGTGGTTCATTTTGCTTTCCCCACAATCTCTTCCATTCCACATTATTGTACCGTATCCACTTTTCATCGCCCATCACAATTTTTTTTTTTTTTTTTTTTTTTTTTTTTTGCGGTACGCGGGCCT
>NC_041215.1:12902949-12925798 GCF_002837175.3 Physeter macrocephalus | reverse complement strand
CTCTCAACCACTGCGTCACCAGGGAAGCCCATCATCACAATTTATTTTAAAAAAAGGTACGTTTAAGTAGAGAATTACATGTGGAAATATGGTCAAGAAGGTTTATTTTAGCATAAGTTATGTAAGGATCCTAAACATCAAAGCGCTTAACATAACCAAGCTGGTGCAAATGATTTTCAGCACTTGATTTGGATATTTTGAGTATGTCGGCTATCTCCCACATGGTATAACATTGGTCTCACTTAATGTCTCGATTTGATCACTATCAACTTCAACTGGTCTATCCAACCGTGGAGGAGCTTTGTCCAGTGAGAAATCTCCAGCATGAAACTTCGCAAACCACACCACTTTTGGCATGTTCAATCAGTCACAGCACCTTCTCCATACACTGTACAAATCTTTTTTTTTTTTTGCATTTCAGTACAAATCTTTTTTTTTTTTTTGCGTTTCAGTTTCATTTTTACCCTTCTTGAAATAATAAAGGATAATATGCCAAAAATGTTGCTTTTTCCTCCCATCTTCAATATTAAAATGGCTACACAAAAATTCATCAATTTTGATGTCATTTTTTAAATGCACGCTGATATGACAGCTGTCACATACACTCTAGCAAAATTTTTTCAAATGAAGTTAAAGACAACTAAGTGCTACTAGAGCCATTTTATGGAAAAAACCGAATGAACATTTTGGCCAACCCATATGTCTCCCTTTCAACATAATTCCACACATGCCTGAGTCCAAGACAGGGATTGGTATTGTGTTCTGTGGGTCAGTTGGTTTATCCCTATGCCAGCACCCAAGTACAGCATTAAATATACTTTGTTTATTTTTGTAATGTATAAAATATACATGAAAATATGCCCTACAGGGTATGGCAGGTCCTCCCATTTTCTCCTTGAAATGTGGGTTCTCAAATATCAATCAGATTTTCCAGAGGGAGAGGCTCAGGTTAGAAGGTATTTTACTTCCTGACGCCTCCCCCTTCTGGGCCTCATTACTCAGGCAGCAGAGGCTTGCTAACCTTTGTTCTCTACAGTGAGCACAGAAGCACACTGTGTCTGCATTTCTTGGTGAGAACAGTTCTGGGGAGTGTCCCTGCGCAGTCTCAGCATTTTTTGCTGTTTTAGTGGAAACATTTGGATCTGATCTCTGTCATAGGAAGTCTGTTTTCTCTCTGGAAAACATGCTCTATACCTGCAGTGGCCAAGGCCAGCTTTGTGCTTGGAGGGCTGAGGACAGGGCTGGCTGGTGGAGAGCTGGAATTCCATCCAGCAGTTCATGCCAACCTCTTTGAAGAACAGACAACCCCTGTGTCTGAAGATGCCTTTCCTTTCTTTCTTTCTTTCTTTCTTTGAGAACGTTGTAAGAAAATTTGGGACAACAGAATGTTTACTGGTTTCTCCAGTAGTAAACTATGTAATGTTTAATGCACACTCAGGGTTTTCTGATTCTAGCCTTTCATTACCATAAAGATATTTAAATCTCTTTGAGTTTTGGTAATTAATAGCAATGCAAAATAATTAGTTTCTTTGCCATTTCCTTACTCTGTGCAGGCTATAACCAAATACCACAGACTGGGTGCCTTATGAAGAAAAATCTATTTCTCATACTTCTGGAGGATGAAAGACCAAGATCAAGGCACATGTAGATTAGGTGTTTAATGAGAACACACTTCCTAGATGAATGTCTTTTCTGTTTAAGCTCACATGTCAGAAGGGTTAAGCTAGCTCTTTGGGGTCTCTTTTATGAGAGCACTAATCCATTCATGATGGCTCTGCCCTCATGACCCAGGCACATTCGAAGGGTCCACTTACTAATAAAATCACTTTGAGCATTACATTTTATCTATGAATTTATGGGGACACATTTAGTCCATAGCCCATATAGAAATACAATCTGTCTGTTGAGGTTCAATAGTCTTCCCACCCTCTTCTTAGAAGACAGCACTCTTGTCTCACTTGGACATTCATTTCAATATTCCTGAGCTATAAATGTGTCTCTTCTTTGGTATTCTTCTTTCAACTAGCATTAACATCTGCTTACTTCCTTCATTAGTGAGCAGTTAAATAAAATCCTTAACATGTATTCATTTAATATTTTTTGATAGTCATGATTTTACTTTTTAAAAAAAATTGTCGGGCTTCCCTGGTGGCGCAGTGGTTGAGAGTCCGCCTGCCGATGCAGGGGACACGGGTTCGTGCCCCGGTCCGGGAGGATGCCACGTGCCGCGGAGCGGCTGGGCCCGTGAGCCATGGCCGCTGAGCCTGCGCTTCCGGAACCTGTGCTCCGCAACGGGAGAGGCCATGCTACGCAACGGGAGAGGCCACAACAGTGGGAGGCTGGCGTACAGAAAAAAAAAAAAAAAAAAAAAAATTGTCTTTGCACAGTATGTAGGATGAGGGTGGAGGGCATTCAGCACATCCCTACTGGACAGAGCCCACTGGTAATACGTGAAACAATCTTATGGTATAAATATTTTTAAAATCACAGTTTCTTGGCATAACTTTCCTCACTCATAGTGAATGATAGGAGGTCCCATCAATATCATATAAATAATTTCTTTAAATTGCCTTGGTTTAATCAGATGCCCATGTTTCAAAACTGTGCTGAATTGGATAGGGAAAATTAGAGCTCTTATTTACTTCCTCTGCAACTTCCTGTCACATGTTTTAAGTTCCACCCAAACTGGTCCATAAAGTGAGGTAAATAGACATTAAGCTGCCATGGGGTAACTATTACCACAATGACTATGTTCTTGGTTGTCCACCTTATGGAACATACATCCTGGCAGGCAGGCCACCTGGTGGGCTTGTCTCTGTCTCCTGCCTCTCCCACAAGGCAAGTCCTGTCCTGATTTGCTGCAGGGTATTGGAAATGAGGGTCTTTCTGGAAGTCATCTGTGCTCACTAACATGTTGGCCTAAGTGATTCTTCCTGCAGAATGGAAAGGTGCTGGGCTCTGTATTCAGGTTTCAGGAAAATACAGACAGTCTATATTAGTTTCCCATTGCCCTGTAACAAATTACCACAAACTTAGTGGCTTAAGACAATATACGTTCATTCTTTTATAGTTTTGGAGGTGAGCAGTCAAAATGAATCTTAAGGGGCTACAATTAAAGTGTCAGTAGGACCGTTTCCTTCTGGAGGCTCCAGGAGGTAATCCATTTTCTTGTCTTTTCCTGGCTCGAGACGCTGCCTGGCATTCCTTGGCTCATTGCCCTCCCTCCATCTTCACTACAACCTTTGTTCCTATTATCCCATCTTCTTTTCTGCATTTGGCCATGCCTCACTCTTATAGGGATGCCTGTGGTTATATTTAACCCATGTGGACAAAACCAAGATAATCTTTCCATCTGAAGATCATTAACTTAATCACATCTGCAAAGTGCTTTTCGCTATGTAAGGTAACATAGTCACAGGTTCTGGGGTTCAGGATGTGGACATCTTAGGGGCCATTATTCTGTCTCTACATTGTTCTGACTCCTGGGACATATAAATCATCAGCTTAGAAAACAGGTAGTCTTTTCTGCAGCAACGGAAACAAAAGTCATCAGGAAAAATAAATTAACCGTAGTAACATGAGTAAGTGTGAGAGATGGGACTGATCTGTTGAGACCACTGTGTTTCCTCAGCTGAACCTGCTTGTTCTGCTGCTTCATTCACCTCACCTCCTTATTCTCTTTCCTTTTCCACAGATCATCCAGAGTTAACCGGCATGGATTGGTTCACCTCATATTTCCTGTCAGGAAAGAATTTTGAGCAATTGGCCCCAAAATTTGTCCCTCACTACCCCACATTGATCAGCAAGGCAGCGGGGGTCCTCTCTCAGGAAAGCGTTGAACGTATTCAAAGAGTCTTTCAGGAGGGGAAGCTAAAAGAGGTGGTTGAAGAGATTCAGGAAGCACTTCAGAAATCTGAGAATGCTCCCTTGGATGTGGCTGTGGTCGGGCAATCTGGTTCTGGAAAGTCCAGTTTCATCAATGCCCTGCTAGGTCTTGGTCATGAAGAGGAGGGGTCTGCTCATGTTGGAGTTGTGCCAACCACCATGAAGAAAACCCCCTATCAACATCCAAAATATCCCAGTGTGACCTTCTGGGACCTGCCTGGAACGGGGACTCCCAATTCCCTTCCATATCCTTGTCTAGAAATTGTGGGAGATGATGACTATGACTTTTTCATCATTATTTCTTCCTCACGATTCAGCTCAAATGATGCTCTCCTGGCCCAGAAAATCAATGAGAAGGGGATGAATTTCTACTGTGTTAGAACAATGGTGGATGTTGAATTACACAGTGAAGAGAAAAGCAAACCAATATCCTTCAAAAAGGAGAGAGTCCTTCAGCAGATCCGAGATGACTACCTGGCTATTCTCAGCAACATCGGAGTATCTAATCCGCGTGTCTTCCTGGTCTCCAACTTTCACACGGATAAGTTTGATTTCCCAAGACTGCAGGAGACATTGCTGCAGGATCTCCCTGTTCATAAGCGCTGCACCTTTGTGCTCCAGTTGTCCAATTTGTCTGATGCTTTCATTGAGGTGAAGAGAGTTATCCTCAAAGAGAAGATCTGGCTGAATGCCCTGAAATCAGCTGCTTTGGCCTTCATCCCTTTCATGGCCTTCTTCAGTGGCTTTGATTTGCCTAAACAAGAGAAGTGCTTGAACCTTTATCGAAACTATTTTGGTTTGGATGAGCCGTCAGTCAAAGAGATTGCCCAGAAGCTGGGCACATCTGTGCAAGAGATCAAGAGCTCCACAAAGTCCTTGGATTTCTGGTTATTTGTGAAGAATGACAGTATAGCAGCAAAGGCCATGAAATGTGCTGAATCCTTTTGCTCAGTGAACGGAGGACTCCGATCTTCTATCTTTCAATTTTTGAAAGTATATTTTTTACGTTTGAAATTCATCAATACGGTGGCTGATGATGTTAAAATGCTGTTGCATAAGACTTTAGAGAGCTGAAGTCTAAGAGAATGAGGCAGAGATGGGTAGAGTTGCCTAACCGACTAACAAAAGGACCTCAGGTCTTGTGTTCTCTGGGTGGGAGCAGGATCCTCTTCTAACCACCACCAAGGCCAACACTACCCTAAAGTAAAAAGACTGTCTCACTGTTGGAAAAAGACCATTGCTCCACATTGATGCTACACTGCTAAGTAAAGGGGATTTGACCATAACCTCTTTTCTGTACTCTCTAAGCTATTTAGCTCTAATCATAACAGATATGCACCATATAACTTTCATTAATCTCCTGGTGTTATAAGGTATTTTTCATTTGCAAGTTTTACTCTGATAATAAACATTTGGTAATAATTGAGATAACTGTTATCTATTGGCTTTTTATGAATTATTATCCCCAGTCATCATTTCAATACCATCCTCACCAAAATAAGGGAAAATACACAACTATGGGAATATGGCCAGGTGAATAGTTGATGATGTGTATGGGGAACCACAGCAGGTAGAAGAAGAGAGGATTAGAGAAATGGTTTAGAAGGTAATATTTCTAGATTCTGTTAGAGATTAAAGGGAGGGAAACCAAGGCAGCGTTTATATCTCTAGGACTTTTTCAACACTGGATGGATTAAGAGACCAGTGAACAGGGCACGACGAGGGACGGGAGATTTGAGAGAGTGAAGTTGAATTAGGAAGGAAAGAAAATATTAACTGAACTGGGATAAATGAGAGAATAGAGTGTTTTTTTTCCTCTCACCCAAAATTTTACATCAAACTTCTGAAACAGAAGCACACAACAACAGTACCTCTCTTGAGTCTTGGGGATTCTCACTCCTGCTGTAACTGTAATTGTACATGCGACTTTCTTCTCTTCTTCCCTATATCACTGGTATAGGGTGGATGCTGTACGGTCTAAGAGATGTATATGACTGAGGCCTTCCCTTAGATCCCCACACTCTGGAGGCTCTCTCAGTGGGTGGAGGGCACTGAGATGTGAAGTAGGGCATGAGGGGCCCACAATCACCCTGCTCCTCCCTGTTCCCCCACTGCTCAGCAGAGGACTCTTGTAGGGCAGAAGCAGTCAGTGGGGGATGAAGCAGATCACTATGTGTGCTGCCTCATATTCAACAGATCTGTGAAATGATAAAAGGGAAGGAGCTCTTGACTTTCTGTTATGGACAGATTGCATTAAAAAATTTTTGTTCGTCAGATGTGACCAACATTGGGACTCACATGACCTTCCCCTTCTCCAGAAATTATGACTTTCCACATTCCCCAGGCTTTTTCACTTCATTTCAGTGGCCTTCCATCAAGATAGCAAAGGACAAATCAAATGGGTCTTGTGTGGGTCCCAGTGGAAACACCCTTGCTACAAGGCAAGAGTTATCAAATATTTAAATCTGTGGTTTTGTTTTCAAAGTTCCCTTATTCCCAAATAAGACAGGCAGGATTGAGTCTTTCTCTCTAGGAAGAAAGAACTCAGAGGAGGAAAATAGAGAATCTGTTCTGGTGCCTTGTTTTCATCATCCGGAGTGAACAGGAGGGTTCATGTACCTAGGAGAACATTCAGGAAGGGCCTGAATGATTCTCCTCACAGGGAAAAAAGTGGTGAAATGGGAGGAAGCTGTGAAGAAGAAGAGAGGTCTCAGGGTCTGGTAGGAGGGGACAGAACTGTGCGGTGTCTCTAAACTGAGACCTTTGCATCTAGAACATCAATATGTGTGAGCATCAGGCTCCTATAGGGGCAGTTTCTGAAGTCCAGCCAGACTCTGTCAGCAGAAGCTTCAGAAGTTCCTGTGGGTGGTGCTGTAATGGTTGACCGCCACGTTAGGCATTGGGTGAGCCACTCTCATTCAGCAGCCTGCAGTCCATAGCCTGAAACACCACCTCATTGTGCCATCCACTTCCTTGGTCCCCGTGTGTCTTACCTTGTGAGCACAAAACTCCTTTTCATGACCACTAGAGGGTTGGTGTTACTGAGAAAGGGAAGCCCCTCTTTTCCCCTCATCCCTGCCTCTCAGGGCTACTGGTTGAAGGCATCTTCCTGTCTTCTTACCGCTGGATTAGTGGTAAAACAGTTCTTATCCTGTCTTCTCTCCCAAATCAGTGTCTAGTAGATACAAATTGGTTCTCTGCACTGGGACACTTTTGAAAAGCATGTTGTGAATGGTACAGTTTCCTGGATACCTGACACTTGAGCAGAGACAAAAAATGTGCATATAAGTTGGAAGAGTGCCCCCAGTAAAGGGAACAGCAAATGTAAGGTTGTGAAAATGGGAGGAACTTGCCATGTCCACTGAGTAGGTAGTAAGCCCCAGTGGTGGAGTAGTGACCAATGGGAGAGTGGTAGGATATGAAGGCTTAGGAGTAATCAGGGAACAGGAATGTAGGACAATGGTGGGCATGGTCTTTTCTTCAGAATTTATTCTACGTATGATGGAAACACTGAAGGTGTTAGGCATGACTTAATTTAGGCTTGGCAGATAGATTACAGTGGAGGCTGAAAGGATAGGTCTAAAGCACCTAAAGGTGATTATTCATTCCTTCTTGTTAGAGATGATGGTGGCTTGGACAACAGTGAGAGAGACAGACAGTGTGAGAAGAAACTGGCTTCAGGATGTATTTTGAAGATAGACCTGCCAGGTTTGCTGACTAACTAGATGAGGATGTTAGAGGGAGACTATAAGAATCACCTGATGATTCCTTCTGAGCAACTAAGTAAGTGGGGTGCCATTCAAAGAGATGGGGAAGTCTCTGGGAGAGTAGACCTGGGGGTAGGGGTGAGGTTGGGGAATTAAGAGTCAAGATCTAAGAAAAGGACTGTTAGACTTGAGGTGTCTTTGGAACTCTGAGTGGAGGTGCCATGTGGACAGGTGGAGGTTTGAGTCTGAGGGTCAGCAGAGATCATGGTTGTGCTGCTTTCTATCTGTCTGACCTTTGGCGAATCACTGAGAAGCACTTTCCTTTACCCTCAAAATGGGGATCAACTTACCCACTCAAGGACATTTTAGGGAATACAAGTCCTGGGATGATTTAATATTTACATGAAAGGAGTATGGTGCAGTGAAAGTGCTACATGGAGTGACAGAATTTATTAGGAGGTAAGCCACAGGTAAATTAACTTGGGAGAGAAAAATTTATCATTATAAACCTGTCTCCAGGGAACAAATGAGGAGGGGAATGCAGGCAAACTGGTAAGGTAATCACCATACTTCCCTCTGAATCTGGGGCTCCATTAGGTTCCCTCAACTTCTCCCTTTTATTGACTACTTTTTTTCCTGTCAATGAGGTAATTTGTTCATTTTTTCCATATTGATATTCACTTGTTGCAGCAACATTTGTTGAAAAGGCATTCGTTTTTCCATTGAGTGTTGTCTTAGCAACTTGTTAAAAAATTCGGTGATTATTTTTGGGTTAATTTCTGTCCTCACTATTCTATTCCATTGTTCTGTAGGTCTATCCTTCAATGCCTCAGTGTCCTGATTATGGAAATTTTCTAGCAAGTTTGGAATAGGATAAGTTTACAGTGTGAGCCTTCAAACTTTATTCTTCTTTTTCAAATTGTTTAGTCTATTCTGTTCCTCTTGTCTTTCCTGTATAAATGTAGAATTAGCTTGTCAATATCTATGAAAAAAGCTTGCTGGGATTTTGATTGGAATTTTTTTCAATTTATAGATCAAACTGAGGAAAACTTACATCAGCACACTATTGAGGCCATCAATCCATGAACACAATATGTCTCTACGTGTATTTGAATCTTCTTTTATTTTTCATCTGTGTTGTGTAGTTTTCAGTGTATATCTCCTGCATATATTTTGTTGTTTATATCTAAGTATTTTATTTATTTAGTGCTATTATAAACGATACTTTTTTTAAAAAACAAATTTCAATTGTTCTTTGCTGGAATATAGGAGTAGTTTTGTATACTGATCTTGTATTTTGCGACCTTTCCACTCACTTATTAGTTCTAGGAGTTTTTTGTGCATTTGTTGGGATTTTTTAATGCAGAATATTACACTCTGTGAACAGAGACATTCCTATTTTTTCCTTTTCAACAAGTATATCTTTCTTTTTCTTGTCTTATTGCACTAGCTAGGACTTCAATATTATGTATCAGAGTGGTGAGAGGGTATTTTTGTCTTGTTCCTTACCTTAGGGAAAAGCATTCAGTCTTTCATTATTAAGAATGATGCTAGCTGTGGCCGGGGGGGGGGTTGTTTTTTTAATATAAATGGTTTTTATTAGGCTAAGAAAATTCTCTTCTTAGTTTCTGTAATCTTTTATCATGAATAAATGGTAAATACTATTGAAAGATTTTTATGTATCTATTGAGATGATCATATGGTTTTCTTATTTATTATGCTAATCTAGTGAAATTATGATTGATTTTTCCATTGTTCAAACCGGTTTGCTTTCCTGAAGTGAATCTCACTTGGTTGTGATGTATTATTCTTTCCATATATTGCTGTAATTTTGTATGTAACCTTGTATTCATTATTTTTGCAGATATATGCATATATATATAGATAAATTACTTCTTTATGGTTTTCTGTTGTAATTGTGTTTACTTTTCGTTGTCAGGCTTTGGTATTGGAGTGCACTGCCCTCACGAAATGAATTGGAAAGTCTGCCTTACTTTTCTGGAAGATCTTTGTAAAATTAGAATGATTTCTTCCTTACATGTTTGGTAGGATTCACCAGTGAAGCAATCTGGGCCTGGCATTTTGTTTCTATTCTATGGTGAATTTTAATAATTTCAATTTCTTTAATAGATGCAGAATTCTTACATCCTGTATTTTTCTTGTGAGGTTTGGTAGTTTATGTCTCTGAAGGAATTAGTCCATTTTACCTAAGTTGTTGAATTTATGAAGGTACAGTTCTTAGTATTCTCTTATTACCCTTTTAATATCCATGGGATCAGTATTGATGTCCCTTGTTTCATTCATTATTGGTAATTTTTGTCTTCTATCTTTGTTTTTGGCCAGTGTGAATAGAGGTTTATCAATTTTATTCATCTTTCTGGAAGAAACAAATAAAAGAGTTGAAAATGGTTGTGCCTGGATGTTGGAACCTATTGTGAGGCAGGGAATATTCTATCTGGTCATAAGTCTTTTAGAACCATTTGACTTTTAAAGTTACTCTTCTCGCTCTTATTCTGACATCCTTAAGTGTACAATGTATTGGTTTGATACATTTATTTTGCAATGTGATTGCCATAGTAGTGTTAATTAACACCTCGTCACATCACACAATTATAATTTCTTCTAGTAGTAGAAAAATTAAGATCTAATCTCTCAGCAGTGTAATGTTTATAATACAGCTCTGTGTTTATAATCACTGTACTGTGTATTATATCTCCAACTTATTTATTTACTAGTTGTAAATATTATATACCTTTAAACATAATTTCTTCCATTCCTCCACTCCTCAACCCCTGGTAACCACAATTTCACTTTCTGTTTTTTTGAGTTTGGTGTTTTTAGAATTAAGATACATGATATATCATACAGTATTTGTCTTTCTCTGTCTTTTTTTCACTTACACTCGTGTCCTCAAGGTTCATCCATGTTGTTGCAAATAGTGGAATTTCCTTTTTCCTCATGGCTGAAGTGGATTCCACTGTACCTACATACCACATCTTCCTCATTCATCTGTTAATGAACACTTCTTCAGTTGTTTCAGTATGTTGGCTATTGTGAATAGTGAAGCAATAAACACAGGAGTGCATATATCTCTTCAATAACCTGTTTTCATTTCTTTTAAATATATACCCAGAAGTATGATTGCCAGATTATATGGAAGTTCTGCTTTTAATATTTTCAGGAATCTCTACTGTTTTCTGTAGTTGGCTACACCAATTTACATTCCCACTAATGATGCACGAGTGTTCCCTTTTCTCCACATCTTTGCCAACACTTTTTATTTGTTGTCTCTTTGATAATAGCCATTCTGAAAGATGTAAGGTGATATCTCATTGTACTTTTGGCTTGCATTTCCTGATGATTAGTGATGTGGAGCATCATTTTTGGTGTCTGTTGGCCATTTTTATGTCTTCTTTGGAAAAATGTTTATTTAGGTCCTCTGCTCATTTTTAAATTCAGCCTTTTTAAATGTTGAGTTTTATGAGTTCTTTGTATATTTTTGATATTAACCCCTTATCATATATATAATTTGCAAATAACTTCTCCTATTCAGTAGACTGCCTTTTTTGTTGATATTTCCTTCACTGTACAAAGCTTTTTAGTTTGATGCTGTCCTAAATGTTTATTCTACTTTTTTCCCCTTGCCTGAGGAGAGAGATGGAGAAAGAATATTGCTAAAAGTGATGTCAACCAGCTTACTATTTATGCTTTCTTCTAGGAGTTTTATGACTGCAGTTCTTATATTTATGTAATTAATTAATTTTAAGTTTATTTTTGTATACGCTGTAAGAAAATGATCTAGTTTCATTCTTTTGCATGTAGCTCTCAAGTTTTCCCAACACCATTTTTGAAGAGGTTCTCTTATCCGTGTTGTATATTCTTGCCTTCTTTGTCATAGATTAATTGACTGTAGGAGCGTGGGTTTATTTCTGGGGTTCTGTATTCTGTTCCATTGATGCATGTGTCTGTTTCTGAGCCCCTACCAGACTGCTTTGATTACTATTGCTTTGTAGTCTAGTTTGAAATTAAGGAGTGCAATACCTGCAGCTTGGTTCTTCTTTCTCAAGATTGCTTTGGGTATTCAGGGTCTTTTTTGTTTCCATACAAATTTTAGAATTATTTTTTCTAGTTCTGTGAAAAATGTCATTGAGTATTTGATAGGGATTTCATTGAATCTGTAGGTTGCTTTAGGTAGTATGGATTTTTTTTTTTTTTTTTTGTGGTACGCGGACCTCTCACTCTTGTGGCCTCTCCCCTTGCGGAGCACAGGCTCTGGACGCGCAGGCTCAGCGGCCATGGCTCACGGGCCCAGCTGCTCCGCGGAATGTGGGATCTTCCCGGACCAGGGCACGAACCCATGTCCCCTGCATCAGCAGGCGGACTCTCAACCACTGCGCCACCAGGGAAGCCCATAGTATGGATATTTTAACCATATTTATTCTTCCAATCCCTGATCATAACTTTCCATTTATTTGTGTTGTCTTCAACTTTTTTCATCCAAGTCTTCTAGCTTTCAGAGGACATGTCTTTCACCTCCTTGGTTAGATTTATTCCTAGGTATTTCATTTTTTTAATGAACATATAAATGGGTTTTCTTCATTTCTCTTTCTGATAGATTGTTGTTATTGTACAGAAATGCAACATTTTTCTGTATGTTAATTTTGTATTCTTTAATTTTACTGAATTCATTTATTAGTTCTAATAGTTTGTAGAGTCTTTAGGGTTTATATATATATATATATAATATATATATAATCATGTTATCTGCCAATAGTGATAGTTTTGTTCTTCCTTTCAATTTGAATTCCTTCTATTTGATTTTACTCTCTGATTGCTATGGCTGTGATATAGAATACTATTTTGAATAAAAGTGGTGAGAGTGGGCATTCTTGTCTTATTCCTGATTATAGAGGGAAAGCTTTCCTCTTTTCATCATTGAGTATTATGTTGGCTATGGGTTTGGCATA
This sequence comes from Physeter macrocephalus, assembly GCF_002837175.3. Taxonomy (NCBI): domain Eukaryota; kingdom Metazoa; phylum Chordata; class Mammalia; order Artiodactyla; family Physeteridae; genus Physeter; species Physeter macrocephalus. Next base: position 12,913,239 of record NC_041215.1, on the reverse strand, counting down.
TATGGCCTTTATTATGTTGAGGCTCCCTCTGTATTCACTTTGTGGCAAGTTTTTATTATAAATACATATTGAATTTTCTCAAATGCTTTTTCTGCATCTATTGAGATTATTGTGATGATTTTTAACCTTTGTTTTGTTAATGTGGTATACCACATTGATTGATTTGTAGATATTGAGCCATCCTTGCATCCCTGGAATTAATCCCACTTGATCATTCTGTATTATCTTATAATGTGTTGTTGTTTTGTTTGATAATATTTGTTGAGGATTTTTGCATTTGTGTTCGTCAGGGATATTGGCCTGTGATATCTTTTTTTGTGGTGTTTCTGTCTGGTTTTGGTATCAGGGTGATGTTGACCCTGTAGAATGAGTTTGTAAGCATTCCTTCCTCTTCAATTTTTTGAAATTGTTTGAGAAGGACTAGTATTAACTTTTCTTTAAATGTTTGGTAGAATACCTTTGTGAAGCTGTTCGGTCCTCGACATTTGTTTCTGGGAGTTTTTGGATCACGGATTTAATTTCATTACTAATAATTGGTCTATTCTTGTTTTCATTTCTTTCCTGATTCAGTCTTGGAAGATGTCATGTTTCTAGAAAGTTACCCTTTTCTTCTAGTTTGTGTAATTTGTTGGCATATAATTGTTTGTAGTAGACTTTTATGATATTAAGTATTTCTATGATAAGTTTGTAACTTCTCTTTTATTTATTTTGCCCCTCTCTTTTCCTGATGAGTCTGTATAAAGTCTAATCAATTTTGTTTATCTTTTCAGAGAACTAGTTCTTAGTTTCATTGATCTTCCTATATTTTGGTCTCTATTTCTTTTTTTTTAAAATTGGAGTATAGTTGCTTTTCTTTTTCTTTCTTTTTTTTTTTTTGCAGTACGTGGGCCTCTCACTGTTGTGGCCTCTCCCATTGCAGAGCACAGGCTCCGGACGCACAGGCTCAGTGGCCACGGCTCATGGGCCCAGCTGCTCCACAGCATGTGGGATCCTCCCGGACCGGGGCACAAACCTGCGTCCCCTGCATTGGCAGGTGGAGTCTCAACCACTGCGCCACCAGGGAAGCCCTGGAGTATAGTTGCTTTTCAATATTGTGTTAGTTTCTGCTGTACAAAGAAAGTGAATCAGCTATATGTATACATATATTGCCTTTTATTTCTGCTCTGATCTTCATTATTTCCTTCTTTGTACTAACTTTGGGCTTTGCTTGTTTTTCTATTTCTGGTTTGTTTAGATAGAAAGTTGGATTGTTTATTTGAGACTTTTCTTGTTTCCTAAGGTAGGCCTGTATTGCTATGAAAGTCCCTCCTAAAACTGCTTTTGCTGCATCCCACAGATTTTAGAAAGTTGTGTTTCATTTTTATTTGTCTCAAGGTATTTTTGGATATCCTCTTTGATTTCTTCATTGACCTATTGGTTGTTTAATAGCATGTTGTTTAGGATCCATGTGTTTATGTTTTTTCCAGATTTCTTTTTGTAATTGATTTCTAGTTTCATACTGTTGTGGTCAGAAAAGATGCTTAATATGATTTCAATTTTCTTAAATTTATTGTGACTTGTTTTGTGACCTAAAATGTGATCTATCCTGGGGAATGGTCCTTCTGCACTTGAAAAGATTGTATATTCTGCAGTTTTTGGATGGAATGTTCGTATATATCTCTAAAGCAATCTGGTCTATTTTGCCTTTTAAGGCCTTTGTTTCCTTATTTATATTCTGTCTGGATGATCAGTCCATTGATACAAATGTGGTGATAAATTCCACTACTATCATTGTATTACTGTCAATTTTTGCCTTTATGCCGTTTAATATTTTTTTTCTATATTTAATGCTCCTATGATCAGTGAATACATTTTTACAAAGTTTATATCCACTTCCTGGATTGACCCTTTTATCATTATTTACTGCCCTCTTTTTCTTTTGCTACATTCATAGTTTTAATATCTATTTTGTCTGATATGACTTTTGCTACACCAGCTTTCTTTTAACTTCTATTTAATTGGAATATCTTTTGGCATCTTTCACTTTGTCTGTGCGTGTTTAAGATCTGACATGAGTCTTGTAGCAGCATATGGATGGGTCTTGTTTGTTTATCCATTCATCCACATATTTTTGATTGGAACATTTAGTCTATTTATATTTACTTTTTTTTTTAGGCCATACCATGTGGCTTGTGAGATCTTAGTTCCTTGACAAGGGATTGAACTCTGGTCCTCAACAGTGAGAGCATGGACTCCTAACCATTGGACAAACAGGGAATTTCTTAGTCCATTTATATTTAAAGTGATTATTGATAGATATGAACTTATTGCTATTAAAAAAAGTTTTGTGATTTTTTTGGTAATTTTACTCTTCTTTTAGTGTTTTCCCTTGTGGTTTGGTAATTTTTTTTTTTAGTGTTATAGTTTGATTATTTCTCTTTATTTTTTGTGTCTCTATTGTAGGTCTTTGGTTTGTGGTTACTGTGAGGTTCATACATATCAATCTCTCTCTCTCTCTCTCTCTCTCTCTATATATATATATATACACACACACACACATACATATACAGTTATATATACCTATATATATATAGTTATAGTTAAATATATTAGTTTACTTTAGCAGATAGTTACTTGAGTTCAAAAACATTCTAAAAACAGTACATTTTTACTCCCTTATCCCACATTTTTTATGTAATAAATGTTATATTTTGCATCTTTTTACTCAATGTAGTTATAGTTTCTTTTACACTTTTGTCTTTGAACCTTTGCACTAGCATTTTAAGTGCCTGATCCACTGACTTTATTATATATTTTCCTTTACCAGTGAGATTTTTTTCTTTTGTACATTTTCATATATCTATTTATTGTCTTTTCTTTTCCACTTAAAGAAGATACTTAACATTTCTGGTAAGGCCTGGTTAGTGGTGATGAACTCCTTTAATTTTTCTTTTGTGGGAAATACTTTATCTTTCCTTCAAGTCTCAGTGATAACCTTGCTGAATAGAGTAGTCTTTGTTGTAAAGTTTTTCCTTTCAGCACTTTAAATACATCATACTTCTCCATCTGGCCTGGTTCTTGCTGAAAAATCAGCTGATAGCCTCATCAGTTTTTCCTTGCATGTGACTAGTTCTGCTTCTCTGGCTACCTTTAAAATTCTTCCTTTATCTTTAACTTTTGCCATTTTAATTATGATATGTTCTGGTGTGGATCTCTTTGGGTTCATCATGTTTGGGACTCTGTGCTTCTTGGACCTAGGTATTCTTCCCACATTAGGGAAGTTTTTAGCTATTACTTCTTCCAATAAAATTTTTGCCACTTTCTCTCTCTCTTCTCTTTCTGGGATTTCTATAATGCATATGTTGACATTTTTGACATTCTCTCAGAAGTCCCTTAAACTATTCCTCAAATTTTAGTTTGGTTTTTTTTTTCCCTGTTCTGATTGGGGATTTCCCACTATTGTCTTCCAAGTAGCTTATGAATTCTTCCATATCATCCAATCTGTTGTTTTTGCAGTGTATTTTTCACTCCAGTTATTGTATTCTTCAGCTGGTTTGGTTCTAACTCGGTTGAAGTTCTCACTGAGTTCCTGTATTTTCTCCTGAATTTGGTGAGCATCTTTATGATCATTACTGAAACCATTTATTAGGCAAATTACTTATCTCCATTTCATTAGATTATCTTGTTCTTTTGTTTGGAACATATTCCTCTTCCTCCCCATTTTGTTTGACTTTCTGTGTTTGTTTCTATGAACTTGGTAAACTTGTTTCCTCTTCTAGTCTTGAAGGCATGGCCTTGTGTAGGAATACCCCATATGTAGACTACATGTTCCTGATTCTCATCAGGCTGGATGGGGCTGGAGCAGGCACAAGCCAGTGTTTCCTGGGATGTGCAAGACCTGAGTCACCTTTGTAGGACAACTGTTTCTGGAGTGGTTATGAATGGGGGGTTGGTCACAAAGGTCACCTTTGTGGGATGGATTTAACTGGAGTAGGTGCAGGATGGAGGAGCTTTCTCAAGGTGTGCTGGAATGAGCCAGGGCTGCCTTGGTGGACATTACATCTGGAGTGGGCACAAGTCAGGTTTTTCATGGGGTGTGCTGAGCTGGGACAGGGCCACCTTGGCAGAATGGCTGGGGCTAGAATGGGCACTAGCTGGGGTTTTTCACAGGATATACTGGGCCAGCCTGGTGAGAGTGAAACTTGGTGGGGTGGCTGTAGCTGAGTAAGTGCAGACCAGACTTTTCCCAGAGTGCACTGGGCTGGGTTGAGGTTGCCTTGTGCACTCAGGTTGCCTTGGCTGGAGCTAGAGTGAGCATGAGTGATAGAGGTCCCTGGACATGCCAGGCCAGCTGTGGTTGTCTTGATGGGGTGGCTGGTGCTGAAGCAGGCAGGGGCTGTGAGGCATGCTGGGACAGCCTTGTCAGGGTTGCAGGAGCACCAGGAACCTTTCAAACTACTGCCTCTGTGCTGGGACTTGGAGTGAGTTGGTTTGTGCACAAGCCCTTTAATAGCAGGATCCTGGTTTCCTACAACTTTCTGGCTTTCCTGGGTGTAAGCCTGCTGATTTTCAAAGCCAGGCATTTTGGAGGCTCAACTTCTGGGCCAGGCCCCCAGGGCTTGTATGCATGATGCAAACTTCCTAGTTCATGATATCCTTTTCTGCTTGTGGGTCACTGCACCAGGGGTGTGAGTCCTGACTAGATTGTGCCTTTGTCCTTCCTACCTGTCTCAATGTGTTTTTTTCTTAATATCCTTAATCGTAGATATTTGCTCTACCAATCTTCAAGTCATTCTCAGAGACAGTCATTCTATATGTATTTGTAGTTTTGGTGTGTCCATGGGAGGAAATCAGCTCAGGATATTTCTGCTCTGTCATTCAGATCCTACCCATATATGTTTCCTTTTCATTTTGTTAATTGTTTCTTTTTCAGGGCAGAAGCTTTTTATTTTGGTGTAGTTCTACTCATTGATTTTTTTCTTTCATTCTTTTTACTTTTGGTGTCATAGTCAAAAAAATCACTGCCAATGTTGAAGAGCTTTCCCCCCATGTTTGCTTTTAGGTGTTTTGTGATATCAAGTTTTATGTTTAAGTCTTTGATCTATGTTGAGTCAATTTTTGTGAGTGGTGCAAGATAAGAGTCCAATTTTATTTTTCTTCATGTTTTCACCACACCATTTGCTGAAGAGACTATCATTTCCCCCTTGGGTGTTCTTCACTCTCTTGTCAAATATAAATTGCTTGCATTCATTGGGTTTAATTCTGAGGGCTCTATTCAGTTCTAATGGTCTCTGGGTCTATTTTTATGTCAGTACCGTGCTGTATTAAATTCTATAGCTTTGAAATCAGGAAGTGTGATGTCTTTTTTTTTTCTTCTTTCTCATGATTGCTTTGGCTATTTGGGGTCTTTTGTGGTTCCATACACATTTAGCATTCTTTTTTCTATTTGTGTGGTAAATGTCATTGGGCCCTTTGGTTTTGGATAGGTGAGGTTGTCAGGAAAGCAAGTGATGAGGACCAGTTAGTAAGAAGTGGAGGCATGGCAGCAGAGATAGATGGCAAGAAGCATGAGGACAAGGAAATTTCCCTGGAGCTTGCTTTCCTTCCAGCCACCCATTTCTGTTTCTGACCCCCATGCATCCCTCATGACTATGTCCAGAGCTTTTCTAGTGACCACAGTCTGTGCTTCTCATTTCCACTCAACCTTAAGTCAGTGAGTTTTTCCAACTTGATCTGTCTCAGCTGCTCCTGGCTTGAGCTGGCTTGGCTCCTGGGGCTTGGATGTATCAAAGAAGGGCCTGGGATGTGATTTTTTTAGCCCTGCTTGGTGCTGAGGCCTCAAGCTGCATTCAGGCCAGGCTTCTTTCCTTAGGCTCCTGGGGAGAGCAAAGCCTAGAGGAGGCTACCAGGAGAGCCGAGGTCTAAGTGAAAGAAACATCTGGAAGAAATGCACAGGGATTTTTTTTTTTTTGCACAGAGATTTTTGAGAGGGCAAAAGAGGAAGAGGACAAAGCAAACAAAAAAGTGATAGTGATTGCATTGAATCTATAGATGGTTTTGGTCAGCATGGATATTTTAACAATATTAACTCTTCCAATTCATGAACACAGATATTTTTCTATTTGTTTCTGTCTTCTTTGGTTTCTTTCAACAAAGTCTTGTAGTTTTCATTGTACAAAACTTTTCACTTCTTTGTATTCCTAAGTATTTTATTGTTTTTGATGTTATTGTGAATATGATAGCTTTTTAAAATTTCTTTTTCAGATGTTTCATTGTTATTATATGGAAATGCAACTGATTTCTGTGTATTGATCTTTTATGCTGCAACTTGACTGAATTCATTGATTAGATCCTATAGCTTATTCATTGAGTCTTCGAGATTTTCAATATGTAAGATCATGTCATCTGTAAATAATGGCAATTTTATTTCTTTCTTTCTGGTTTGAAAACCTTTTATTTCTTTGCCTTGCCTGATTGCTATAGCTAGGACTTCCTTCCAATACTATGTTGAATAATAGTGGTAAGCCTGGGCACCCTTGTCTTGTTCCTAACCTTATGGAAAATCTTTCAATTTTTCCATTTTATAATTAAAAAACAAATTATACTCCATTGAGTATGTTAGCTCTGGGGTCATCATATAGTATTTATTATGTTGATATATGTTTCTTCTATATCTAATATGTTGAGGCGTTTTGTCATGAAAAGATGTATTTTCTCAAATACTTTTCTGCATCTATTGAGGTGATCCTATAATTTTTATTTTTCATTCCACTAATGTGGGGTATCACATTTATTGATTTACATATGTTGAATTATCCTTGCATCCTAGGGATAAATTCTACTCGGTTATGGTGTATAATCTTTTTAATGAGTTTTCAAATTTTGTTAGTATTTTGTTGAGAATTTTTCATCTATGTTAATCAGGGAAAATGGTCTATAGTTTTCCATTCTTTTAGTGTTCTTATCAGGCTTTGGTGTCAGGATAATTCTGGCTTTATAAATTGAGTTTGGAAGTGTTCCCTCCTCTTCAGTGTTTTGGAAGAGTTTGAGAAGGATTGTCATTACTTCTTTAAATATTTGGTAGAATTTGCCAGTAAAGCCATCTGGTCCCAGTGGTTTCTGTGTTAGGAGGTTTCTGGAATGTTCTAGAGATGTTTGTTAGTCCCATTTATTATACTGTACAGTTTAAGTGTATTTTTTCCATTCTGATTTTCTGTCGGGATGACCTATTCATTGTTGAAAGTGAGATATTTAAGTCCCCTACTATTTTTTTAACATCATTATTATTTATTTATTTATTTTTAATTTACTTTGTATACAGCAGGTTCTCTTGGTTACCGATTTTATACATATTAGTGTGTATATGTCAATCCCAATCTCCCAATTCATCCCACAACCATCACTCCCCACCCCTGCTTTCCCCTTTTGATGTCCATATGTTTGTTTTCTACATCTGTGTCTCTATTTCTACCTTGCAAACTGGTTTATCTGTAACATTTTTCTAGATTCCACATATATGCGTTAATATACGATATTTGTTTTTCTCTTTCTGACTTACTTCACTCTGTGTGACAGTCTATAGGTCCATCCACGTCTCTACAAATGACTCGATTTCATTCCTTTTTTATGGCTGAGTAATATTCCATTGTATATATGTACCACAGCTTCTTTATCTATTTGTCTGTCAATGGGCATTTAGGTTGCTTCCATGACCTGGCTACTGTAAATAGTGCTGCAATGAACATTGGGGTGCATGTGTCTTTTTGAATTATGGTTTTCTCTGGGTATGTGCCCATTAGTGGAATTGAAGGGTCATATGGTAGTTCTATTTTTAGTTTTTTAAGGAACCTCCATACTGTTCTCCATAGTGGCTGTATCAATTTATATTCCCACCAACAGTGCAAGAGGGTTCCCTTTTCTTCACACCCTCTCCAGCATTTACTGTTTGTAGATCTTTTGATGATGGACATTTTGAATGGTGTGAGATGATATCTCATTGCAGTTTTGATTTGCATTTCTCTAATGATTAATGATGTTGAGCATTGTTCCATGTGCCTGTTGGCAATCAGTATATCTTCTTTGGAGAAATGTCTATTTAGATCTTCAGCCCATTTTTGGATTGGGTTGTTTGTTTTTTTGATATTGAGCTGCATGAGCTGCTTGTAAATTTTGGAGATTAATCCTTTGTCAGTTGTTTCATTTGCAAATATTTTCTCCTATTCTGAGGGTTGTCTTTTCATCTTCTTTATGGTTTCCATTGCTGTGCAAAAGCTACTAAGTTTCATTAGGTCCCATTTGTTTATTTTTTAATTTCCATTTCTCTAGGAGGTGGGTCAAAAAGGATCTTGCTGTGATTTATGTGATAGAGTGTTCTGCCTATGTTTTCCTCTAAGAGTTTTATAGTGTCTGGCCTTACATTTAGTTCTTTAATCCATTTTGAGTTTATTTTTGTGTATGGTGTGAGGGAGTGTTCTAATTTCATTCTTTTACATGTAGCTGTCCAGTTGTCCCAGCACCATTTACTGAAGAGCCTTTCTTTTCTCCATTGTATATTCTTGCTTCCTTTATCAAAGATAAGGTGATCATATGTGCATGGGTTTATCTCTGGGCTTTCTATCCTGTTCCATTGATCTATATTTCTGGTTTTTTCTAGTACCATGCTGTCTTGATTACTGAAGCTTTATAGTATAGTCTGAAGCCAGGGAGCCTGATTACTCCAGCTTCGCTTTTCTTTCTCAAGATTGCTTTGGCTATTTGGAGTCTTTTGTGTTTCCATGCAAATTGTGAAATTTTTTGTTCTAGTTCTGTGAAAAATGCTAGTGGTAATTTGATAGGGATTGCATTGAATCTGTAGATTGCTTTGAGTAGTATAGTCATTTTCACAATGTTGATTCTTCCCATCCAAAACATGGTATATCTCTCCATCTATTTGTATCATCTTTAATTTATTTCATCAGTGTCTTATAATTGTCTGTATACAGGTCGTTGTCTCCTTAGGTAGGTTTATTCCTAGATATTTTATTCTTTTTGTTGCAATGGTAAATGGGAGTGTTTTTTTAATTTCTCTTTCAGATTTTTCATCTTCATCATTAGTGTATAAGAATGCAAGAGATTTCTGTACATTAATTTTGTATGCTGTTACCAAATTCATTGATTAGCTCTAGTAATTTTCTGGTAGCATATTTAGGATTCTCTGTGTATAGTATCATATCATCTGCAAACAGTGACAGCTTTACTTATTTTCCAATTTGTATTCCTTTTATTTCTTTTTCTTCTCTGATTGCTGTGGCTAAAACTTCCAAAACTATGTTGAATAATAGTGCTGAGAGTGGGCAACCTTGTCTTGTTCCTGATCTTAGTGGAAATGGTTTCAGTTTTACACCATTGAGGATGATGTTGGCTGAGGGTTTGTCATATATGGTTTTTATTATGTTGAGGTAAGTTCCTCTATGCCTACTTTCTGGAGGGACATTATCATAAATGGGTGTTGAATTTTGTCCAAAGCTTTCTTTGCATCTATTGAGGTGATCATATGGTTTTTCTCTTCAATTTGTTAATATGTAGTATCACATTGATTGATTTGCGTATATTGAAGAATTCTTGCATTCCTGGGATAAATCCCACTTGATCATGGTGTATGATCCTTTTAATGTCCTGTTGGATTCTGTTTGCTAGTATTTTGTTGAGGATTTTTGCATCTATGTTCATCAGTGGTATTGGCCTGTAGTTTTCTTTCTTTGTGACATCTTTGTCTGGTTTTGGTATCAGGGTGATGGTGGGCTCATAGAATGATTTTGGGAGTGTTCCTCCCTCTGTTATATTTTGGAAGAGTTTGAGAAGGATAGGTGTTAGCTCTTCTCTAAATGTTTGATACAATTCGCCTGTGAAGACATCTGGTCCTGAGTTTTTGTTTGTTGGAAGGTTTTTAAACACAATTTCAATTTCAGGGCTTGTGATTGGTCTGTTCATATTTTCTATTTCTTCCTGGTTCACTCTCGGAAGGTTGTGCATTTCTAAGAATTTATCCATTCCTCCAGGTTATCCGTTTTATTGGCATATAGTTGCTTGTAGTAATCTCTCATGAGCCTTTGTATTTTTGAAGTGTCAGTTGTTCTCCTTTTTCATTTCTAAATCTATTGATTTGAATCTTCTCCCTTTTTTTCTTGATGAGTCTGGCTAATGGTTTATCAATTTTGTTTACCTTGTCAAAGGACCAGCTTTAATTTTATTGATCTTTACTATCAGTTCCTTCATTTCTTTTACATTTATTTCTGATCTGATCTTTATGATTTCTTTCCTTCTGCTAACTTT
>NC_041215.1:12892860-12902505 GCF_002837175.3 Physeter macrocephalus | reverse complement strand
ATTTGCCTTATGTATTGAGGTGCTCTTGTGTTGGGTGCATAAATATTTACAGTTGTTATATATTCTTGACTTGGTCCCTTGATCATTATGTAGTGTCCTTCTTTGTCTCTTGTAATAGTCTTTGTTTTAAAGTCTATTTTGTCTGATATGAGAATTGCTACTCCAGCTTTCTTTTGATTTCCATTTGCATGGAATATCTTTTTCCATCCCCTCTATTTCAGACTGTATGTGTCCCTAGGTCTGAAGTGGGTCTCTTGTAGACAGCATATATATGGGTCTTGTTTTTGTATCCCTCAGCCAGTCTATGTCTTCTGGTTGGAGGATTTAATCAATTTACATTTAAAGTAATCAATATATATGTTCCTATTACCATTTTCTTAATTTTTTTTGTGTTTGTTATGGTAGGTATTTTCCTTCTCTTGTGTTTCCTGCCTAGAGAAGTTCCTTTAACATTTATTGTAAAGCTGATTTGGTGGTGCTGAATTCTCTTAGCTTTTGCTTGTCTGTAAAGGTTTTAATTTCTCTGTCAAATCTGAATAAGATCCTTGCTGGGTAGAGTAATCTTAGCTGTAGGTTTTCCCCTTCATCACTTTAAATATGTCCAGCTTGCAGGATCTTAGTTCCCCAGCCATGGAGCAAACCCAGGCCCCAGAAGTGAAAGCACTGAATCCTAACCACTGGAACACTAGGGAATAACCGTTTATATGTTTTCTGCATACAAGTTCTTTATCAGCTATATGTTTTGAAAATATATTTTTTCCCAGTTTATGGCTTGTAATTTTCTTAATCATGAATTTTTAAAAACATTTTTACAGATATATAATTCAAATATTGTAAATTCACCTATGTAAAATATATTCAATTAAATTGTTTTTAGTAATTTAGAGTTGTACAACTATCATCACAATCTAATGTTAGAGGATTTCATCATTGCACAAAGAAACACTATACCGAGTAATAGTCAATCTTCATCCTCACTTTCCCCAGCCATAAGCCCTCACTAATCTACTTTGTTTCCATACATTTGCCTAATCTGGAAAATTCATAGAAATTAAATCATATAATGTGTGGTTTTTTGTAGTTTGCTTTTTTCACTTAGCACAATGTTTTCAGTGTTTATGTATGTTATAGCACAAATCAGTACTTCATTCCTTTTTAATGCTAAATAATAATCTATTTTATTGATATAACACAGTTTGTTATACATTCATCAGATTATGTGTGTTTGGTTTTCATTTTTGTCTATTATAAATAATTTGTTATGAAAGAATTTGTGCTCAAGGTTTTGTGTGGCCATATAATTCTATTTATCTCAGGTATATAATTAAAAGTAAAATTGCTTGATCTAATGGTAACTCTATGCTAAACAGTTTGAGAAAGTGATACACAGTTTTTAAAAGTGACCACACCATTTTACACTCCCACCAGCAATGTATGAGGGTTATAATTACTCCACATCTTTGTATACACTTATTGTCTGTTTTTTCTGTCTTAGACACCCTAACAGGGATGAAGTGATTTTTTGTTATGGTTTTGATTTGCCTTTCCATAATGTCTACTGATGTAAACCATCATTTCAGTGCTTGTGTAACCTTTGTATATCTTCTTTAGAGAAATGTCTATTCAAATCCTTTGCACATTTCAATGGGGATTTTCAACTTTTTATTATTATTTTCCAGGTTTAATGAGGAATAATTGACAAATATAATCATATATATTTAAAGTGCACAATGTGATGATTTGATTAACATATAGATTATGAAAATATTATCAAGATCAAGATAATTAACATGCCCATCACCACACATAGTTAAATCCTGTGTGTGTGTGTTTTGTGTGTATGTGTGTACATGTGTGTGGTGAGAATGCTTAATATCTACTCTCAGCAATTTTCAAGTATTCAGTTCCATATTATTAACTATAATCGCCATGCTGTACACTTTCCTCAGAACGAGTCGTCTCAAACTCTTCCCAAAAAATTGCAAAGGAAAAAACACTCCCAAACTCATTCTATGAGGCCACCATCACCCTGATAATAAAACCAGACAAAGATATCACTAAAAAAGAAAATTACAGACCAATATCACTGATGAATATAGACACAAAAATCCTCAACAAAATACTAGCAAACAGAATTCAACAACAAATTAAAAGGATCATACACCATGATCAAGAGGGATTTATCCCACTTTTGCAAAGATTCTTTGATATATGCAAATCATTCAATGGGATACACCATATCAACAAACTGAAGAATAAAAAACAAAGCGATCATCTCAATTGATGCAGAAAAAGCTTTCTAGAAAATTCAACACCAATTTATGATAAAAAGTCTCCAGAAAGTGGGCAGAGAGGGAACCTACCTCAACATAATAAAAGCCATAAATGACAAACTCACAGCAAACATCATTCTCAATGGTGGAAAACTGAAAGCATTTCCTCTAAGATCAGGAAGAAGACAAGGATGTCCACTCTCACCACTATTATTCAACATAGTTTTGGAAGTCCTGGCCACAGCAATCAGAGAAGAAATAGAAATAAAAGGAATCAAAAGTGGAAAAGAAGAAGTAGAGCTGTCACTGTTTGCAGATGACTTGATACTATACATAGAAAATCCTAAAGATGCCACCAGAAAACTACTAGAGTTAGTCAATGAATCTGGTAAAGTTGCAGGATAAAAAATTAATGCACAGAAATCTCTTGCATTCCTACACACTAGTGATGAAAAATCTGAAAGAGAAATTAAGGAAACACTCCCATTTACCACTGCAACAAAAATAGCTAAGAATAAACCTACTTAAGGAGGCAAAAGATCTGTACTCAGAAAACTATAAGACACTGATGAAAGAAATCAAAGATGACACAAACAGATGAGGAGATATACCATGTTCTTGTATTGGAAGAATCAATATTGTGAAAATGACTATACTATCCAAAGCAATCTACAGATTCAATGAAGTCCCTATCAAATTACCAATGGCATTTTTCACAGAACTAGAACAAAAAATTTCACAATTTGTATGGAAACACAAAAGATCCCGAATAGCCAAAGCAAACTTGAGAAAGAAAAACAGAACTGAGGAATCTGGCTCCCTGACTTCAGATTATACTACAAAGGTACAGTAATCAAGAAACTATCGTACTGGCACAAAAACAGAAATATAGATCAATGGAACAGGATAGAAAGCCCAGAGATATATTCATGCACCCATGCACCTATGGTCAACTAATCTATGAAAAAGTAGGCAAGAATATACAATGGAGAAAAGACGGTTTCTTTAATAAGTCATGCTGGAAAAACTGGACAGCTACATGTAAAAGAATGATATTAGAACACTTCCTAACTCCATACACAAAAATAAACTCAAAATGGATGAAAGACCTAAATGTAAGACTGGACACTATAAAACTGTTAGAGAAAAACATAGGAAGAACACTCTTTGACATAAATCACAAGATCTTTTTTGACCCACCTCCTAGAGTAATGGAAATAAAAACAAAAATAAACAAATGGGACATAATGAATCTTAAAGGCTTTTGCACAAAAAAGGGAACCATAAACAAGATGTACAGACAACTCTCAAAATGGAAGAGAATATTTGCCAACAAAGCAACTGACAAAGGATTAATCTCCAAAATATACAAAGAGCTCAGGCAGCTCAATATCAAAAAACCAAACAACCCAATAAAAAATGGGCGGGGGCTTCCCTGGTGGCGCAGTGGTTGGGAGCCCGCCTGCCGATGCAGGGGACACGGGTTCGTGCCCGGGTCCGGGAAGATCCCACATGCCATGGCCGCTGAGCCTGCGCGTCCGGAGCCTGTGCTCCGCAACGGGAGAGGCCACGACAGTGAGAGGCCCTCGTAAAGCAAAAAAAAAAAAAAAAAATGGGCGGAAGACCTAAGTACGCATTTCTCCAAAGAAGATATACAGATGGCCAACAAACATGTGAAAAGATGCTCAATAACACTAATTATTAGAGAATTGCAAAACAAAACTACAATGAGGTATCACCTCACACCCGTCAGAAAGGCCATCATCAAAAATTCTACAAACAATAAATGCTGGACAGGGTGTGAAGAAAAGGGAACCCTCTTGCACTGTTGGTGGGAATATAAATTGATACAGCCACTACGGAGAACATTATGGAGGTTCCTTAAAAAACTAAAAATAGAACTATGATATGACCCAGCAATCCCACTACTGGGCACATACCCAGAGAAAACCATAATTCAAAAAGACACATGCACCCCAATGTTCATTGCAGCACTATTTACAGTAGCCAGGTCATGGAAGCAACCTAAATGCTCATTGAAAGACGAATGGATGAAGAACATGTGGTACATATATACAATGGAATATTACTCAGCCATAAAAAGGAATGAAATTAGCTCATTTGTAGAGACGTGGATGGACCTATAGACTGTCATACAGAGTGAAGTAAGTCAGAAAGAGAAAAACAAATATCATATATTAACACATATGTGTGGAATGTAGAAAAATGGTACAGATGAACTTGTCTGCAAGGCAGAAATAGAGACAGACTTAGAGAACAAACGTATGGACACCAAGGCAGGAAAGAGAGGCTGGGATGAATTGGGAGATTGGGGTTGACATATATACACTAATATGTATAAAATAGGTAACTAATGAAAACCTGCTGTATAGCACAGGGAACTCCACTTCACTATACTGTAGAAATTAACACAATATTGTAAACAACTATACCTCCCCCCTCCCCAAAGAACTAGTTTATCTTATAACTGAAAGTTTGTGTGCTTTGACCTACATCTCCCCATTTTCCCTACCCCCAGCCCCTCACTATTATACACCCTCTTTTCATAAAATCAGCTTTTTAAATTACTTTTAAGTAACATCAAATAGTATTTGTCATTCTCTTTCTGGCTTATTTCACTTAGCATAATGCCCTCCAGATTCATCAATGTTGTTGCAAATGACAAGATTTTCTTCTTTTTTGAATAATATTTCTCTGTGTATGTTTGTATGTATCATCACATTTTCTTTATCCATTCATGTGTTAAGAGCACTTCACCTTTGAACACTTTAAATCACTTTTTTAACCCATTTCAATTTTTTTCCATATCTTAGCTATGTGAAAAATGCCACAATGAACATGGGAGTACAGATATTTCTTCAAGATACTGATTTTGTTTCCTTTGGACAATACCAGGAGTGGGATTGCTTGATCATATGATAGTTCTAATTTTAATTTTTTAAGGAACATATGTATCAATATATTGCCATAATGGATTTACTGACACATTCCCACCAAGAGTCCACAAATATTCTCTTTTCTTCACATTCTCTCCAACACTTTTTATCTCTTGTCAATTTGACAAGAGACATCCTAACATGTGTGAGTTGATACCTCATTGAGGTTTTAATTTGCGGTTCCCTGATAGTTAGTAAAATTGAGCATTTTTTCAAGTACCCGTTGGATATTTGGATTTCTATTTTAGAAAAATGTCTGTTCAAGTCCTTTGCTCATTTTTAATTGGATTATGTTGGTGGTTGCTATTGGGTTATATATGTTCTTTATATTTTTTGATATTAACCTCTTATCAGATATATGGTTTGAAAATATTTTTGTCCATTCTGTAGGTTACCTTTTCAACCTGTTGTTTTCTTTGCTGTACAGAAGCTTTTTAGTTTGATGTATTCCCACTTGTTTATTTTAGCTATTGTTTTCTGTGCTTAGGGCATCCTATCAAAAAAAATTTATTGCCAAGACCAATGTCAAAGAGATCTTTCCCTATGTCTTCTTCTAGGAGTTTTACAATTTCTGGTCTTATATTTAAGTCCTTAATCTATTTTGAGTTAATTTTTCTGAGTTATGTAAAATAGGGGTCTAGTTTAATTCATTTGCATGTGGATATCTAATTTTTCAACATCACTTATTAAAGGGGATATCATTTTGCCATTGAGTGTTTTTTGAACCATTGTCAGAGATTAGCTGAACATGTATGTGTAGGTTTACTGCTGGGCTCTCAATCTGTTCCATAGGTCTAAGTGCCTGCTTTAATTCCAGTACCGTACTGTTTTGATTACTATAGCTTTCTAATACAGTTTGAAGAAGGGAATTGTGATGTCTCCAGTTTTGTTCTTCTTGCTAAAGATGGCTTTACCTATTTGTATTCTTTTGTGTTTTCATACACATTTTAAGATAGTTTTTTTTCTATTTCTGTTTAAAATGCCATTGGGATTTTGATAGGAATTTTACTGAACCTGTGGATTGCTTCGGGTAGTATGAACATTTTAGCAATATTAATTCTTCCAACCCAAGAACATGGGATTTTTTTTTTTTCCATTTACCTTTGTCCCCTTCAACTCCTTTTGTAAAAGTCTTATAGTTTTGGTGTACAGATCTTTCAACTCCTTGGTTAAATTCATTTCTACGTAGCTTAATGTTTTGATGCAATTGTAGACGGTATTGATTTTTAAATTTCTCTTTCAGATAGTTCACTGTTAGTTTACAGAAATACAACGGCTTTTTGTATATTGATTTTTTTTCTGTCACTTTACTGAATTCATTTATTAGTCCTAAGATTTTTTTTGTGAAGTCTTTAGTGCTTTCTAGATACAAGATCATGTCATATACAGAGACAATTTTACTTCTTCCTCTTGAGTGTGAATGTCTTTTATTTCTTTTTCTTGGCTGATTATTCTGGCTAGGACATTGAGTACTATGCTGAATAGAAGTGGTAAGAGAGAGCATTCTTATTTCTGACCTAAGAGAAAAAGTTTATAATCCTTCATCACTGAATATGATATTAGCAGTCAATTTGTCATATATGACCTTTATTATGTTTAGCTATGTTTCTTCTAAACTCAATTTATTGAGAGTTTTGTAATAAAAGGGTGTTAAATATTGTCAAATACTTTTTCTGCACCTACTGAGATGATCATATGAATTTATCCTTTATTCTGTTAATGACGTATATCACATCTTGATTTTTGTGTATTGAAGCATCACTGCATTTGAAGCATAAATCTCACTTGATCATGGTGTATAATGCATTTAATATGCTCTTGAATTAGGTTTTCTAGTATTTTGTTGAAGATTTTAGCATCTATTGTCATCAGGGAATAAATATTGGCCTATAATTTTATTTCTTATGTGTCCTTATCTGGTTTTGCATCTGGATAATATTGATCTTATAAAATAAGTTTGGAACTGCCTCCACCTTCAAGTTTGTGGAAAAGTTTCAGAAGGAATACATTTTCCATCCCTTCACTTTCAGCAGATGTGTGTCCTTAAATCTTATGTGAGTGTCTTGTAGACAACAGATAATTGAATCTTTTTTTTTCTATTCAACATTCTATGTCTCTTGAGAAATTGAAACTATTTTCATTTAGAATAATTATTGATAAGTAAGGGTTTACAATTACCATTTTAAAATTTTTTTCTGATTATTCTGTAGTTGGCTTTGTCATTTTTATTCACTCTTGCTGATCTTCCAATGAAGATCTCTTTTGGTTGAGTCTGTTTGGGGATCTTTGAGCTTCATGTACATGGATATCCATATATCACCAAAGATTTTTTAAGTTTTCCACATTAGTTCTTTAAATAAGCTTTCTGCCTCTTCTCCCTCTCTCCCTTCTCCTTCCAGGACTCCCATAATGCAAATATTATTTCACTTACTGATGTCCCATAATTCACATAGACTGTCTCCACTTTTTTCATTCTTATTTCCTTTTCCTCCTCTGACTAGATAATTTCAAAAGATCTGTATTCAAGTTCACAGATTCTGCATGAGTAAGCCTGTTGTTGAATCTCCTTACTGTATTTTTCATTTCAATCATTGTATTCTTTAGCTTCAGATTTTCTGTTTGGTTCTTTTTTATGATTTCTATCTCTTTATTGATCTTCTAATATTGTTCATATATTGCTTTCCTGAGTTATTGAGTTGTCTGTGTTTTCTTGAATCTCATTGCACCTCCTTAATATAATCATTTGGAATTTTTTTTTTTAGGTAACTCACAGATCTAAATTTCTTTGGGGTTGTTTACTGAAAAATTATTCTGTTCCTTTGGTGATGTCATGTTTCCTTGCTTTTTCATGTTTCTAATGCCTTTGCATTGATATCTGTGCATTTGAGTGAACAGTCACTTCTTCCAGTCTTTATGGACTGACTTCAGTTTGGAAAGACCTTCAGTTGAAGGTGGCTGTGAGGGCACCTGTGAGGTGGGGTATAACATCTCTGGTTCCAGGGAGGGTGCAGTGTTATGGTCTCCTTGAATCTCCATCAGCTGAGGTCAACTTTGGGAAAGACTCTAGGGTTCCATGGTGACCAAGACTAAGGGAATACTGCAGGTGTGTGTGGTGACAGTGGAGGCTAAATCTATTGAGGTTGTCAGTGCAAAAAGCTGCTGGGGTCTTCTTGTTCTCCTTTTTGCCCATTGGGAAAGTTCTAGCTGAGTAAATTCCTCTTAGTGCCAGGTCTGGGACACAGGTACTCAGAGCATCAGCAGATTCATGTCCTGGACTCAAGGTTTTGCAGAACTATAGTGACACCTGGGGCGTGTGGCACAGGAACACTTGCTGTGGCAGTGGTGGTGGTGTGTGAAATGTAGACGTGAAAGTCACTATGGAATGAGAGTCTGAGTTACTGGAGCTCATAGTAGTGACTCGGTCCTTGGGGGGAAGCAAGATGAAGCAGCATGGGACCAGGGATTAAAAGGCATAGCAATGGCCTGGACCCAGCTGTGGGGTGCAATGGAAGTATGCCCTGGGGATGGCAGGTCAGAGTCCTGACTCAGGCCCCAGGGTGTAGGACACAGAGCAACAACATCATAGCTCAGTGATGGTGGCTTAAAGACCTAACTCAGGACCATGGGGGCAGGGCATAGAGAAGCAATAGTGTGGCTTCTGTGATAGTGGGTCAAAATTGTAACTTAGAACACTGGGGGCAATGTGCAGCACGGTGGCAAGGCATTTTGGCATCCAAATAACTAAGAGAGAGGTGCATCAGGAACTTGGATACCTGGAGCCATATCCAGCCCCAGAGAAGAGACAGGGCAGAGGCAGTGTCATGATAAGCAGGGTTTCCACACAAGAAGGACATTCTCAGGAGGTACGTGCTGTACCCTTGGAAACAAAGAGTTAACATGTTAGGGCACCTCAAAAAGGCATGTATTAGTCAATCAGGTTAACAAGGCTCCCAGTGTGGTCTCCTATCCTAGGGAGTTCTACCCTGGGGTGGCCAATGCAGCCTGAATAAATTAGTTTAGTCCTTAGTTTCTCAGGGCCTGATCAAGGCAGTTAGATTCAAATGATATTGTTTGTCTATGACATTAGTTTATCCTTCTCATGAGTGTGGGTGATATCCAGAGATGTTTTGGGTAGAAAGTGCAGGAGCTCAAGCCTTCCTGTGCTGTCTCATAGTCAATGATGTCTGGTATGTCTCAGTAATTAAAACTTTACATTTTCTAAGGCATTGTTTATTTTTTTTTTGTTTTTGTTTTTTTATTTTTTGCGGTACACGGGCCTCTCACTGTTGTGGCCTCTCCCGTTTCAGAGCACAGGCTCCGGACACGCAGGCTCAGCGGCCATGGCTCACGGACCCAGCCGCTCCGCGGCATGTGGGATCCTCCCAGACCGGGGCGCGAACCCGGTTCCCCTGCAT
>NC_041215.1:12881936-12892741 GCF_002837175.3 Physeter macrocephalus | reverse complement strand
GCAGGCGGACACGCAACCACTGCGCCACCAGGGAAGCCCCATTGTTTATTTTTATTCAGATCTTTTATCCAAAAAGGTTGTATGCAAGGAAAAAAAATTTTATTTAACTTAATCAGAAACACACATTGTGTTTAAGAATTGGTTAGCATAAAACCTTGAATTTTAAAAAGACTTTAAATGAATTTACATAATCTCCCACCCATTGATGATTAATAGCCATCTTAACTTTTCGTCTTTTCAAACCTTTGGAAAAGAGGTTGATGGTGATGGAAGGCCTTTTCAGGGTACCCCATGGAGACAGAAGTATCAATGAATATAAGAGAAGAATGTACAGTTGAAGGAAATGAAGATAAACTTGCTTATCTTACAATGCCCCGTTCAGCAAAATTATTTTTATAAAGAGGATACTGGTACATGACATGTTTGGACAATTGTAACTAATAT
The DNA here is from genome assembly GCF_002837175.3 of Physeter macrocephalus. NCBI lineage: Eukaryota > Metazoa > Chordata > Mammalia > Artiodactyla > Physeteridae > Physeter > Physeter macrocephalus. Next base: position 12,892,297 of record NC_041215.1, on the reverse strand, counting down.
TATCAGGGAATATCACACACTGTAGGAAAATTGAATTTCTAAAATGTTTGCCTATCTTACAAAGTTGCTTCTTAGTTCTGTTAAAATGAGCACTGTTCTTATATGCAACACATTTCTCTATTTCCCAAACAGAAGAAGGTAAAGAAGTATGTGACTTGTTTTGACCAATCAAAGACCTCATTGTTTTCTCAACAGTGGCCAGATCAATAGTGTGCTCCTGACCAGAATAGGGCAGACCTTGATGACCACATGAGTCTTTTTGCTAAAATTATTAGGATGGATTCTTCGCTGATGGCATTCTCTGACCAACTGTGGGTGAGTGTCTTAGATGTATGACACATAATGTTCCCCTAAAAAGTCAGTTCAGCTAAGCTGGTTTCTATTATAACTGGAAAAAAAACATCTCAAAGCACAAGCTTGGCTGATATAGTTCTTTAGAAGATAAGTTCTTTGAAAACATTATATCTGTGACTTTAGTGTTACTGGTTAGAAGAGTGGCAAGACAGAGACTGTTTCAGGAGGATACAAGACAAGGCAATGCCTGGATTCAATCAGCCTTAGAGCTGGGGCCCTGGACTAATATCCAGAACTATCTAAAAAGCACAAGTCACCAGTTCCACTCAGAAACAGCCCTAGTGTAGAAGTGATATCACCAAGATGATAAAGTAGGAAACCCCAACCTCTATCTCTCCACAAAGGTCAGCAATTAGACGGCTATCCATAAACAAAACAGCTCTGGGAGAGCTCAGGACTCCACTTAAGAAAGTTCAGCAACACAGTGAAACAAAAAAAAATCCTGGGAATAACTGTATAAAAATAGAAAGAAGAACAGTTTTATTTTGCCTGCATCATCCCAACCCCAGACTGGCACTGCTCATTGCCAAGAGAAAACTCCCCATCTGGAAAGGGTTTCTTTCACTGACAAGGGAAGAGTGGAGGAAGCAACCGGCTTCCCAAGCTGGCACCACATTATGTCTCACTTAGGTTACATCCCACCCAAAGAATGACAAAGTTGAGATGTATAAGGATGGCTAGAAACAAGAATGAATACCAGGGGATACCAATAACAGCCATGCAACAAGAGTAACCACAATTCCTAGGGACCTGCTCTGCAGAGAAACCCATCAACTTTTGCCACTGAAGAAACCAATGGCCAGGGGAGCTGCTGTGGCCCACCTTCCGATTTAACTGGCTTTCACCCCACAAATACCAGTCACTGAGTCTCTTCCCACACCCACACCCAACAGCTGCTTGTAGGCCTAGATCTGGCTCTGTCTCCTGTCACTGGCCTGCACCACTGGGCTCACCTGCATCTAGCATCTTCAGCTGTATATCTGCATGATCAGGTTCAACTTCAGTCACTGACACACACTGCCATGCACACATGGCAAGAACTTGCAGTCACAGGAATACATGCTGACAGCTAGGGCCCCCACAGCTGTCAGTGTGCCCACAGTTTGACCAGGCCCACTGCCCACAACTGTGTGTACATTAGAAGTCAGCCACTGCTACTCACAGGCACTTAGAGGTGGCAACCACAAATGAGTATGTACACACCACTATTCTGACAACCACTGCCTACCCTGGTCCTAGCCACTAGACTGGGAGCAAAGTTGAGGATCACAAACACCCTTTAAGCCACTGCAGAGCCCTGACAGTGCTTGCCAAGGACCACAGAGTTGTTGATGCTGTGGATCACAGCAGCCTGACCCAACAAAATATTACACACATCCCAGACTCAGAGACACAACACACCAAGCTACACTTGGTGATGTGCACCACTAAACCTAGGGTCACCAGATGCTCCAGCATGTTCCAACATGTAGGTAAAGGTTTTTCATCACAGAAATCAGTCCATAAAGTCAGAGGTGACTGCTTTGTCAAATACACAGGTAACTATACAAGGTGACAAGAAGGTTAAAAGTCAGAGAAAATGACACCATGAAAGGAACACAGTAAACTTACAATAACTGACCCAAAGAAATGGAGATACATAAATAGCCCAACAAAGTATTCAAAATAATTTTTCTAAAGATGTTCAGAAAGCTACAAGAAAACACAGATGCACAAGTTAACAAAGTCAGGAAAACAATACAAAAACAAATGAGAAGCTCAATAATGAGATAGAAAACATTAAAAAGCACTAAAAAGAAATTTTGGAGCTGAAGAATACAATGACTGACTTGGAGAATTTAATAGAGTGATTCAACGTCAGACAGGACAAAACAGAAGGAAGAATAAGTCAGCTGGTGCTTTTGAGATTATCCAGTCAGAGAAGCAAAAAGAAAAATGAAAACAACTGAAAAAAGTCTATAGGACTTATGGGACACCATTAGTACAACTAATCTTGGTATCTGTGGATCCCAGAAGGAGCAGAGAGGGAGATTAATAATTAAAAGAAATAATGGTGGAAAACTTCATAAACCTAGGGAGAGATTTGAACGTCAAAGTTTGTAAGCTAATAAGTGACCCCAAAAATACAATCCCAAACAATATTCTCAGGTGACTTCAGCATCATGTTGGTGTGTGTCATTCCTCTTTTCTCTCCCCTTTGATTAACAATTAAATGAAGATCCATAACCAAACATAAATGCCTCTACACATTACACCAGGGCACCTGGAAGATTTCTATCCCCCTGTGCAACCTAAAGTGGGAGGATAGGACCTTGGTGGGAGCTGCAGAACCAAGGGAGTTGGTGAGCCTGCCCCACTCCCACTTGCTGCGAGCAGAAAAAAGGGAAGCTAGAGAGTACAAAATTGGGTGAATACCTACAGGCAATAGAGAATTCGTGGAGGTCCAGCCCCCCTGAGAGGAGAATTTGGCATGTCATCAGAGCAGAACAGAGATAAGTTTGGAGGCATAGGAGAGGGTGTACACTTGCCAAGTGTCACCCATGGTGACACTGCAAGGGGCTGAGCCTTTAGCAGCAACTTCTCCAGCAGAGGTGGTGGGAAGCAGCAGCTTCACCTACAGAGCAAGAAAGCAAAATTGGTGAGCTGCAACAGTTGTGTGAGTTGCAGGTAGAAGGACCTATTTTTCTCCAGTAGCATCCATATTTCTGAGGAAAAAATTCCGTGGCTGAGGGGAGTGAGAGAAAAAGAAGGAAAGCAGATAAAAATAGCAAAGTATATTGAAGGAACACATTTCCTTCAGATGCATTTCCTCCTGTCTGCTTTAGAACTTCAACAGGAGGTTTGCCCATGCACTTCTAGATGTGCCTCACTCAACGATCCCCCCACCAGTCCATGTGCACCCACAAAACTTCAGGTTCTAAGCCCACACCTCCCCACACTCTGCTGCTGGCTCTGTGTGTGCGCTCAAGGGCATCCACAAGAGCCAGCTCTGGAAAAAGGAACAACAAATTTGCACATAGAGCACCACCATCTGGAATAGAAAAGAAAAGTTTCTAATAGCCAATCTGTTGAATTGTAAGAACAAAAGAAGATATTAAAAAATCTTAAGGAGTTGTCTACTACTTCACTTGTGAAAGCAGAAGGACATACCTTCAAAAAGAATTTTAAAAATCAAGGAAACATGGTATCACAAAGGAAAATGATCATTCTCCAGCAACCAAACTCAAGGCATGAAATATTTTGATCTAACTGATAAAGAATTCAAAATAGCCATTATGAAGAAATTCAGTGAGCTACAAGAAAACTCAGAAAGACATTTTAGTAAACTCAGGAATAAAATTAATAAAATTAATGAAGGAGAGTTTTACTAAAGGTATTGAAACTATTAAGAAGAAAAAAAAAAGAACAAAACAGAAATTCTGAAGCTGAAGAATTCAATGATGAGATAAAGATTGAAATAGAGAATATTGCTAACAGGGAAGATCAGATCAAACAAAGAATAAGTGAGTTGGAGGATAGGAATATAGAAATAATTCAATTATAAGAGGAGAGAAAACTCAGATTTTTAAAAAGTAAAGAAATTCTGTGAGAGCTATTGGATTTAATCAGAAGAGCAAATATAAGAATTGGTGTACCAGAAGAGAAGTAGAAAGAGACAGAAAGTTTATTTAAAGAAATAATAGCTGAGAACTTCCCAAACATGGGGAAGGACTTGGATATCCAAGCCCATGAAGCTAATAGAACACCTTATTATCTCAATGCAAAAAGACCTTCTCCAAGGCATATTATAATAAAACTGTCAAAAATCAATGATTAAGAAAGGATCTTTACCCAGAAATTCTAGTTCTGGGTATTTATCCAAACAAAACAAAAACACTAGCTCAAAAAGTTATATGCACCCCCATGTTCATTGCAACATCATTTACAATAGTCAAACCATGAAAACCAAAATTTCCATTTGACAGATGAATGGATAAGGAAAATGTGATACACAGATATATAGATATAAATATAGATATTATTCAGCCATTTAAAAAGATGAAATCTCGTCATTTGTGGCAACATGGATAGACCTCAAGGACATTATGCTAAGTGAAATAAGTCAAACAGAGAAAGACAAAACCATATGATTTCTCTTATATGTAGAGTCTTAAAAAAAAACAACTCATAGATACAGAAAACAGATAGGTAATTGCCATAAGCTAGAGTAGGGGAGTAGGATGGGGGAGGGAATTGATGGAAGGGATCAAAAGGTTAAAAAAAAAGAAAAAGAATCTTAAAGGCAGTGAAAGAAAAAAAGAAAGTAACTGACAAAGGAATTCCCATTAGGCTATCAGTGGATTTCTCAGCAGAAATCCTACAAGCCAGGAGAGAGTGAAATGACATATTCAGAGTGTTAAAAGATAAAACTTTCCTGTCAAGAATATTTTATCCAGCAAAGTTATCCTTCAGATATGAAAAAGAAATAAAGGCTTCCCATATAAACAAAAGTTGAGGGAGTTCACCACCACTAGATCTGCCTTGAAAGAAAGGTAAAAAGGAGTTCTTTAAGCTGAAGTGAAAAGACATCAATCAGCAACATAAAGACGTATGAGAGTACATGACACTCTGGTAATGGTGAAAATAGACAGTCATGATTAGAAAACTATAACTCTCTATTAGAATGGCATGTCAACCACCTACTTATAAATGTTAAAGGATAAGATCATTATAAATAACTATGAATACTATAATTTGTTAATGAATACACAGTATAAAAAGAGGTAAATTTTTACATCAAAAATTTATAAAGGGAGCTTTCCTGGTGGCGCAGTGGTTGAGAGTCCGTCTGCCGATGCAGGGGACACGGCTTCATGTCCCGGTCCAGAAAGATCCCACATGCCACGGAGTGGCTGGGCCCGTGAGCCATGGCTGCTGAGCCTGCGCGTCCGGAGCCTGTGCTCCACAACGGGAGAGGCCACAACAGTGACAGGCCCGTGTACCACAAAATAAATAAATAGATAAATAGATAAATAAATAAATATATATATGGGGAGCAGTAAAAGGGTGGAACCTTTATTAGATAAACAAATATATGTTGCTATCAGCATAAAATGGGCAGTTTTATGTATGAGATGTTTTATGTAAGCCTTATGGTAACCACAAAGCAAAATTTTAGAGTAGATTCACTAGACATAAAAAAGAGAAGATAGAGTGTACCACCATAGAAAACCACCAATTTACAAAGGTAGGCAGAGACACAGGGGGAAAAAACCCACTGGAGATACAAAGCAAAGGAGAAGGCAAACAATAAGATGGCAGTGGTAGGTCCTTACATATCAATAATTACTCTAAATGAAAATGGATTTAATTCAATCCAAAAGCACAGAGTGGCTGGATGGATAAGAAAAACAAGACCCAAGTATGTATTGCCTACAGGAGACCTATTTCAGCTGGGAAAATGGGTTGATATTATTTCCCAAAAAAGGGATGGAAGATAATATTCCAAATAAGTGGCAACCAAAAATGGTGATGAGACAAAGAAGGTCATTATATAATGATAAATGGGTCAATACATCAAAAAGATACAAGAGTTATGAATATATACACACCCTATCTGAAGGGAGAAATGGACAACAATACTGTAATAGTAGGGGGCTTCAATACCCCACTATCAACAATGGATAGATCATGAGACAGAAAATCAACAAGGAAACATTGGAATTGAACCCTCCTTTAGACCAAATAGGATCAACAGACATATATAGAATATTCCATCCAACAGCAACAGAATATACATCTTATCAAGTCCACATGGAATATTCTCCAGGATAGATCATATGATAGGACGTAAAACAAGACTCAGCAAATTTAAGAAAATTGAAATCATACCAACAATCTTTTCTGACCACAATAGTATGAAGCTAGAAATCAAAAACAAGAGGAAAGATGGAAAAATCTACAAATATATGGAAATTAAACAACAATACTGAACAACGTATGAGTCAAAGAAGAATTCAAATGGAAAAATTTAAAATATATTGGAAAAACACAAAGGAAGGACAATATACCAAAATATATGGGATGCAGCAAAAGCAATTCTAAGAGGAAAGTGATAAAGATCTTCCTTAAGAAAAAAGAAAGATCTGAAATAACCTAACTTTACACTTCAAGGAACTAGAAAAACAAGAAAAAGTAAGACCAAAGTTAGCTGAAGGAAAGAGATAACAAAGATCAAAGCAGAAATAAATGAAAAGAGGGGAGAAAGCAATAGAAAATATCAATCTAATTATGAGTTGGGTTTTTTTGAAAACAAAGTATCAGAACTTTAGCTAGAATTAAGAGAGAGAGAAGACTCAAACGAAATCAGAAATGAGAGAGGAGACATTCCAACTGATACCAAAGAAATACAAAGGATCACAAGAAACTACTATAAACAATTATACACCAACAACAGGACAACCTAGAAGAAATGGATAAATTCCTAGAATCATACAACCTACCAAGACGTAAGCATGATTTTTAAAGTTGGGTATTCATAAACAGACACAGCATAGTTAATAGGAACACCAATGTTTAGGGAAAAAATGAATTTAGTCAAAACAGAGGAAAGCAAGCTACCTAAAAAAATATCGTGAGTTTCAGTACAATTTACAAAATCTCTAATGGAAGCCAAGAGAAAAGAAAATATTATCTTAAAACTGTAAGAAAATTTAAACATAAAACTATATATGGCAAACCTCTTTAACTGTGTATTCATATTTGTAATTTTACTTGTTAAAATTTATTTATAACCCCCAAAACAATATTCACAGTATTTCCATAATGATTCAGAAATGTGCATAGAAAAGCAAAAAACTTGAGCCATCTGATAAGCACATTCCCCACAAAAGTCAACAACGCAATGCTCCGTCTTCTTGTTTCAGCTTTTATACAGTAAACAAGGTCATTTTTGTGAAATATTTACAGCCATAATTTTGCGTTTTGGTGATTTTCCTGTTTAAGATCGTCCCCAATTGTAGTGCTGATGTGCTGTCTAGTGTGACTAAGCATGGAATTCTGTAATGTGCCTTACCAAAAACATTATATGTTACACTCACCTTGAGACATGAGTTACAGTGCTGTTGGCCATGAGTTCAATGTTAATTAATAATAAATATTAATTAATAAATAAAAATAAATACAAAAAATAAACATATTAAAGACAATAAATTGTCTTTAAACAGAAATACACATAAAACAAGGTTATGTATTACTCAATTGATAAAAATGTTGTGACCCCAGGGACACACTAACATAACCTTGCATTTCTTCTAGGAACAATGAATCAGTATCTGCTAATTCAGTGTTTTAAGTAACATTGTAGAACATAACTCCCACAAATAATGAAAATCAACTATACTTTTTGACTTTAAGAAATCAAGAAAAGGGACTTACCTGGAGGTCCAGTGTTTAAGACTCTGCACTTCCACTGCAGGGGGCATGTGCTCGACCCCTGGTCGGGGAAATAAGATCCTGCATGCTGCAGTTCCCCATGCTGCGTGGCACGGCCAAAAAAAAAAAGAAAAGAAAAAAGCAAGAAAAGTTAGACATTTTAGATCAAATGGGAGCATTTATCTGTAATCAATGTTTAATAAAATACTTTCTAATAATTTAATTGAAGAAAAAGACAAAGGTTCCAGAAGTCTAGTCTGAGATGCAAAAATGAATGGAAAGCAAAAAATTAAAAGCCTATAGATATAATTGGTGTGTACAAATGACTCAATTGTATTTGCCAACCACATTACAAAGGTTAATATAACAAATATAACAGAGAATTTGTAATAACTCTCAATGACTTTATTCAGAAAAATAACCTGTAAAGTTATTTGGGGACTGTCAAATTATATTAGTTGTAAATTTCCATTAATTTTTTAAAAACTTTATTACTTCTTCCCCCAAAGAGTTTGCACAATCTTTTTTATTTGGAATTTTATTTTATTTATTTTTTTATACAGCAGGTTCTTATTAGTCATCAATTTTACACACATCAGTGTATACACGTCAATCCCAATCACCCAATTCATCACACCACCATCCCCATCCCCTGCTGCTTTCCCCCCTTGGTGTCCATACATTTGTTCTCTACATCTGTGTCTCAACTTCTGCCCTGCAAACCAGTTCATCTGTATGATTTTTCTAGGTTCCACATATATGCATTCATATATGATAGAATGTTTGGGTTATGATGCACCATCTATCTCAAGAGTTGTATGTGGCGGCATATTCACTGTACTGACATTGGAAGGGAGTATTACCACGCTGCCACTTGTCAGGAGAGTTCAGTAAGTGGAAGAGACTCAAGCGACAAGCAAGGGATTTAGAGTTGATGATGGACCCATGTCACCAAGAGATCTCTTAGGGAAAAGTCTGTTGTTAATGTCTGTCCAGCACTCTTCCAGTATCTGCTCTCTCTTTTCTTGTTGGGAAACCCATTCCATGTGTCCATTTGGTGCTATCTCCCCAGGCCAGAGGTGTAGGAAAATGACAAAGGTCAATGAATATACCCCCAATTTTACACACATCAGTGTATACATGTCAATCCCAATCACCCAATTCATCACCCCCCCCACCCCCACCGCCCTGCAGCTTTCCCCTCTTGGTGTGCATATGTATGTTCTCTACATCTGTGTCTCAATTTCTGCCCTGAAAACTGGTTCATCTGTACCATTTTTCTAGGTTCCTAATATGTGCATTAATGTACGATATTTGTTTTTCTCTCTCTGACTTACTTCACTCTGTATGACAGTCTCTAGATCTATCCACGTCTCAACAAATGACCCAACTTTGTTCCTTTTTTATGACTGAGTAATATTCCATTGTATATATGTACAACATCTTCTTTATCCATTCGTCTGTCGATGGGCATTTAGTTTGCTTCCATGACCTGGCTATTGTAAATAGTGCTGCAATGAATATTGGGGTGCATGTGTCTTTTTGAATTGTGGTTTTCTCTGGGTATATGCCCAGTAGTGGGATTGCTGGGTCGTATACTAGTTCTATTCTTAGATTTTAAGGAACCTACTCCATACTGTTCTCCATAGTGGCTGTATCAATTTACATTCCCACCATCAGTGCAAGAGGGTTCCCTTTTCTCCACACCCTCTTCAGCATTTATTGTTTGTAGATTTTCTAATGATTCCCATTCTAACTGGTGTGAGGTGATACCTCATTGTAGTTTTATTTGCATTTCTCTAATAATTAGTGATGTTGAGCAGTTTTTCATGTGCTTCTTGGCCATCTGTATGTCCTCTTTGAAGAAATGTCTATTTAGGTCTTCTGCCCATTTTTTGATTGGGTTGTGTGTTTTTTTAATATTGAGCTGCATGAGCTGCTTGTAAATTTTGATTCACTTTGTTATACAGCAGAAACTAACCCACCATTGTAAAGCAATTATACTCCAATAAAGATGTTAAAAAAATAATAATAATACAAGGTGTGGGATTCCTCCCATCAATAGTCACCAAGAGCTGGGAGAAAATGAGAGAGGTGGTGTTTCCAATTTGGAGAGAGGAGAGCCTAAATTGTGTTTCCTTGGCCGTATCCCCCAGGTGGGACCCTATTCTTTTTTTTTTTTTTTTTTTTTTTTTTTCATAGATTAGTTGACCATAGGTGCATGGGTTTACCTCTGGACTTTCTATTTTGTTCCATTGATCTATGTTTCTGTTTCTGTGCCAGTACCATATTGTCTTGATTACTGTAGCTTTGTAGTATAGTCTGAAATCAGGGAGTCTGATTCCTCCAGCTCCGTTTTTTTCCCTCGAGACTGCTTTGGCTATTCTGGGTCTTTTGCATCTCCATACAAATTTTAAGATTTTTGTTCTAATTCCGTAAAAAATGCCATTGGTAATTTGATAGGGATTGCATTGAATCTGTAGATTGCTTTGGGAAGTATAGTCATTTTCACAATATTGATTCTTCCAATCCAGGAACATGGGATATCTCTCCATCTGTTGGTGTCATCTTTAATTTCTTTCATCAGTGTCTTA
>NC_041215.1:12880444-12881467 GCF_002837175.3 Physeter macrocephalus | reverse complement strand
CATATATAGCCTTTATTATGTTGAGGTAGGTTCCCTCTATGCCCACTTTCTGGAGAGTTTTTATCATAAATGGATGTTGAATTTTGTCAAAAGTTTTTTCTATATCTATTGAGATGATCATATGGTTTTTATTCTTCAATTTGTTAATATGGTGTATCACATTGATTGATTTGCGTATACTGAAGAATCCTTGCATCCCTGGGATAAATCCCACTTTATCATTGTGTATGCTCCTTTTAATGTGCTGTTGGATTCTGTTTGCTAGTATTTGGTTGAGGATTTTTTCATCTATATTCATCAGTGATTTTGGTCTGTAATTTTCTTTTTTGTAGTATCTTTGTCTGGTTTTGGTATCAGGGTGATGGTGGCCTCATAGAATGAGTTTGGGAGTGTTCCTTCCTCTGCAATTTTTTGGAAGAGTTTGAGAAGGATGGGTGTTAGCTCTTCTCTAAATGTTTGATAGAATTCACCTGTGAAGCCATCTTGTCCTGGACTTTTGTTTGTTGGAAGATGTTTAACCACAGTTTCAATTTCATTACTTGTGATTGGTCTGTCCATATTCTTCCTGGTTCAGTCATGGAAGGTTGTACCTTTGTAAGAATTTGTCCATTTCTTCCAGGTTGTCCATTTTATTGGCATAGAGTTGCTTGTAGTAGTCTCTTAGGATGCTTTGTATTTCTGCAGTTTTTGCTGTAACTTCTCCTTTTTCATTTCTAATTTTAGTGATTTGAGTCCTCTCTCTCTTTTTCTTGATGAGTCTGGCTAATGGTTTATCAATTTTGTTTATCTTCTCAAAGAACCAGCTTTTAGTTTTATTGATCTTTGCTATTGTTTTCTTTGTTTCTATTTCATTTATTTCTGCTCTGATCTTTATGATTTCTTTCCTTCTGCTGACTTTGGGTTTTGTTTGTTCTTCTTTTTCTAGTTCCTTTAGGTGTAAGGTTACATTGTTTATTTGAGATTGTTTTTGTTTCTTGAGGTAGGCTTGTATAGCTATAAACTTCCCTCTTAGAACTGCTTTTG
>NC_041215.1:12879765-12880421 GCF_002837175.3 Physeter macrocephalus | reverse complement strand
TTTTGGATTGTCGTGTTTTCATTGTCATTTGTCTCTATGTATTTTTTGATTCCTCTTTGATTTCTTCAGTGATCTCTTGGTTATTTAGTAACGTAGAGTTTAGCCTCCATGAGTTTGTGTTTTTTACGTTTTTCCCCTGTAATTCATTTCTAATTTCATAGCGTTGTGGTCAGAAAAGTTGCTTGATATGATTTCAATTTTCCTAGATTTACTGAAGCTTGATTTGTGACCCAAGATATGATTTATCCTGGAGAATGTTCCGTGCACACTTGAGAAGAAAGTGTAATCTGCTGTTTTTGGATGGAATGTCCTATAAATATCAGTTAAATCTACCTAGTCTATTATGCCATTTAAAGCTTCTGTTCCCTTATTTATTTTCATTTTGGATGATCTGTCTGTTGGTGTAAGTGAGGTGTTAAAGTCCCCCACTATTATTGTGTTACTGTCGATTTCCTCTTTTAGAGCTGTTAGCAGTTGCCTTATGTATTGAGGTGTTCCTATATTGGGTGTATATATATTTATAATTGTTATATCTTCTTCTTGGATTGATCCCTTGATCATATGTAGTGTCCTTCTTTATCTCTTGTAATAGTCTTTATTTTAAAGTCTATTTTGTCTGATATGAGAACTGCTACTCCAGCTTTCTTTTGATTTCC
>NC_041215.1:12876636-12879590 GCF_002837175.3 Physeter macrocephalus | reverse complement strand
GAATCTGAATGAGATCCTTGCTGGGTAGAGTAATCTTGGTTGTAGGTTCTTCCCTTTCATCACTTTAAATATATCCTGACACTTCCTTCTAGCCTGCAGAGTTTCTGCTGAATAATCAGCTGATAACCTTATGGGAGTTACCTTGTATGTTATTTGTCATTTTTCCCTTGTTGCTTTTAATATTTTTTCTTTGTCTTTAGTTTTTGTCAGTTTGATTACTATGTGTCTCGGTGTGTTCCTTCTTGGCTTTATCATGCCTGGGACTCTCTGGGTGACTGTTTCCTTTCCCATATTAGGGAAGTTTTCAGCTATTATTTCTTCAAATATTTTCTCAGGTCCTTTCTCTCTGTCTTCTCCATCTCGGACCCCCATAATGTGAATGTTGGTGCATTTAATGTTGTCCCAGAGGTCTCTTAGACTGTCTTCGTTTCTTTTCATTTTTTTGTCTTTATTCTGTTCAACGGCAGTGTTTTCCACCATTCTGTCTTCCAGGTCACTTATCCATTCTTCTGCCTCAGTTATTCTGCTATTGATTCCTTCTAGTGTATTTTTCATTTCATTTATTGTACTGTTCATCTCTGTTTGCTCTTTAGTCCTTCTAGGTCTTTGTTAACCATTTTTTGCATCTTCTCAATCCTTGCCTCCATTCTTTTTCTGAGATCCTGGATCATCTTCATTATCATTATTCTGAATTCTTTTTCCAGAAAGTTGCTTATCTTCACTTCACTTAGTTGCTTTTCTGGGGTTTTATCTTGTTCCTTCATCTGGGACATAACCCTCCGTTGTTTCATTTTGTCTAACTTTCTGTGATTGTGGTTTTCTGTCCACAGACTGCAGGATTGTAGTTCTTACTTCTGTTGTCCATTCTTTGGTGGATGTGGCTATCTAAGAAGCTTGTGCAAGCTTCCTGATGTGAGGAACTAGTGGTGGATAGAGCTGGGTCTTGTCCCTCTGGTGGGCAAGGCCATGCTCAGTAAAGCATTAATCTACTTCTCTGATGATGGGTGGGGCTGTGTTCACTCCCTGTTTGTTGTTTGACCTAAGGCTACATAGCTCTGGAGCCTACAGGCTGATTTTCAGGGCTAATGGCAGTCTCCAGGAAGGCTCACACCAATGAGTACTTCCCAGACCTGCTGTTCCCAGTGTCTTTGTCCCTGCAGTGAGCCACAGTCCCCCGCCCCCCGCCCCCTGCCTCTGCAGGAGACCCTCCAATACTAGCAGGTAGGTCTGGCCAGTCACTTGTGGGGTCACTGCTTTTTTTACCCTGGGTCCTAGTACTCACAAGACTTTGTGTGTGCCCCCAAGAGTTGAGTTTTTGTCTCCCCCAGTCCTATGGAAGTCCTGCAAATGAATCCCACTGGCCTTCAAAGCCAGATTCTCTGGGGATTCCTCCTCCCATTGCCAGACCCCCAGGCTGGGAAGCCTGACATGGGGCTCAGAACTTCCACTCTAGTGGGAGAATTTCTGTTGTATAATTGTTTTCCAGTCTGTGTGTCACCCACTTGGCGGGTATGTGATTATGTCATGATTGTGCCCCTCCTACTGCCTCATGTGGCTTCTCCTTTGTCTTTGGATGTAAGGTGTCTTTTTTGGTAGGTTCCAGTGTTTTGTTTTTTTTTTGATGGTTGTTCAGCCATTAGTTGTGATTCTGCTGTTTTCTTAAGAGGGGGTGAGCACATGTTGTTCTACTCCACCATCTTTAGCTAACCCATCAAATATTTTCTTTCTTGTATCAGAGTTAATCATAATTCTTGCCAGACAACTTTAACAGCTCTGTGGCTTTGGCCTTTATAAGCCACTGACTCTTTCTTTTCCAGAAAACTCTTTGGGTTTTACCTGAATCTGTCTCCTGAATTGCAATTTCCAAGACTCCAAATAAACTCTTTTCTAATTTGCAGGCTTCTGCATTTTTCTTGGTTGCTGATATGGACTGAGGCTTTTAAATATAGATGTTTCCTAGGACTCTCCATCCAGGGTCTCTTGCCCTTATGTACTTTCTCCCATGGCCATCTCATTTACTCTCACACCTTAAATTACAGTGACAAGTGTTTCCCCTGCAGCCTGAAGTTCTCCCTGATTTCCAGATGTGCATATCGTGCTGCCTCTCCCTGTGGCTACCCTGAGATTCAGCAAGTCTCACACCGAACTCATGAGGAAATATTCTTTCCTCCTCAAAATATCACCCTTCTGTTCAAGTCAGAAACTGGCAATCTGTATATCTTCTTTGGAGAAATGTCTATTTAGGTCTTCTGCCCATTTTTGGATTGGGTTGTTTGTTTTTTTTGTTATTGAGCTGCATGTAAATTTTGGAGATTAATCCTTTGTCAGTTGCTTCATTTGCAAATATTTTCTCCCATTTTGAGGGTTGTCTTTTGATCTTGTTTATGGCATCCTTTGCTGTGCAAAAGCTTTTAAGTTTCATTAGGTCCCATTTGTTTATTTTTGTTTTTATTTCCATTTCTCTAGGAGGTGGGTCAAAAAGGATCTTGCTGTGATTTATGTGATAGAGTGTTGTGCCTATGTTTTCCTCTAAGAGTTTGATAGTGCCTGGCATTACATTTAGGTCTTTAACCCATTTTGAGTTTATTTTTGTGTATGGTGTTAGGGAGTGTTCTAATTTGATTCTTTTACATGTAGCTGTCCAGTTTTCCCAGCACCACTTATTGAAGAGGCTGTCTTTTCTCCACTGTATATTCTTGCCTCCTTTATCAAAGATAAGGTGACCATATGTGCGTGGGTTTATCTCTGGGCTTTCTATCCTGTTCCATTGATACATATTTCTGTTTTTGTGCCAGTACCATACTGTCTTGATTACTGTAGATTTGTAGTGTAGTCTGAAGTCAGGGAGCCTGATTCCTCCAGCTCCATTTTTCGTTCTCAAGATTGCTTTGGCTATACGGGGTCTTTTGTGTTTCCATACAAATTGTGAAATTTTTTTTCTAGTTCTGTAAAAA
>NC_041215.1:12800114-12875724 GCF_002837175.3 Physeter macrocephalus | reverse complement strand
ATAAAGCAGAAACTAACACACCATTGTAAAGCAATTGTACTCCAATAAAGAGGTTAAAAAAAAAAAGAAACTGGGAAGTTCTCCCCTGCTTACTTCCCACATATTTCTCAGATCTCTCTATTTCTCTGCACCTCTGTTGCTGTTAACAGCTCCTGATTGGTATCTCAGTTGTCCTAGCTCAACAGCTTTGAAACTCACCTCCCCCAAATCCCCAGCACTGCCTGCTTCCCCTGACTTCACTGTCCCTACCCTAAAACTCACTGCTCCTACAATGTACACCCCTGCCCCTCCTCTGCACCCCACTGCCCCCACTGTTTCTCTCCTAAAACTCACTGTCACTCCTCTGCACCCCTAAAACTCACTGCCCTTCCTGTGTACTGTACTGCCTTACACTGAACTGCACTGCGCCTCCCCTATACCTCACTATCTCCCCTGTACCTGCTGCCCCTCTCCAGTAGCCCCAGTACTCCTTCCCCTTCACCCCACTGCAGCAGAAACATCTTGGAAAACACAAAATTAGATATGTCACATCCTTGTCCAAATGGACTCTCAAGGTAAAGTACAAGGTCTGGTGCTGCTCTGGCCTATTCCCCTCTGTCCTACCAGTTGTGGAAATTCCTGTCCCCTCCCTTCTTCCTGCTACTTTTTATTCATCTGCCCCATCTCACTTTCAAAGTTACTTCTCATGGACGCCTTCCCTGACCTCACAGACTTAGGAATACCTCCCTGTATCTTCTCTCTGCATTTCTTGTCTGTAGCCTTCATCACAGCAGTAATTTAAAAATCATTTGTGGAGTTTATTGCTTAATGCCTTAGTGAGCAGTAACTCAGCACACTATGAAAAGCCCAGACTACCTATACAGGTTGCCTGAATTGGAATCTTGGGTCAGTTGTGTGTCCCTAATCAAATTCCTTAACCACTCCATGCCTCATCCATAAAATGAGGGTAATAACTGTGCCTATTTTGCTAAATAATTGTGAAGATTAAATGAGTTAACATGGGCAAAGCTCTTCCAATTGCCATAAGAGGTAAATACACAAGTTTCTTCCAGTTATAGGGAAATTCCTGAGCCTTTTTTCCCGCTTCTTGGGTTACCATCTACCAAAGGGAGGGGCATGTTGGGGTTCACATAAAATCTTGCGCAACTTATGTGTGTACCTTTCCCTTTCTAGCTCAGATGATGCAGGGCTGAGCTCAGGTTATAAGCTTGGCAAGCACAGTTGTGCCTCTGCCCATGCAGGCCAAGGGGACTGTCACTGAGCAGACTCCTGAGGCTCAGAGCAGTTAAAAGGCTCCCAGGAAAATGCTCAGGGCTATGCAAAATGGTGAGACCAGAATGCAGTCAGATCTCCTCCCTAGGTCTCTCTGTTGCACTCACATGCCTTTTTGGAAAACAGACAGACAAGACAAAAAGACAGACGGAGGTTAGGGAGGGGCAGGAGATTATAGCTGGGAGAGGTGAGTACCTCCAAGATATCAGTGTTTCCATGACTGTTGGTGGTTTGATCTGATTATCAAGACAAAAGTGCACTAGGATACGCAATACCCAGAAATGGACCACCCCTGCCTCCTACCTCACCCCACCATGGAGCTTCTGCTGTAGCCTTGTTGGAATAAAGCAGTCCTCAGAGTGATACTTTGGGGTCCCAAAGAGAGTTGCCCCTCTGAGGAATAGATAGGTGGCACCCAAGCGTTAATGTCGTCTATTGCCCACAGCTGCCAAGCCAAAGGCATCTGGACTTTTATAAGTCCCTCACAGCCACCAAGGGAGCAAAGGAGAGGGATGAGCAGTGAAGGCAACTCCTAGGTGTTTCCAGGTAAAACAAGTCCTCTTCTCATGAAGTCTCTTCCCCATGTTCTAGGAAAAATGGGACACAAGAAAATGGTCATATCCCAGGTCTCGAGTGAGTCCCTGGGACGGGTCGCCAAGTGAGAGTCCTTGGCTTCACACAGGAGAGAATTCAGGAGGGAGCCAGAGTAAAGTTAAAGCAGGTTTATTTAAAGAGATACACACTCCATAGACAGAGTATGGGCCACCTCAGAAGGCAAGAGAGGTGATCCCAGGGCATGAGGTCAGGGTCTTGGAAAGTGAGAGTGGCCCCGAGGTGTGGGAGTGGTTAGCTTTTATGAGTTGGGTAATTTCATAGGCTAACGAGTGGGAGGATTATTCCAACTATTTTGGGGAAAGGGCAGAGATTTCCAGGAACTGGGCCACCACCCACGGTTCGGCCTTTTATGGTCGGCCTCGGAACTGTCATGGCACCTGTGGGTGTGTCATTTAGATGCTAATGTATTACAATGAGTGTATAATGAGGCTCAAGGTCTACTGGGAGTTGAATCTTCCGCCATCTTGGACCTAGTAAGTTCTAACCAGTTTTTGTGGTATCCTGTTCTTCTTAATGGTTGTGTCGTTCTTTTAATGGTTGTGCCCTGCCCCCTTCCTTTGTGTCACCCTTAACCTATTTCAAAGCTGACCAGGGCCTTTTCATTAAAAATGATTTTTTTTTTCCTCCCTGGATTTATCATGACTTTGTTACTGAGCAAAGTTTGTGTGCCTGATGCACACTGACGCCAAATAAACTGAAACATCAGAGTTTGGAGCAGAGAAAGGTTTATTGCAGGGTCAAGCAAAGAGAATGGGTAGCCTATGCTCAAAAACCCTGAGCTCCTCAATGGTTTAGGAGGAAAAGTTGTCTTGTCTTTTTTTGTTTTCTGTTTTTTTCTGGGGGAGGGGATGTTTTCATAGGCAAAATTTGGGGTGAGGGCTGCAGGCTGTGCGACTTTCTTCTGATTGGTTGGTGCTGAGGAAACTGGGCAGTATTCCAGGAATCTTGTGCTCAGCATGAACTTACCATCCTCCACCTGGGTTGGGGCCTTAGTTCCAGCAGAAGAACTCAAAGATATTGTTATGCATATTCCTTGAGGGGGAACTAGGACCCTGCCCCAACACTGCACTATTGTTTATTGACAGCTCCTTCCTTGTTTCGGCATTCTTCTCCCTTCCCTGATTAGCAACTGTTTGGATCTGCCCTTTTGACTCAGGGAAGGTCAAGGAGGCTGAATGAAGCCTATTTCCTACAAACAAGAAACGGGGGACACAGAAAGGCTTTTGTGTCCAGGAGGGCCCCACAGGGTCCTGCTCAGTTTCAACTTCACCTTTGCTATCCAGAGCCTGAAACTCAGCCAGGGCTGTGGTTCTGTCTTCTTCAGCCACATCTTGTGACCCAAACATGGGTTGGGGAGGGGGTGTGGAGCACATGGGCTAGAGCACTGATATCCCCTGGCGGGCCCTTTCTCAAGGCCGAAGGAGATCAGCTCAGGTTTAGGGAGAAAGAGGCTGTCTGGCTTCAGACAATCTTTTGTCTCAGACTTCTCTTTCCCAAGTGAACATGAAAAGTTGCAAAAAAGGAATTTGCTTCCCTCTGCCACTTAAAATCCAGCTCAGAAAAATCTCACGTTCACCCAAAAGAGTAACAAAACCAAAAATCATGTGTTCCATACTCTCAGAGTGTCCGTCCTAGTGGGAGAGTGACTGCATTTATTACTGCTAATCACAAAAACAGACACCTCAAGTTAATGATTTTAGCACTTTTCTCTGTAAGGGAAGATGCAAGAATCTGGGCTCATTGAAATTATTCCTTAGATAAGCATCTTAACTATATAGGGCCAGTATCCAAAGCACATAATGCTTCCTGTTTTTCTCTATCCTTGGCATGGGGGATTCTAGCTCCCCAACCAGGGATCGAACCCACACCCCCTGTGTTGGAAGTGCGGAGTCTTAACCACTGGACTGCCAGGGAAGTCCCTGTTTTTCTCTATCCTGTATTCCTCTCAGGGCGCACAGTCAGGGAGGGAGGGGCAGGGTTGCCGTGGGCGATGGCTTGATCCTTGTTTACTGGAATGGCAGGCAACATTCCCTGTCCACGGTGGACACCCAGTTGGTGTCAGAGAATTGGCGTTATGATAGCGGCAGGCTCTTCTCAGCACCTGGAAAAGCTGGTTTCCAAGCTCCTGCTCCAATAGGAGTCCAGTCTCTCTTGGGAGGGCAGAATTGACAAGGTGCACCTTATACCGCACATTATCAATATCCCGTTTTGATTCAGATACTGAGCTGACAATGTAAACAGGTAAACACAATGAGGTCTCAGTTCTTGGTGGGTGATTAGCAGTGGAGAAAACATTGAGAGAATATACCAGGTATCTGTCCACCCTCTCCTTCCCAACTACAATGTGGGTCTATGCCTACCCTCTCCGAACCCCAAGACTGCCCACCTGCCTAGCACCTTCTCAAAGCACAGAGAGTGTGCCTGAGCCAAAGTTCTCTGCTGTCACCAAAGGCAGCTACATGAAAATCTCCACAGGTACAGGAGACAGCCTTAAGGATGCTGAGGCCCCTGGATCTCTCATCTCAGTGGCCATCTTTGCTGGTGCACCTGGTTCTCCTTCTATAAATTTGGTGAGTGCACATCTGTTAGACTTTTGGCTTCTTGAGCAGATGGTTAAAGAAAGTTGCTAGTGAAATTTTTAGATCACGACCACAGAATATCATCTGGACATCAGCCAAGCCATTTTAGAAAAATATGAGTTGCAAAAAAGGAGACCAAGATAAATTTGGTCCAGCCACTCTTAGCAACCCCACCCGCTACCTGCAACTTGATGAGTCATTGTTTGCTGAAGATGCTGTGTTGATATGATTTCAATATGAGCTCATACTCTTTGCCACTCCAAATCTTATTTTCCAAAATATTTACTCAGAGAAATACTTAAAAATATCTAGGACTTCCCCGGTGGCGCAGTGGTTAAGAGTCCACCTGTCAGTGCAGGGGACACGGGTTCGAGCCCTGGTCCGGGAAGATCCCACATGCCACGGAGCAACTAAGCCCGTGCGCCACAACTACTGAGCCTGTGCTCTAGAGCCCACAAGCCACAACTACTGAGGCCCGCGCACCTACAGCCCGTGCTCTGCAACAAGAGAAGCCACCACAATGAGAAGCCCGCGCACCGCAACAAAGAGTGGCCCCCGCTCACTGAAACTAGAGAAAGCCCGCGTGCAGCAACGAAGACCCAACACAGCCAAAAATAAATAAATAATAAATAAATAAATTTATTTTTAAAAAAATCTAGAAATCACTCTGAATTTACCTTCAGTGGGTTAGAAGCAGGCCCCCATCTCTTCTCAGAGCACACAAGACACTTTCAAAGGTGATCCAGCTTGATTTGGGTGGGATTGATTTACCCCAACTATTAAGTCTGCACCTTTTCAGACTTGCAACGTTTTCAGGGCAGGTATCCTGGCCCCTTTACATTTTGACAAGATGTAGCAAGACCGGTACATAATAGGCTAGTACAGACACGACTTGTACCAAACCGTTTTTTAGCGGGTGATGGGAAAAGGGCAATCCCCTGCCATTTATTCGTGTGCTGAGGAGACAGCCCTTTGTCTTGAGGGGGTTACCAATCTGCTTGTGATCTCCTTGGCTATAGCCAAGATACGCGAGTGAAGACTGGCCCTTCCCATTAATGTGTGAATCTGCTCTTCCATTTCTTAAGAGAGTTCTGCATCTTATGGGGAATTGATAATACTGCAGTGTACTTTGGTGATTATATGCACATTAATCATGGTGCTCTGGTTGTTGGCTATGGTTTAGAGGGAGGATAAAATTCCTAATCTGTATGGGATGGTCAAAAGGTATGGATGGGGCTTCCCTGGTGGCGCAGTGGTTGAGGGCCCGCCTGCCGATGCAGGGGGACACGGGTTCGTGCCCTGGTCCGGGAACATCCCACATGCCGTGGAGCCTGTGCGTCTGGAGCCTGTGCTCCACAACGGGAGAGGCCACACAGTGAGAGGCCTGCATAACGCAAAAAAAAAAAAATAAAATAAAAGGTATGGATGGAACCCCAGGGCTTTGCCCTTGATGAACTTATGATCCCAAATAACCAGCCTGCAGATGCTGGGTGCCTTAGGTGTGGGGCAGGGCTGCAGGAGAGCCTGGTCATCCAGTCTTCCTCCCAATGTTCCTTTGCCGGCTAAGCTGCCTTCTTATGCATGTTACCTAATCTGTAGACTTGTTTGCATTGGACCACTGGTAGGCATTGACCATTCCTTATAAAACAAAACAGTATCAACTTTTGTTACTAATAGAAAATGCACCTGGGTTTAGTTGATGGAACTGGGGAGGTGACAAAAATGTCATCAAATTCCCTCCATTATGCTGCAAGCTTAAGTGTTTGTGCCTGATCAAAACTGTTTTTGGTAGAGAGGGGAAACTATCTCATAGGAAAAAAGCAACCAGGACCAATCTCCAAGTCCAAGGTAGGCACAGACTTGTGCCTTCTCTTCCACTTGTGCCATGATTTGACTTAAGAATAGCAAGGGACCTTCCCACCACTGGCTTTATCTTTGTTTTTCCCAGCTGTGGCAAGAGGTCAGGAGACAGAGGCTATATGAAAATGGCAGAGGTTGGGTGAAACAGCTATGGTGTTACCAGGAGTTCATCCCATCCCTGGTGTAAAGAAGCAGTTACTTCCTCTCTCCTCTGGAGAAGTCAGATCAGGTGACCAGAACTATCTATCTGAGGCCCAGAAGTTTCACAAGGTGATGCCCGACATCCAGAGGGCCATTTTCAGCACCCTCCCACCTCAACTTCTCTTTGTCAGGCCAACTGACCATCTCCCTCAGCTGCGCTACTTGTTACTTTTTAAACTAAAATGAAAAGTCAAACGCAAATATTAATTCAGTGAGTCGAATTTTATTATGCACCTGTGACTTCATGGGAACAATGCCAAGGGATCAGATGAACAGGGAGGACAGATGTTCTTCAGATGTGGGGTCTCTGAACATCCATGGCAAGGTAGAAACATAGCTCACCTGTCTGCCCAGCTACCCAGGGAGGGTGGGAAGGGACTAAGTCGGTCAGTTCTCCTATCTTCTGGAGGAGCTTTCTCCAGGGCACGTAACTGCATTGGTTCTTCTGCATGGAAAGAACCTGGGATTTGAGTTGCATCACCCAGTAGGGTTTCTGAATCCAGGGGGAAGGTAACCTTCTGATTAGCTAAGTACCTTGGTCAGGTTTGCATAAGTGAATGGGGGACTCCCTCACAATATTTGGTGGGTACTGGACAGATGCACAGAGTCCCCAAAGGTTTCAATTCTGTCACATTCCCTTTCTTTCTTACTTATGATTTTCAGATAAAATACACTAAGTAGAGTAGTGTTCCTCTTGGGATCATAACCTCCCCTCTTAATGGAATCCTTGGGCAAGAGTGCACAGGTGGGTGGGGTAAATGTACACGGAATCTGGGTTCTATTTGGAATTTTCCCCTCCCTTGGCCTTCAAGATTCATATTTTTTCCTTTTCCTGGAAGATCAATCCAAGAGGCAAACTATGTAGAAAACAAAGAGCCTCAATAGTTTATTTCTTGTTCAGGGTACGACCAAATTATTTTATTGCATTTACTGTTCCTGGGTATGTAGATGAATCTACACAGGCACAGTACTCATAACTATAAAACCTTGTAACTCTTTCACTGAGTTTGTGGCAGCAGTGTCTCTCAACGTGACAATGAAGTGGCTGACAAGGAACAAAGGGCCTTGCATTCATTTGCCCAGCCTTACTGACTGCTAATGGGACCTGACGTACAAATACATAACGCATGCCTGGTGGCTGGCTTTCTGATTTAATCACTGATACTCTATAGCCTCTGTGCTTTCTCATCATTGAGCTGAGCCAACCTGGCCAGTGTGCGAGGAACAAGACCATGGTTTTCATTGCTTGCGGTTTCACGACCAGCGGTCACTCCCAGTCCAGAACCCCAGGCAATGAAATTTAAAGGCTATATGCAAAGGACATCCACCCTGGGAGCAGAAGCTTGGATCTGAATCCTGCTTCCAATAGAACTGAGAGCAAGCTAACCCAAGTTTGTAGACTCACCTGTGAATCAGCAATGACAGCAGAACCTCAGGATTATCTAGTTTTATGGGTTAAATTGTGTCTCCCCATCCCCCCCAAATTCACGTCGAGGTCCTAACCCCAGTACCTCAGAATGTGACCTTATTTGGAAATAGGGTCACTACAGATACAATTAGTTAAGATGGGAACATACTGGAAACAGTAGGGTAGGCCCTAATCCAGTATGACTAGTGTCTTTATAAAAAGGGAAAATTTGGAGACAGACACATACACAGGAACACCATGTAAAGATGAAGGTAGAGATGGGATGATGCTTCAACAAGACAAAGAATATCAACAATTGTCAGTAACCACTGAAGCTAAAGGAGAGGCATGGAGCAGATCCTTCCGTTACAAGAAACCAACCCTGCTGACACCCTGATCTTGGACTTCTGGCCTCCAGAACCGAGACGATGAATTTCTGTAGTTCTCAGCCACCCAGTTTTTGGTACTTTGTTACAGCAGCCCTAATGAACTAATACAACTGGCACACTAAGTTAATATATATGTAGAGAGTGACTTCACCAAAGGCTCTGTTGTTTCCCCTGCTCAGTTCACCCAGCCAAAGAACCTCTCATTCACTGGAGCTGAGCTCCCCTTTCCTAGACACGACCCAATGGGAAAGGAAACTTAAGTGCCTTTCAAATGATGATGACTTCACTTCTAACCCACAAGCATATACCAAGGACCTTCAGGGTACAAAGAAAGGACACTTTGGGGAGTGTGTGCCAACATACAATTTAAAATGTGGGCTTTGCCTTAAATGAGCTCACAATCCCTAATAACCAGCCACCAACACAAATAAAAGGTTTCCATTTGGCAAGAAGCTATAAAGCCCCCCACCAAGGCTTCTGAGCCTGAAGGGGCCATCTCACAATTTTGAGGTGCTCCTGTGGACCAGATGGTGACCAGGACTCAGACTTCTGATGACATGACATGGTTTGGTGTGCTTGGCCCTACTGCCCTTGTGCCCACGGGTCCCACCCCGCCTTCCTACCTTCCTCCTAACCCATCACCTCATCTGCAGCTTCTTGCTGTCAGGTAGAAAGTACAGTTACCTCCAGACCTCAGGATGGGGTGGGCATTCAGACAGCACAGGATGGTAGTATATTAAAAGTTAGTCGGTAAGGGACAGACCTCCCCCCACTCCAGGGGTCACTGCAGTAGGGGGCGCCCCAGTCCCTCCACCGCTTGGGAAGCACTGGACAGGGTTCTCCTAGAGCCGAAAACACTGGGCAAGTCAAAGTTGGTGGTGACATGCCCTCCCGGCTTCTGGCACAGCAGAGACAGAACAAATGCTCAGCTGGCCACGATCTCATTTCTACCTGAGAGTAAAGGTCAGGAGGATGTGGTCTCTGTCCTGGGGAGGAGTCTGGGAACCAGTCAGTACCGAGCATGAGCGGGATGTGCTCTACCCAGGCTGGAGCTGCACCCAACAACGTGTGCGCCCTTGTCTCAGTAGGAGTTCAGCGCCTGCTTGGACCGGCGCTTCATGTGCAGGCGCTGGTGGCGGAGAAGGTCAGAGTTCTGGGAAAAGCTTTTGACGCAGTACCGGCACTGAAAGGGCCGGGACTTGTCCACCACGTGAGTGCTACTGCGGTGCCGGGCCAGGTGGTCGGGACGCTGGAACACCTTCCCGCAGTCACAGCACTGGAAGCGCAGCTTGGCCTTGCCCTTTGCCAGGAGGGCGTCGGAATCCCCGCCCATGGTCCCCGATGCCTCCTGCTCTCTCTTCTTCAGTAGCTCGAGTCTGTCTGGCTGCAAGTGTATCCGCCTGTGGGAGAGCAGGTGGGAGTTGAGGCGGAAGCTCTTCCCACAGGCACCGCACCTAAAAGGTTTCTGGACCTCGTGGGTCTCCAGGTGCCCGTCTAGGTCCTCGCTGTCACTGAACAGCTCCCCGCACACCGAGCACTCGTGTGGCTTCTCCTGCTCCCTGCGACTCCGCAGGTGCCGGATGAAGTTGACCCTCCAGCGGAAGATTTTGCCACAGTTCGGGCACACATAGGACTTTTTGGAGGAGGTCTGCACCTCACCCCCTGACTCAGGGCCGCTCCGGTGGGAGGTAGGGAGGCTGTGCTGCTTCTCCGTGGGGCTCTGCAGCTCGTCTGTGCAGTAGGGGCCGAGCTGGGAGTCCTCGTCCCCAGAGCTGGACAGAACAATCTCGATGGTCACCTCCTCATCCAGGCTGTTGTCGGGAAATGGTGCATCACCTCCGGCTACCAGAAAGCAACATGGAGGTCAGTGGTGCTGCCCAGGCCACACTCTAGCCCCTCCGAACCCTACCCAGGAAGGTTCAGCATGGGTCTAGGACCCACATTTTTGCAAGGGATCTTCCGGTTGCAGATACCTCTGGTGTATCTAGTGGCAAGGAAACCCTTAGCCACACTCTGCCAACATATCCTGGGTACTTCTTTCTCCTCTCTCTCCCTTCCCTACCTTTTTCTCCTAAGCCCCCAGACCCAATCTTTTTTTTTTTTTTTTCCTAGCCACTGAGACCTCTCCAAGCGCTAAGAGTTTGTATCTATCCGTGTAAGTCTTGAGCATTTACATATCACTTAACCTTGACTTCCTTAACCAGGCATGAGGAAAAATCTGTCAGGGTACATTAAAAGCCTTGAGAGGAAGACCCTGTATTCTAAAAACAGACTGCCAGAAGCTGCCAGCTACCATACTCTGAGCACTTAAATGCCCCAGGGATTGTTCAAGACTTCTGACATGCCCAGTCCCATTTGCTCCTGGATACACCCAGTGATACCTTATTTGCCACATTATAAACATAGGCAAACTCGGGTGATGTGCCCAAGGGCTCAGGGCTGAAGGGGAGTTGAGCCCTGCTGTGACGTCAGAGCTGTTCAATGGTCCCAGACTGCCCAAGATCATCTCTCCCTCTCAGTGTCGTATCAGAGGCCCACCAACAGCCACTAGTGGTGACGCGTAGAGATGTCCTGGACTTTATAAACTGACTAGAAGAAGCTCGTTCGATGGTTCCCAAGCCTGTGATGTTGGAAAGCTGTACTGTGGGGAGGAAGTGGGTGGGCACTGGGGAACCCGGTATGAAGTCCTGGCCTGCAGCCCAGAGCCCACTGCGCAGCTCTCCTCAGGACTGTTTCCTCACTTTTGTGAAATGTGGGGCTCAGGTCTAAAACAGGGGTGGGGGGCAGTGGTGCCAGGTCCTGCAAGATATTAGTAGGAATATGGTTATTCTGGACTTAATTGCTGGAGAGAGGAGAGTTCTGGCAGCTTAGGGAAAGTGAGAGCAGGTGAAACCGGACAGAGCATAGCAGGAAGACCCAAAGCCACAGAGAGCAGGAGAGACAATGGGAGGGGCAGAGTCCATGGGGGTATCTGTCCATACATCACAAGTGTGAGGGGGACTGGGTAGAACGTGAGACTGGGGAGTGGGAAGGGAAGTCTCGAAGATTTAGAAAATTTTCAGTCTGCCTATACTGCAAAAAATGAAAAAGTATATTCTGGGGAGAACACCAAGGGTGGCGGGACAACCTTGGCTCCAATCAGCCTTCTCGGAAGCCAGGAATGGAGATGAGATAAGCCAGGAATGGTCTGTAGAGGACCCTCTTGTCTGACGGTCTGAACTACTGTAAATTGCATGGGAGGCCTACAGCGTTTCTAAGAACATTATATGAGCCGAAGCACTGCCATCTTGGAATAAAAAGGAAGGAGACAGGATGAACTGAAAGAAGGCTCTCAGACTTCTAGAACAAACTAAGAGACCTACCTGGCTGCAAACATGCATCGACCTTGAAGGAAAAGGAAGACCAGCCCCAACAGCAGTTCAGAGGCTGACAGGACTGCCACTGCATCCACAGGCCCAGAGTGTGGACACAGCACTGAGCCAAAGATGAATCTCAGGCCCTAAAATCTAACGGAATTTGCCCTGCTAGGATTCAGACTTGCTTGGGAGCCATCAGCCTTTCTTCTTTTCAATCTCTCCCTTTTGGAATGAGAGTGTCTACTCTCTGCCTGTCTTACCATTGCATTTTGGAAGCACATAACTTGATGTCTGGATTCACAGGTTCACAGCTGGAAGTGAGTACACCTTGAATTTCACCCAAACCTGCTTTAGAATAAATCTTGATGATGCTGGAATAGGTTAAGGAATGTTGGGATAGGGTGAATGTATTTTGCATATGAGAAGCATGAATCATGGGGGAACAGAGGGTGAAGTGTTACAGGCTGAACTGCATCCTCTTTCTCTTAAAAATACATATGCTGAAGTCTTAACTCCTAGCACCTCAGAATGTGACTATATTTGGAGATAAGGTCTTTCAAGAGGTAATTAAGTGGGGGCTTCCCTGGTGGCACAGTGGTTAAGAATCTGCCTGCCAATGCAGGGGACACAGGACCTACCCCTGGTCCGGGAAGATCCCACATGCCACGGAGCAACTAAGCCCGTGCGTCACAACTACCGAGCCTGCGCTCTAGAGCCTGTGAGCCACAACTACTGGGCCCGCGTGCTGCAACAAAGAGTAGCCCCCGCTCTCAGCAACTAGAGAAAACCCGCATGCAGCAGCGAAGACCCAATGCAGCCAGATATTAAATAAATGAATAAATAAATAATTTTTTTAAAAAGAGGTAAGTAAGTTAAAATGAAGTCAACAGGGCAGGACCTAATCCAACAGGTATCCTTGTAAGAAGAGGAGGTTAGGACACAGACATGCAGAGAGATAAGCATGTGAAAACACAGGGAGAAGACAGCTATCTACAAGCCAAGAAGAGAGGCCTCAGGAGAAAACTACTCTACTGAAACCTTGGTCTCAATCTTCTAAGCTGCCAGAATGTTGAGAAAATCAATTTCTGTTGTTCGAGCCTCCCAGTCTGTGGTACTTTATTACAGCTGTCCTAGGAGACTAATACAGTGCATAAAGGATGACATCCCCTTAAATCAGATGAAGTGACCAAAAATAGATGCAGTTTCTAAAAAGGGAGAAATAAATCAACAATAGTGCTGTGTGCCACTGACACAGCAGTGTAAAGAATTCCTACCAGATGAGACGCAACTCATAGATGTTGTTGCCCAAAACACCACAGAGAAAGAGTAACACCAGGGCTGTGTCAGCTCAGCACTGATGAGTGCAAGGGGTGCAGGGAGTGGAGAGAACAGGAGAGGGAGGCTGAATTGGCTGTTCCTGTGGCCTGGGAATGAATCATGCCCTGTCAGCTGGGGGTGCTAAGGAGAGAAGCAGGGAGGACAGGAAGCTAGATTTTAAAAAATAAATAAATAAACGCATTATAACTAATATATTCTTATAATGTTAGGATGGGGAGGCTTTCTTAAGCAAGACACAAAATCAAAGAAGAGATGAATAACTGCATTTACACATTAAAAACGTTTTTAGGAAACCATTTATGTCCTAAAAGACACATAAACAAAGTTAAAAAACAGGAGGAATTATGTACAAATACTAAGAGGCAACAGATTGAGACCCACAATTTTGAGTTCCTACTAATTCATGGAAAAGGCAAGCGAATGTGGAATTAAGAGCATGGGTCTGGAGCCCTATAACATGGGTTCAGATCCTCAGTCTGATACTCACAGCCCGTGAGTGTCAGATGCTGCCTGGGCAAGAGACTTCAGCTTGGGGGTCCCAGCTGCAGAATGGAGACATCATAGTACCTGTTATGGGCCAAGAGTTTGTGTCGTTCCCCCCCCCCCCCCCAGAATTTGTATGTCGAAGCACTAATTCCCAATGTGATGGCGTGGGAGGTGGGACCTTTGGAAGGTAATTAGGTTTATATGAGGTCTTGAAGGTGGGACCTTTGTGATGGGATTAGTACCTTTATATGAAGAGGAAGAGACAAGAGCTCTGTCTCCATGAGCAAGCACCAAGGAAAGGTCATACAAGCACATAGGGAGAAGGCAGTCAACTACAACCCAGGAAGAGAGCCCTCACCATACAGGGAATCTGCTGCGGACTTGATCTCAGACTTCTCAATCTCCAGAACTGTGAGAAATAAACTTCTATTGTTTAATAGAAAATACCTCTATGGTATTTTGCTATAGTAGCCTGTGCTGGCTGAGACAGTATCTATCTCAGAAGGTGTGGTAAGGATATAATGCACAAATCATGTAAAGACCTTACACTGGTGTGGTGCTTTGGACATAAAGACATAGAGCTTACCAAATGTGAAGGGGGAAGGGGCAAAAAAGAAAAAAGAAGTAAAGAATATTAACTAGGCAATTCACAGAGAAAACACAATAAACAAGAAAAGGTATTCTGGGCTTCCTGGTGGCGCCGTGGTTAAGAATCCACCTGCCAATGCAGGGGACATGGGTTCGAGCCCTGGTCCGGGAAGATCCCACATGCCACGGAGCAACTAAGCCCGTGCGCCACAACTACTGAGCCTGCGCTCTAGAGCCTGCATGCCACAACTACTGAAGCCCACGCGCCTAGAGCCCGTGCTCTGCAACAAGAAAAGCCACTGCAGTGGGAAGCCCATGCACCAAAATGAAGAGTAGCCCCCGCTCGCCTCAACTAGAGAAAGCCCGTGTGTAGCAACGAAGACCCAATGCAGTCCCCCCCACAAAAAAGAATAAATAAAATAAATAAATTAAAAAAAAGATATTCCATTGCAGTGGCAGCATTATAATGTGCTGGTTGGACTGACACAAATGGAACCAGTTGGGAGGGTCCCTCATGAGCATGGATGTGGGGATGTGGACCCTTCACCTGCTGTCAGAAGTATGGGAAAGGCTACCAACACAGAAACGGTGCCTATTCTTTGCAATCTATCATCTCTCACTGATCTCAGATAGCAACCCTTAGCTTCTTGCCATTTCAAAGTATATTCTGTGTCAGAGCCCAGCAAAGGGAGAGTGGAGCTAAAAAACTCCCCTGGGGATTAATGACTATCCACATTCTATAAGGATGCTGCCAGGGCTGAGACATGCTGTGGGAACGAAGAAGCTGAAGAGGATTCAAAATGTATCTCGAGAATCAAGCTTTCATCAGGCAGAACTGAGAACGGGCTACACATGAACAATCATCCTCAGCACACAGAAAGAAGCAAGCTCCTTAGAAAACCAGGGGTGAGCATCCAAGCTTGTGGGGAGGGAGTACTGTCCATCTAGATCGACTGTAGATTTACATAAACATAAAATCCCTTCTGTCTACATAGGATAGGGGGCGAACACAAATGGTTGTGAACCCTGCGCAGTGGTAGGCGGAAATACCAAAATATCATGCAAATCTTGCTTCCAAAAGGCATCACAGATTGTACATGAGTCAGTCTTCATAGCTGCACAAAGTCCTCCATGACACAGTGGGTTTAAGTAAGGACCGGAGACTTGGGTGTGATATTTGGAAGAATGGCTGAACACTGAGGACATTAAATATGGCGGGATTTTCGTCTTCGCCTCTGGAGGTGGCAACTTTCACCAGCATCACTTGGAGTCTAAATGCTGCTGAGAGCAGTTGGAGCACGTTCTCCAGAGGTCCCCCTGTCAGCATTCTGCAAACCTGTTCTTTAATTCCAACACTTTGTCCAGGGAGTCTGGTCTTCCTTGCTCAGGGAAGAAATACACAAACTAGGTGGTCAACAGCACTATATCAGCACCCTGACTCAACCCACAAGAGAAAGGAAAGGAGGGGAAGGTCTCAGATTGCGAGCGAGCTGGAAGAGAACCTAGCAAAACAAAACTAGGGCAGGCAGTTGGCAAGGAACTGTCAGCAGGAATTTCAGAAAGTTCAATTCCTGAACCTACCACCAGCACAAATGTCTACACATACACAACACGCATGCACGCACACACACACCATGCACGCATACGTTCACACACAGACATTATACACACATGCA
The DNA here is from genome assembly GCF_002837175.3 of Physeter macrocephalus. Taxonomy (NCBI): domain Eukaryota; kingdom Metazoa; phylum Chordata; class Mammalia; order Artiodactyla; family Physeteridae; genus Physeter; species Physeter macrocephalus. The sequence continues at coordinate 12,859,956 of NC_041215.1, read as the reverse complement.
CACGCCACACACATACCACGTACATAAATACCACACTCACACGTGTATGCCCACACACATGCAGACATGCTCACATGCATACCACACAATGCCACATACCATACACACATGTACGCTCACACACGCAACACACCAGACACACTATACATAACATCACACGTGCCATCACCACATGCCATATCACAGCGCCACGCTACATGCACACACAAGGTCACATACACACCACACACCATATACACACATATGCACACTCAAGTCACACATCACACACCCAGGGGCACACTCCCCCACACCCTCTCAGGCATTCCTTTACCTGGGCAGGTGCTTTGAGGGAGCACTGTCTGCTGGCAGATTTGGAACTCTGGCACCTGTGGCTCATCCCGTTTTCTTCTTTCTTCTGTCTGGAATGGCTGGAGACTTGGAAAGTCTTTCCAGAGAAGAAAATGAAAACATTGATTTTCCCTGCAGCTGCAGCACCACCTGGGGGGGTGCACCTTAACAGATGCCAGGCTGTGATCCAAGAGTAGGCCTAGGCTCCCTCTCAGGGCAGCCACTCAGTAAATGTCTGTTGAGCAAATGAATCTGCAGGCAAAATGGGCCAACACCACGAACGTGGGTTTTGAAGCTAGATAGAAGGAATGTGGATCCTGGTTCTGCCCCTTCCACTTGACTGTGGACAAGTAACTGCCATCCCTGCTGTCATTTCCATTTTCTGTGGTGGGATTTCCAGTACTCCACGCAGACGCTGCATAAATGCAGCCTGGACAGGGCCTGCTGGGGTAGAGATGGGATGGGAAGCTAGCCACACCAGAGGCCCTGGATGCTTGTTCCAGGTGGGGATAGTGAGTGAAATACAGATCTGCTCCGTGCCAGCTTTAGGTCCCAAAGGGGAAGGGGTCAAGGGTCTGCTGACGACACCATACAGAACTTTTTCCCCTGAAGGAGCAGACATCTTGAGGCATTACAGCACAGTGGTTACAAACACAAGCTCTGGTGACACAGAAAGCTGGGAGTGGGGAGGGGGCTGGGAAATGCTGCTGCTGAACTGGTGTCATGTCAACTAAGCCCCAGCACCACCCCCTGCCTCACTTTCGTCACACTACCTGCAGTAGGTGGCTGGAGGGAGTAGACCGGTGAAGCGGCCAGAGGCACTGTGCCCAGTGCCCGGCCAAGAGGTGGCACACCCTCCTCCTCCCCTACCTGACCTTTGGAGAGCATCTGACCTCACTGGTAGAGGGGCCACTGGGTTGTCAGCACAAGCCAGGTGTCACTTACAGCAGAGGAGAAAGGTCTTGCTATTACATCCTAGCTCCTGGTTGATGAAGTGCAACCCCCACACCTAGCAAAATTGAAATCCCCATATTCTTTCTGTAAGGAATGAGGGACGAGGCAAGACTTGCCCTACCGAGACTTGGTCCAGTGGTGACAGAGGGAGCAGGTCTGCCTCTGGCTGGCAGCAGCCTTCCATCCCACTCTGTTCACCAAGTTCTGGCATCACTACTCACCTGAGTAGGAGACCGGGGACACATCCTTCCCCTGGAGGTCCTGCAGCTCTGGAACACGTGGCTCATTCTCCTCTCCTTGGGAGAGATCCAGCTGGGCAGATGGGTCATCTAGTCACAGAAAAGGGAAGGATACACATTCATCAGTGATCTGCTCCCATAGGAAACCAGGGTGGGAGGAGAGAGAAGTTGCCTGTCCCAGGCAACTCTGGGACAGGCAGAGAAGAGAGAAGTTGGAGGGACACACGACAGGCCATGACAGCAACGGGGGCCACACAGGGCCACAGAGAAGTGGAAAGACCAGAGCAAGCAGGGAGAGGGCGGGGGGGGGCGGGGGTGGGGGGGAGGACACTAAAGGGGAAGCTGTGGGCCTGGGGCGGGGGGCGGGGGGGGGGAGGACACTAAAGGGGAAGCTGTGGGCCTGGGGCAACTCTTTCAGGCCTATCAGTTAGAAAAACAGCAATGAAGAGATCCGTAGGACAAGAATGATAGAAGAAAAGCAAATGCAAGGGATACAAGTTATATTTGCTTTTGTATGCAAAACAGCCAGCTAACAAGCCTAACTTACATGTCACAGCAGCAGGCGATGGTCAACCTGCAAAGTGGCTTTGGGGCCACTGTGTACAGGTGACCTCCCATCAGGGTTTGGGGGTGAACAGTGAGGTCAGATATGGGCCCCCTAGATCCCTGGTCTCAGGAGAGAGGAGAGTTAATTAAGTCTTACTTGGAGGCAGTGTGACGCCGCAGTCCTCCCCAATGATGAACTCTCCGTAGAAGCCAGTCTGGGCAGGGTCTAGAAGGGACCAGTCCTCTTCTGAGAAGCAGAAGATCATATCCTTGAAAGAAGAAACCCGGTTCTGAAACCACAGGAGAACAGGCACACCTCAATCCAGGGACAAGCTAGGGGAGGGATGCTACAAACAAGTGGGAAGGAAGACGGGGTTGAGGCAGGGCCCCCAGCAACACGTGCAGATGGGAGAAAGAAAAAGCAGACAGGCTGCTCCAGGCTCACACTGATTCCCTAGTTCTAGCCTGAGATCCACCTTGGATGCATCTGTTTTGGCAGAATCCAAACCGTGGATGCCTCACAGGGTGGCCAAGGACGTACAGAAGAGGCCTTCCTACACAGTGCTGGGGAGGCTGCAACCCACAACTCCCAGGTAGGCAGATGTCCACCAGATTACCCACGTGTTCGCCCTTTGATGCAGAGATTCCATTTCTATAGTTTATTTTGCACATGTGCAGCATGAGGTCTGTATGACCTCCTTCGCTGCAGCACTGATGATAATAGATAATGGTTAAAGCTGAAAACAAGGTCTATGCTCATCAACAAAGAACTGTTTAAGTAAAGCTACAGGACATCCTACAAGGCCTGATCACACCCCCGTTAGAAAGAATAAGGGCTTCTCTGTACCACGTAGGAAGCCCTCCAAGGTGTACTGTTACATGAAAAAAGGACCCGCGCAGAGGTTGTCTAGATTGTCCCTGTGTGCCCAGCACCTAAAAGTCTTGACCGTCAGCTGCTTCTGCAAAAGGTGCTAGGACCCCCAGGCTTACGTGCAGGAGGGAGAATTTTCTTACACTTTGTGTTATAAACCATGAGAATGTGTCAAAAATTAATTTTAATTTCTGAAATGATGGCATATCCACATAATACCGGGAGTCCATAAAAATAAAGAAGTCATTTACAAAATGGAAATGTAATTCTTAGCCAGTTAGAGCATGAAGCTAGGTTCTCAAATTTCCTCTAAATACTAATATGACAATTGGTGGTATGTGTAAACGTCATTGAAAAATTATTTGTTTTGTTTGTAATAATCTGGAACCTTGATCATTTGATAGAATATTTGGGAGAAGTAAAATGTGAAAGATGAACAACTACTGGTCTAGTTGACATTTCTGTTTGTACCTTCTAATCCCAGAAGAACAGAAATACATACATGTATTATTTCTACTAAGCATGTCATTATATATTGGCTTAACAAGCACATGTTTTCTGCAAAGTGTTTCAATCACAAAGCATTTAAAATAAAATTCCATTTGGTTTTTTTTTTTTTTAAAAAGCCCTTTATACAGTTAATTGAAAAGGACTTCAAAATAAAATTGGGGGGTAAAAATGCAACCCACACACACACACACACACAAAAAAGCAACCCACAGTACTTCTGTATAATATACTAACATCTGGTTTTTTTTTAAAAAAGAAAAAGAATTCACAATATTTTAAACACATGTCCTTGCATCTAAATCTCTGGAATATTACCAGTTACTGCCATACGGTTGCCCAGGGGCCAGGTGCCAGGTGCAGGGGTTGGCGGGTAGACGGGTGGGCAGGGACCTGGGTAAGGAGAATTTTCAATGCATCTCCTCTGGTACCTCTGGACCCTTCCTCCCCCACATACGCGCTTTTTAATTTTTAAAATTAAACCTAGAGAGTAATACAATGAACATGAAGGATACACCACTGTTCAACTAGAGTCAATAAATGAACATTTGGGCCTTTTGTCACATTTCCTCCTCTCACATATATGGTGATTGGGTATGTTCTCTTGTTCTCCTGGATATCTGGGGAGTTGCAGGTACCACAGGTCGTTACCCCAACATGTGACAGAGTGTATCTCCTAAGAAAGATGTTACTCTCCTACATCAGCACAGTTCTTTTAGCACAGTGGCCCTCAACCAAGTGGACTGATTCTGCACCCAGAGGATCATCGGGCAGTGTCTGGAGGCATCTTTGTCACCACTGAGGGGTGGGCACTACTGGCATCGAGCGGGTGGAGGCCAAGGATGCTGCTCAACACACTCCTACGGCCCAACTCGACAAAGAACTATCCAGCCAAAATGTCAACAGAGCCATGGTCAAGGAACTGCTCTACGAGGCAAAAAATATACTAATCAATTTTCACTGCAAAGTAAAGGAGCTGTTACAGTGGAGGATTACTGGACTGAATGTTAATATTATGACATAGTATGAGTGTGTTTCGTGTTTGGTAATTGCAATCATTGTTGCTTTTGTTGTGGTCATCCATTTACAATGCTTGGTGTCAGTTTATTTATCTCTTGTAAAAATAAAATACAGTGTGTGTGTGTGTGTGTGTGTGTGTGTGTGAAAAAGAAAATAATAATAGTACTGCTAACGATAGATAGATGGTGTTATTGTGAGGGCTAAGAGATAATGTATGCTGAATGCCCAACACAATACCTGGCACAGAACAGATTTCAGTAAATGTTTCTTAAATGAATAAATAAATGAATATCTTAAAAAAAAAAAAAGAAACTGCTCTACAACCGAGAAATTTAATATTGGTTCAGTAATATCACCTAGTGTCTTCTGAATTATGAAATAGCATTACCCTTTCAAGGAAAAATATTTTGAAGAGTTTCACGGGTGACTGTGACAAGAGGTCAAGATTGGGAATTGCTGGTTAAAGCTTTCTAATGGGCCCCTAGAAATCTTGCTAAACATACACTGTCTTAAAATTTCAGTCATCTGGGATATAAATAAAATTCAAGTCGATGTTTATGTTACCACCGGCATATGTTTACAATTACTTATTTATTATACTTTTTTTTGCCCAAGTCCATTCGATCAGGAAAGATTAAAAGTGGGATACTCCCCTGGGTACTTAGGGATGTAGGAAAACAGGCCTTTATACACGGTTGGAAATAACTGCACATTTCTGAACAATATTTGGGAGAATGTAGCAGAAGCATACACTGTGATCCAGTAATTCTATTTCTAGGAAATGTTCCTAAGGAAATCATTAGAGATGTATGCAAAAATGTGTGTAAAGAACGTAGAACACAATGTTTTGCAGAATCATATGTGAGGTTTCTTTTCTTCTTTATGCTTTTCTCTAGTGTCTGAAGACCTACCTAAGCACGTATCATTTATATTTTAATATTATTAAAAACTAGGGAATTCCCTGGCGGTCCAGTGGTTAGGACCTCAGCGCTTTCACTGCGGTGGCCCAGATTCAATCCCTGGTCGGGGAACTAAGATCCTGCAAGCTGAGGGGTACGGCCAAAAAAACAAAAAAAAAAACCCTGAAATAAAATACCCATGTACCCACTAGTAAGATGTATAAACTATTAATAGGTGACAGTCTTTGCTTCAGGTTTTCTTTGCAAGGGTGTGGTGGGATTATGGTCTCTTCTGAGCTTCTCCCGATCCCAGTCCCACCCCCAGACCTTCCTAGAGGGAAGCTGCACTCTGGATTTGGTGTTTAATATTCTATGCATGGCTTTGAAACTCCCACTACATCCAAATATAGCCTGAAATGACAGCACTGTTTTGTAAGTATTTAAATGTTAAACTTGCCTTATATGCACCATTCTAGTTAAGATTTATTCACGTTGATATATGTAGGTCTAGTTCATTGACTTTAATGTATACAATTTCATAGAATTATTCTTCTGTCATAATGTTTAGGTCTTTCCCAGCTCAGTGAACTCTCTCTTCTGTCACCCCATCCATGTGTAACAGTGTCTCCAGAGTAGATGTGTAGAGGGAACATTGGGAACATACATCTTGACCGACATTAAGTATTTCCACATCTTTCTTCAAGTGGAGTACCTAAAGTACACTCCCACTGGCAATACATTGGCACACCTATTTCCATACACCTTTGCCAACAACACTGAGTACTGTCAAATATCTAAGGTTCTAGCAACACTGTGGGTATGAAGCAATCACAGCAGCGTAACTCCCTTTACCTTGACGACCATCTCTTCATGAATTTATTGGCCAGTTGGGTTTTGTCTTAAGATGCTCGCTTATTTTCTTCGCCTATTTTTCTATTTTCTAATGAGTTGCTCTTCTTATTTTTTTTAAAACCAGCTTGCTATCAACTGTGGATATACTTCACTATCATAAAAGAAAACACTATTTCAATTTTTAAAAAATCTAAGTGTTTCAATCACTTTATGGTGATATGAGTAATCAGTAATATTAATGACATATAAAGAACTGCAAGAAAATGTTTAACAAATTAGTAAGGTGACCATTTTAGAAAAGAGCTTCAAAATCAGAAATGTGGCTTTGGAACAAAAACAGGCCAACATAGAAGAGAAGAAAAAGTCCAGAAACAAAATTTGGTACACCTAAAACTTTAATATACAAGAAAAAAAAAAGAACCCTAATCAATGGGGAAAAAGAAAGATGACTTTCATCTGATGTGCCTGATACAGCTGGCCAACTACTTAGAAATAAAACTAGATTCTGATCCTTGATCATAAAGAATATAAAAATAAAAAACTTGAAGCCTCCCCACCCCCGCAAAGGCTTTCAGGCACTAAAAATAGAGAGGCCATATGAAGAAGTAATTGGCAGATACTCCACATAAAAATTATAAATATCCATAGTAATAAAAAAGCATGAATGAAATTAAAAGACAAATGACAAACTGGGAATAAAGGCACACCATTTATGAAAGGCAAAGAGTACTTAAAATATATGGAGCCCTTACAACACAATTGGAAAAGCTTTCCATCCCAATAAAAAAAGGTGAGGGAACCAAGAAAGTAAATATTTTAAAACATGAAAAAAGTTCACCTTTACTTGTACATGAAAAAATGTATATAAAATACTATTATCAATCTTCACTTTGGGGACTTCCCTGGTGGTGCAGTGGTTGAGAATCTGCCTGCCAATGCAGGGGACATGGGTTCTAGCCCTGGTCCAGGAGGATCCCACATGCCGCGGAGCAGCTAAGCCCATGCACCACAACTACTAAGCCTGCGCTCTAGAGCCCGTGAGCCACAACCACTGAGCCCACGCACTCTAGGGCCTGTGCTCTGCAACAAAGAGAAGCCACTGCAATGAGAAGCCCGTGCACCACAACAAAGAGTAGCCCCCACTCGCCACAACTACAGAAAGCCTGTGCACAGCAATGAAGACCCAACGCAGCCAAAAATAAATTTATTATATATAAAAAAAATCTTCACTTTGATAAAGTTTCAAAAAGAAATGTGATGAATTTCACCCGAGCCTAGAGGCCAAAATTCTTACAATCCAATCATAGAAATCCTCTGGAATCTTCAAAAAAGCTTCTATACTAATAAGTAAAATTAACAAGGTTGCTGGTTAGAAGGTCAGTATACAAAAATCAGTTGTATTTCTATATATGAACAAGTGGAAGATGAAATAATAAAAAACCATACCACTTAGAATAGCATCAAGTCATGAAATTCTTAAGGAAAATGTTTACCAAATATGTACCCCATCCAAACACTGAAGAACTAAGTAAATGAAAGGATTTAACATGTTCCTAGATGGGAAGACTTCAAAACGTTAAGATGTCAATTTGCCTCACAATGATCTATAAATTCAGTTCAATTCCACATAAAAACTCCAGGAGACTTTATTTATTTTTAATTGATGTGTTGATTCTAAAATTTATAAGGACATACAAAGCACTTAGAGTAGCCAAAAGAACTTTGAAAAACAAAAGTCAAACTGCACGACTCACTACCAATTGCAAAACTAAGTATAAAGTTATAGTGTTCTTGGCATAAAGGATCAAAACATAAATCAGGGTACCAGGTAGAGCCCAGATGTCCAGACATATGTGGACAACCAATTTTTGACAAAGGCAATTCAATGGGAGAAAGGGAAATCTTTTCAGTGAATGGTGATAAACAACTAAATATCAACATTAAAAAAAAAAAACCCTACACCTCATACCATACCCAAAATATAATTTTAAAAGGAACCAAAGGGGTGCAGTGGTTAAGAATCCGCCTGCCAATGCAGGGGACACGGGTTCGATCCCTGGTCAGGGAAGATCCCACATGCCGCGGAGCGACTAAGCCGCGCACCTAGAGCCCGTGCTCCACAACAGGAGAAGCCACAACTCGCTGCAACTAGAGAAAGCCCATGCACAGCAATGAAGACCCAATGCAGTAAAAAAAAAAAAAAAAGAATGTAAAGAGATCCTAAAACCAAAAAAAAAAAAAAAAGAACCAAAGGGACTTTCCTGGTGGTCCAGTGGTTAAGACCCTCTGCTTCCACTGCAGGGGCACAGGTTTGATCCCTGGTTGCAGAACAAAGATCCCACGTGCTACGCAGCACAACCGAAAAAATCAAAAAAGAACCAAAGATCTAAATGTAAAACCTAGAACTATAAAACATACAGTAGGAAAATCTTTGTGGCCTTGGGGTAGACAAAGATTTGTTAGACAGGACACAAAAAGCATTAAATCATAAAAGAAAAAACTGATAAATTCAATCTCATTAAAATTGAAGATATCCAATCTTCAAAAGAACATCATTAAAACAATGAATAGGCAAGCTGTAGACTGGTAGAAAATATTCCTAATACATATATCTGACAAAGGACTTTATCCAGAATATATATGTTTTTAAAAGTTCTTAAAACACAATAAGATAAGCAACCCAAAAAGCAGGGAAAATGTTGGACACCTCACAAAAGATGTAGAAATGATCCACAAGCACATGAAAAGATACCCAGCTTCATTAGTCAACTGACAAATGCAAATCAAAACCATATTGAGATATCCACCTCAACAGTCAAAATATGTTTTCTAAAATAACAATGCCAGGATATGGTGAAGATGTGTAAAAACTGAAACTTTCATTCATTGCAGGTAGGAGTCTAAGTGGTTAAATCATTATAGAAAACAGCCAATTCTCCTATAATTAATTATATACATGACAATTTCACTCCTAGGTAATTGCCTAAGAGAAAGGAAAACATACATCCACAAAAAGACTTGTATATGAATGCTCATACAAGCTTCATTCATAACAGCCAAAAGTGGAAGTGACCCAAATATTCACCAACAGGTCAATGGATAAACCAACCGTGTGTGTGTGCGTGTGTGTGTGTGTGTGTGTGCGCGCGCGCGCGCTTTGGCTGCACTGCGTGACTTACGGGATTTTAGTTCCCCAACCAGGGATTGAAGCAAGCCGTCGGCAGTGAGAGCATGGAGTCCTAACCACTGGACCACCAGGGAACTGCCCTGGATAAACCAACTGTGACGCAGTTATACAATGGAATACTACTCAGCAATAAAAAGGGACAAACTACTGATACTGGGCTGAGTAAGAGAAGCCTGACACCAAGGACCACATACTATATGATCCCACTTATGTAAAATTTTAAAACAAGAAGAACAAATCTATTGTGACAAAAAGGAGATCAGTGCTGACCTGGGCAGGAGAGCACAGCTTTATTGCAAAAGGGCACAAGGGGGCTTCCCTGGTGGCACAGTGGTTGAGAGTCCGCCTGCCGATGTAGGGGACACGGGTTCGTGCCCCAGTCTGGGAAGATCCCACATGCCGCGGAGCAGCTAGGCCCGTACCACAAAAAAAAATAAAAAAAAAAAAGGGCACAAGGGAACTTCTGAGGTGATGGAGATGTTTTGTATCTTGACTGGGTAATGGTTACATGTGTAGACACTTGTCAAAAACTCTCTAAACGTTGCACTTAAAATAGGTATATGCAAATTATAGCTCAAAAAACAGATTAAAAGAAGTAAAAATATAGAGACCACTTTCAGTCATCATTATGGTGAAGATTAAAAAACAATGTTAATATAAAAAATAAACAAATATGGAACAATTATACATAACTTATATATGTATATATGTCATATTAAAATACCACCTGAGAGGGACTTCCCTGGTGGTGCAGTGGTTAAGAATCCGCCTACCAATGCAGGGGACACGGATTCGAGCCCTGGTCCGGGAAGATCCCACATGCCGTGGAGCAACTAAGCCCGTGCACCACAACTACCAAGCCCGCGAGCCACAACTACTGAACCCACGTGCCACAACTACTGAAGCCCGCGTACCTAGAGCCCATGCTCCTCAACAAGAGAAGCCACTGCAATGAGAAGCCCGCGCACCACAACGAAGAGTAGCCCCCGCTCGCTGCAACTAGAGAATGCCTTTGTGCAGCAACGAAGACCCAACGCAGCCAAAAATAAATAAATAAATTTATTAAAACAAACAAACAAACAAACCACCTGAGGCCCTTAGCCCAGAGATCAGAGCTTACATGACCCATACGGGGAACACCACTTCAGTGCCCTCGACGTGACACATGGGGAAAGACAACCCAGCCTGGCACTCCCACCAAAACCTGTAACCTGAATCTCACCGTGAGTTGGAACCTATCTGAGCAGAGTCTGCCATTACAACTAGCCTTCACTCTTCAGAACTATTGATGCTGTGACAAACACTGAAATTCCAAGGAGAAAATGTTGGACATAGGACAACTAATAATTGGGAAGCATGATGCTCTATGACTATTATTTTAATGTTGAATTTCCAGAATGTAGTAACTGTATTATGGTTATGTAAGCAAATGCCCTTGCTTTTAGGAAATATGCCCCCTCGGCATGAGCAAAGAGATAAAAGGGGAAGAATATCTGCATATAACTCCTTAAAGATTCAGGAAAAAAAATGGCGGGGGGTGGGGCGCTGGGGCTTAGACAGAGACAGAGTAAGAGAGAGAGAGGGAGGAGGGAGAGGGAGAGAGATAGTGACAGAGAATGGGGGAATTAAAGTGAAGAGTATTTGCAAGTCTCTTCTATTCTGGCAGTCTTCCCCAAGCTTGATATTAATGCCAAAGCAAAAGATAAAAATAAAAATAATATTTTAAAAATTTCTAAAGATGAATCCATTTGGAACTGGGCTTCTCAAATTTGGATGTACATATCAATCACTCAAGCATCCTGGTAAAAATGCACATTATGCCCCTGCAGGTCTGGGGTGGAGCCTGAGAGCCTAGAGTTATCAGCCCTTAAGTGGCTTTACTGCTAGCCAGAGGCCAGTGTGGGGGAAGCCTGTCCAAGACAAGTTCCACAGATTGGAAGACAAGCCTCAGGAAGCCACAGTCTCTCCTCACAAGGGCTTGCAGCAAAGAACTTGATGTTGGTCTTGAAGGGGGTAAGAATACACCACCCCAAAATATGCCACTTTGGCTTAACGGTTGTTTTGAGCTGTAGGCAATGGAGAAACAGAAAGACTGCAGAAGACGTACCCTCCCCCTACCTGCCTAAAGGCAGGGCGTAAATTTTCCTTTGTGAAGGACTCCTCCCCTCCTACCAGGGTGGGCAATGTGACTCTTAATAACCAGACAGAACTCTAGACTCTTTATCAGCCCAGAGACAGCATAACAAATTTAACTAAATAACGTTTATCTTCCATTAGTTTCCACATATAGCTACCTTCCCACAATCTACCAGCCCTTGAAGCTCAAAATCCTCTTTGTCTTGTCATTTCTCCATAAATGTATTGCCTGTAGTCAAAATGGTATAATTCTCTGGGTCTGACTGCCTTCTAGTTTTCCTTTCATTTCTGTGAGGCATCCCATAGCCATATAAAATAAATACTTTTCACCTGTTAATCTGTCTTTTATCAGTTCAATTTGCATTTTCCCAGCCACTGAACCTTAGAGAGTAGAAGAAAAAGTTTTTTTCCTCCCTGACAAGTCTCTTAATGAGAAAAAGATGGTAATTGCCACTATTGGTGAAACATGAAAGAAGTCTGTGCTCTAAGACAGCACTGCAGAGGTGTCTGGTTCTGAAGATTCTGAAGAAAAAACTGGCAGTTACGTATTTTTCAAAATAGATATGGATGTTTTTCCCCTGTAAGCCTTGGATAGGTGTCTGTGAATCTACCCCAAACTGCAATAGGAACAAAAGACGGTGGGCACGGATGTTCACGGCATCATGTAAGCAAACCCAAGTCCCAGGTCCCGGTAAATGGATCAGTGATGCTCCAATCACCGACAATCTGACAGCCACTTAGCAGGATACTCAGGGAGCTTTTATATCATATGGAGAAATGCTTACATACACACTGGAGACAAAGCATAAAAACAGGACTCAATACAGCATGATCCCAGAAAGGCACAAACAAAACAGCAGAGAAAAGAAGGAAGTTCATCAAAACTGAGATCTTCTCAGATAACTGGAAACATGTAATATCCTTTCACTTTCTAAATCTTGCCAATTTTTATAACAAGAATGGGTGGGGGAAATAAATATGTCCATTTAAAATTAAATTTTCAGAGGAGACTTCTGCTGCCTTCTTGAAGATGGAGCAGACATACATTCCTTTAATTCCCCCCACTAAGTACAACTAAAACCCCAGGAAATTATATATTAAAAACATAGCAAACTTTCTCTGAAAGGTGGAGAGAGGAAGGCACACCAGCTAGGGACCTCAGACAACATAGCAAGGAACAACAGAGTGGTGAGTACCCTGGTTTTTCTTTCTGCCTCATATATCAAAACTTGAAGCTGAAGGAGCAGGTGACCCCAAAATACCAACAGGCACAGATAAAAATACAACGCTAACAAAAGTCTGTTCTCTCAGCCACAGGACCAGGAAAGTAGCTAGACAGACAATAACTGCTCTAGTCCAGCCAAGCATCACAAAAAAACACGGCCCCCAAACTTGCTCATGCTAGCAGAGAATGAGTGGGAGCCTAGATTTCCACCCTCACCAGGCTGCAATGAAGTGCCCCAACACCCCCACTGGTGGTCTCAGAGAAGGCCAAGGCCAAGCAGAGAGCTGGGACTTCCATCCCTGCTGACTAATAACAGTCCTTCCCCCACACCACCCCAACACACACTGTATCAGTGGAGACCACATGGGGAGCTGGAACTCCCAACCCCCCTCAGAAGCCCAAGACATTTTCAAATGAATCAAAAAAAGGTACATTTGTGGACTTCCCTGATGGCATAGTGGTTAAGAATCCACCTGCCAATGCAGGGGACACAGGTTCGATCCCTGGTCCGGGAAGATCCCACATGCTGCAGAGCAACTAAGCCCACAAGCCACAGCTACTGAGCCTGCGCTCTGGGGCTCGCGTGCCACAACTACTGAAGCCCGAATGCCTACAGCCCGTGCTCCGCAACAAGAGAAGCCACTGCAATGAGAAGCCTGCGCACCACAATGAAGAGTAGCCCCCGCTCGAGGCAACTAGAGAAAACCCGTGCACAGCAATGAAGACCCAACGCTGCCAAAAAAAAAAAAAAAAAAAAAGGGTACATTTGCCACCAGCAGACTTATCCTAAAAAAATGGCTAAAGAAAATTCTCTAAACAGAAAGGAAACAATAAAAGAAGGAACTATGGAACATAAGAAAGGAAGAAAGGAAAAAGTTAAGTCAAAATATGAGCAAAGGCGATAGGCTGTCCTTCTCCTTTTTAAGTTTTCTAAATAAATATTTGATAGTTGCAGCACCAGTTATAACATTGTCTGACATGGTTGTAAATGTCTGACGTGGTTGTAGATGTATGTAGAGAAACTATTTAAATCAATTGTATTATAAAAGGAAGAGGGGGAAGGGATGTAAAGTTTTGTGATAAGTTGTGTATACCTAGAGCAACTGAGACTGGAAGGAAGGGGAAAGGGCACAACCATTAAAAAAATGACATAACCATTAAGAACAGGATACCACAAAAACCGGTTAGAACCTACTAGGCCCAAGATGGTGGAAGATTTGACTTCTAGTGGACCTTGAGCCTATGCTCCTTGCAATACATCAGCATATGCTAAATGACACACCCACAGGCGCATAACAGTTCTGAGGCCAACCATAAGAGGCCAACCATAAAAGGTCAAAATACAGGGCAGTGGCACAATTCCTGGAAATCTCTGTCCCTTCCCCAAAATAACTGGAACAATCCTCCCACTCTTTAGCCTGTGAAATTACCCAGCCCATAAAAACTAACCGCCCCATATTTCAGTGCTGCCTCTTGCCTTCTGAGAAGGCCTACACTGCCTGCGGAGTGTGTATCTCTCTAAATAAACTGCTTTCACACTACTATGGCTCGCTCTTGAATTCTTTCCTGTGCGAAGCCAAGGACCCTCACTTAGTGGCTGTCCCAGGAACTCCCCCAAGACCTGGGACATGACCATCCTCTCGTGCCCCATTTTTCCTGCAACACAATCACTAAAAAGCTATATTGACAAAGATTCTTTGCTTGACCAAACTTTAGTCAGGCTCCTGAACCTTCCTCTGGGCCCATCTGTGCACTTCCTTGTAAAACTCAATTTTAGCATAAGTCAGTTTAACCAGAACATCCTGTCTTCCACATCTGATTGGCTTCCTCATCCTAGGTGATGTCTGGTCACCCTGGCCTGTCTGCAGCAAGAATCCTGTTAGGTTGGTCTAGCCAGAATCCCTTCTATCCCTGATGCTTTCTCTTATTAATTTTCCATCCACTGACCCCACCCTGCTTCTTGGCTATAAGCTATAAGTCCCCATTTGCCCATGCTGTATTTGGAATTAAGCCCCACCTCTCTCCTCCACTGTAAAATTCCATTACAGTGATCCCTATACCTGTCAAGATGGTCCTGAATAAAGTCTGCCTTACCATCTGTAACAAGCGTCATTGAATATTTTTTTTAACAATATAAAGATATACATTTGACAATGCACTAGGCTAACAGAAATGGAATTCTTCGAAATGTTCAAGTAACCCACAGGAAGTCAAGAAAAAGAAAATGAAGAAACAAAAAACAGAACAAATAGAAAAAAAACCAGAACAGACTTAAGCCCTAACATGCCAATAATTACATTAAATACAAATGGTCTATGTATATCAGTTAAAACACAGTGATTGGCAGAATGGATTAAAAAACATGACCCAACTATATGCTATCTAAAAGAAACTCACTTCAAACCTAATGATACAGACAGGTTGGAAGTGAAAGGGTGGAAAATATTTAATATGCAATTATTAATCAAAAGAAAGAGTAGCTATATTTATACCAGATAAGGTACATCAGAATACAGAAAATTATCAGAGAGAGGGGGACATTACATATAATAATAAAAGGGTCAATCCAACAAGAAGGCATAGCAATCCTAAATGTGTATGTCTCAAACAAAAGAGGTGCAAAATATGTGAAGCAAAAACTGACAGAACAGAAAAGAGAAATAGACAAATCAACTACTATAGTTGACAAATCAGCTACTATAGTTGGAGACTTCGACAGCCCTCTCTCAAAAACTAATACAACAATCAATTAGAAAATAAGCAAGGATACAGAAGAACTCAATAGCACCATCAACAAATAGGAGCCAATCAACGTTTATAGAACACTTCACTAGACAACAGCAAAATGTTTTGTTATTCAAATGGCCACAGAATATATACCAAGACAGACCATACACTGGGTCATCGAAATCCTGAAAGGAGGAGAAACTCCCAACAAATCTGAAGGAGTTGAAATAATACAGTGTGTTCTCTGAAAACAATGGAATCGAACTAGATAGAAATCAATAATAGAAAGGTAATGGGAAAATCTCCAAACCGTTGGAAATTTAACACCACACTTCTAAAGTGTGATAAAGAAGTCTCAAGGGAAATTTAAAAATACATTGAAGAGACTGAAAACAAAAATACATTGTATTATAATCTGTGGGACCTTGTTAAAGCAGTACATAACTAAAGCAGGGAAATTTATAGCACTAAAATGCTTACATCAGAAATGCTTACATTTGAGTCTCAAATCAATTATCTAAGCTCCCACCTCAAGAACCCAGAAAGGGAATAGTAAAACAAACCCAAACATGCTAAATGAAGAAAATAATATGAGAGCAGAAATCAATGAAATTGAAAACAGAAAAATAATAGAGAAAAATCAATGAAATAAAGAGCTAGCTCTTTGAAAATATCAATAAAATTGAAAACCTCTGAAATGATTGACAAAAAAAAAAATAAAGGCACAAATTTTCAACATCAGGAATGAAACAGGGATATCACAGACCCTGCTGATAACAGAAAGGATGATAAAGGAAAACTACAAATCACTCCACACACAAAAATTTAACAACTTAGATGAAATGAAACAGTTCTTTGAAAAATACATACTACCACAAGTCATCCACTATGAAACAGATAGTATGAATAGCCCTATAACCACTAAGGAAGTTTAATATATAATTAAAATACCACACACAACCCACCCCACCCCCAAACCTTCAGGTTCTTATAGTTTCACTAGAGTATCCTACCAAATGTTCAAAGAATGAACACTAATTCTATACAATCTCTTTTAGAAAACAAGAAGAGGGGACATTTCCCAATTCATCTTCTGAAGCTAGTATTACCCTGAACAAAACTAGGCAAAGACAGTAAAGAAAACAAACAAAAACCATGGACAGGCATCTCTCATCAACATAGATATAAAAATCCTTAACAAAATAATAGCTAATAAAATTCAGCAATATATAAACAGAATTTTATACCATGACAAGAAGGCGTTTATTCCAGGGAAGCAAGGCTGGTTCAATATTCAAAAGTCAATCAATACAATCCATAATATTAACAGCCTAAAGAAAATTCACATGATCATATCAACTGAAGTAGAAATGGTTTTGACAAATTCAACAATCACACATCATAAAAACTCCAGAAAAATAGAAATTAAGAAACTTACTCAATTTGATAATTATTTAAAATTTACAGCTAACATTATACTTAATTGTGACAGACTGAATGCATTCCCCCTAATATCGGGAACAAGGCAAGGATGGATGTCTGTCCCCGCTGCTGCTATTCAACATTGTACTGGGAGTTCTAGCCAGTGGAATGAGGCAAGAAAAGGAAATAAAAGCATAAAAACTGTAAAGAAAGAAAGAAAACTGCCTTTATTGGCAGATGACATGGTTGTCTACACAGAAAATCCAGGAACTGTTTAAAATAAAATAAAACTCCCAAACCCTCCTTAAACTGATGTATGAATCCAGCAAGGTCACAGAATAGAAAATAAACATACAAAAATCAATTGTGTTTCTTATACTATAAATGGATGTGTTATCATCAAAATTAAAAATAAAATTTATAATTGCTCAAAAAATGAAGTACCTACGTATAAATCTAACAAAACACATACAAAATTTATATGCTAAGAACTACTTAACAGTGATGAAAGAAATAAAAAAAATAAGTAATTGGAGAAGCATTCTGCATTCACAGATTGAAATATTCAGATGATAAAAATGTCAATGCTCCCCAAATTGATATACAGGTTTAACAAAATTCCTATCAAAATCTCAGTTATACCCTTTATAGATATGGACAAGATTATTCTAAATTCACAGAGAAAGGCAAAGGGATGACAATAGCTAAAATAATTTTGAGAAAAAAAAATAAAAAAGGAGGAATCAATTTACCAAATTTCAAGACTTAGTATATAAGTACAGTAATCAAAATTATGTATTATTAGTAGAGAGAGAGACAAATAGATCAACGGAACAGAACAGAGAACCTGGGAAAAGACCCACACAAATATGCTCAATGGATTTTTGATAAAGGAGCAAAAGCAATTCAGTGGGGGAAAGACAACGTTTTCAACAAATGGTGCTGGAGCAACTGGACGTCCACTGGCAAAAAACATGAACCTTGACCTAAGTCTCACACCTTATACAAAACTTAGAGATCATGGACTTAAATGTAAATGGATCACAGATCATAGATTAAATGTATTATGGACTTAAATGTAAAATGCGTAACTATATAACTTTTAGGAAAAAACAGGAGAAAATCTTTGGGATCTAAGACTAAGCAAAGAGTTCTTAAACTTTACACCAAAAGCATGATCCTTAAAAGGAAAAACTCAACCTAGACTTAATCCAAATTTAACACTTTTGCTCTGCTAAAAACTCTGTTAAAGGGATGGAAAGACAAGTTCCAGAGTGAGAGGATATATTTGCAAAACACATATCCAACAACGGACAAGTATCTAGAATATATACTGAGCTCTTGAAACAACAGTGAAAAAGTAAATGGTCCACTTAGAACACAGGCAAAAGTCATGAAGAAACATTTCACATAAGAGGATATTCAGATGGCAGATAAGCACATGAAAAGATGTACAACATTATTAGTCACTAGGGAAATGCAAATTTAAACCATAATGAGATATCACTTATCAGAATGGCTAAAATAAAAAAAGTGACAACAAATGGTGGGAGGATGTGAAAAATGTAGATCAGTCATACATTGTTCATAGGAATGCAAAATGGTACAATCACTCTGGAAAAGGATGTAGTAGTTCCCTGAAAAACTAAATATGCACTTGCCATTCAACCCAACAACTGAATGCCTGCGCATTTACCCCAAAGAAATGAAGACCGATGTTCACACAAAACCTGTACACAAATGTTTACAGCAGCTTTATGCAAAATGGCCCCAAACTGGAAACAACCTAGATGTCCTTCAACAGGTAACGGGTTAAACAAACTGTGGTATATCCAAACCAAGGAATTCTACTCAGCTCTAAAAAAGGAATGGACTACTGATACATGTAAAACCCTGGCTGAAGCTCCACAGAATTATGCTGACAGTCAATTCCCAAATGTTACATATTGTATAAATCCATTTATATAATTTTTTTGAAATGACAACATTACAGAGATGTAAAACAGATTAGTGGTTGTCAGAGAAGGATGAGAGCATGGGGTAAAAGAGAAGTGGGTTTGGCTATAAAAGGCAACATGAAGGATCCTCCAGTGAAGCAAATGATCTGTATCCTATATGTATCAATGTCAATATGCTAGTTGTGATACTGTATTATATTTTTACAAGATGTTACCATTTAGTGTAAAAGTACAAGGGATCTCTTGTTATTTCTTACAACTACATGTGAATCTACAATTGTGTAAAAAAATAAAAATATATAAACTTTATGTGCACCCATGATCATAGCAGCATTATTTATAATAAAAGGTGTGTCCATCAATGAATGAACAGATAAACAAAATGCATTACATACATACCATGGAATATTATTCGGCCTTAAAAAGGAAGGAGATTCTGACACATGTTAAGTCATGGATGAATCTTGAGGACATTACGCTAAATGAAATAAGTCAGTCAGAAAAAGACAAATACAGTGGGATTCCACTTGTATGAGCTATCTGGCGTAGTTAAATCATAGAAAAAGTAGAATGGTGGTTTCAAGGGGCTGGGGGTATGAGGGAATGGAAGGAATTAACTTAATTTGTGAGGAATTTCAACTTGGGAAAATGAAAAAATACACAACAATGTGAATATGTTTAACATTACTGAACACTTAAAAACACTACTGTACATTAGAAATGGTTAAGATACTAAATTTTATGTTATGCACATTCTACCACAAATGAATTTTTTTTAAAAACTAAAAAAAAATAAAAAAGACCTTCACAATGGTGATTTCTAGTGCACTAGGCAGAAACTATCCTCAATAGAGTGATAAAACAGAATTGATTTATCAAAATCTACATTTTCCTTTCACAAGATGAATACCAAAGCTCATTAGATATTAAATTCACAATATCTCCTTGTGTGTCATACTGGTCAAAGGTATCAAGTTTTAATAAGAAATATGAGTTTCATCTCCTTTGGGTCATTTGTGTTCAACAACTATCACAGTACATAGTAGATGCTGAAACACGTGTGCTGAGCACTAGGGCCCATGACTACAGTGCTGAGGGAATACAGACACCCCATCCCATGCACCCTGGTTAATTCCTTCCTATACTGAGCCCTCTCCACTCCCCAAGTTTAAAGTCTTATCAAATGCACTGTGCGGACAGCAAACTTGAGATGTGTTTCCTGTGCATCTACTGTCCTTCAGTCTTCCAGGTGCCAGGAAACCAGAAACAAAACAAAGTCCATACCTTCACACAGCCCAGTCTTGTGGGAGGAGATGACTCTGTGGTACAGTAACTAAATTTTATGCCAGCCAATGGAAAGCGTCAGAAATAAAAATGAAGGGGTATGGTGAGAAACCAAGGCCAAAGGCAGAAACTGGGCTGAAAAGAGGTGGGTGAGAGCACCTGCCAGACCAACACCAGCCCCTATCCTGTGAGGACACCTGAGAAAGCAAGCCTCGTGAGGGAACATGGAAGGGGAAAATACAGAGGAGATTCCCTAACAACTCACTGCACGGTTGTGTGACGGTGCTGAAATAATCTGTGCTTTTTTCCTCCATTTCCTAATATTTCTGAAATAGCTACTACCGTGATTATTATTAAATTTTAAAAATACCCTATGAAGTATAAAAGAGTGAAGAGGTCTTTTTTTCACAGGAAAGGAACTCTAAGATGCCAAGAGGACAACAGACGAGGACTCCAGGGCATTTGTTTTCCACCATCTTTGTCTGCACAAAGGCTCCCGAAGGTGACAAACAGCCAGCATGGTGAACAGCCAGGACTACACAGGCAGGAGGGACGCAAAAGAGCGTCTTACAAACTCATGCCCTTCCTGTATTAGTTTTTCTCTGCTAGGGCTGAACAACCTGTGGGGCAGACAGCAAGCTGGCTGGGGTCCTGGAAAAGCTGCCATGCAGCTTAGAGAGAGGCAAATATGCGGTTCTCAAAGACCCTTGAAGAAATCACTCACCGGTGGCAGCTGGAGGGCAGTCACCTGCTGTGCGTCCCTCAAACTTGCTTCCTGAAGAAGGGAACTGTCTTGCAGGACTGAAAGAGATCAGAAATGGATAACTCATAAAATCCTGGGTCTCTTTTTTCACCTGTAGAAAGAGGATTACCAGACAATGCACATAAAAAGCACCTGCGGGACTTCCCTGGTGGCGCAGTGGTTAAGAATCCGCCTGCCAATGCAGGGGACACGGGTTCGATCCCCGGTCCAGGAAGATCCCACATGCCACAGGGCAACTAAGCCTGTGCACCGCAACTACTGAGCCTGCACTCTAGAGCCCACAAGCCACAACTACTGAAGCCCGCGCACCTAGAGCCTGTGCTCCGCAACAAGAGAAGCCACCACAAATCACAATGAAGAGTAGCCCCCGCTCGCTGCAACTAGAGAAAGACCATGCGCAACAACAAAGACCTAACATAGCCAATAAATAAATAATTTAAGTTAAAAAAAAAAAAGCACTTGCAAAATAAGGATTTCTGTCACTTTGCTTTCAGACATGTCAGTGGTGGCAGTAACGGAATGCCTGGGTTCCAGTTGGCTCTGCCACCAACTAGCTATGTGACTCCCTGCAGGTCCAGGGACCTCAGCTGTATCATCCACAATACAAGGGAAATGAAGGTTAAAGCTCCATGGAGTAAAAGGGGTCAGTGAGACCTGTTAGCAATTAAGATTATTGTGGGACTCCAGTGTCATATAAATTTATACATTTATAAGTTTATAAATTGCAAAGCTCTTTAAGAAGGACTATTATCTCTATCAGATGCTCCTGGAAGAGCACTTCCCACAGTGCCTAACCACCATCACTCAAAACTGTGTACACACTGTAATACTGGGATCATCTCACACTCCCTTATCTTGGGCTACCAAGGGCCTCTGCTACATTCTCATATGATTTCTCTCCCCTGACCAGCACATGCCCAGGCTTCTGCAAGAAGTGAGCCACATACCTGGCCCATGGTGCAGCCATGTCAAAATGAGCTGTGTTTCTTTTCAAAAGGTACTCCTTTCACAGAATAAGCTGCACTATCATCTCTCAGTTTGGAGAAAATCTGGGAGGTTAAACCGCAGCTCATAATGTGAAATCAGTGTCAAAGCTAACATTAGAAGCCCGTGTTCCTCACCTTTCACACCTGGGACATAAAGCTGTCAGCAAACAGCAGGGGCAGGTGTGGCTATTTGGAACAACAGCCTGAGACAGGAGCCAGCTCAGACCAGCAGTGACATTTGGGTGGGGGTGTGCGAGGAGAATTCCCCATGGAAGGCAGCCTCATCACTCTGCTGCCAGAAGCTCAGGCTAGGTGGGCATGGATTTGAGGAAGGCATGTTTTAATTCTGCTCTCATACCTACCACCTTCTGGGGTATAAAACACAGCCCTACCCTATCTTTCACCATGATAAATGAGCACATCGACGCTTTAAAGATTACTTTGGACAGCTTTCAGCCTCTAAACAAAATCTATATTTTGGGGAAAAGCTTCAAGATTAGGAATTATATGGCTTTTACTGGAAGTGCTTCCCAATGATAAATCACCTGAACGTTTAAGGTGTTCTTAATAGCTAACTCATCATGCCTACTTTGTCCATTCATTATTGCTCAAGGAAATGGAAGGAAATGGGCTTTTGACCCAAAGCCCATCCATGGTAGCTGGATTATCTCAGAACTTCAGCAGGAAGTGAGTAGGCTGCTACAGTTCCTGAAGCACCTCCTCCTCCTGAGGGTCCTGTCATGGCCATCATCAACCTGCATAACCCAGGCTGCTTGCACATGCATTGTTTATTTGGGCAAATGGTTGTTTCTCATGCCTGTGGTTATGGGCTGAATTGCATCCCTGCCAAATTCATATGTTGAAGTCCCAACCCCCAGTACCTCAGAATGGGAATAGATTTGGACATAGGGCTTTTCAAGAGATAATTGAGGTAATTGGGGTGAGCCCTAATCCAATATGCCTGATGCTCTTATAATATGAGGAGATTAGGACACAGACACACAGAGGGAAGACCATGTGAGGAAACAGGGAGAAGATGGCTGTCTAGAAGCCAAGGAGAATCAGGTCTTAGGAGAAACCAACTCTGCTGATACCTTGATCTAGGACTTCCAGCCTTCAGAACTGTGAGACAATAAATTTCTGTTGTTTAAGCTGCCCAGTCTGTGGGACTTTATTATGGCAGCCCAAACAAACCAGCACATCTGTCTTGACTTTTAACCAAGGAGAGGCTGGAGTGTTAATTTGATTTGTACAGAAATCAGTATAGTTTCACACATAAAAAAATGTAATATGTAACTTTTAAAAACTGAAAACTTATTATAATGACAAGGACACCTTCTGTGAATCATAAGAACGCATTCCTGGTCTCCTCATACTTTCTTTTTCTATCTATAACTGTAGCACAACTGTAGCACAAGTCTGCCCAAACTAACCCTCACACACTACAGGTCACTTCCTTCAAGCTGAGAGCACCACTTCTTTCCATGATGATTAATTACTTCAACTAGAAATCATGGGCAGGAATTCCTTGGTTGTCCAGTGGTTAGGACTCCGTGATTCCACTGCAGAGGGTACGAGTTTGATCCCTGGTCAGGGAACTAAGATCCCGCATGCTGCATGGCACAGCAAAAAAAAAAATTAAAAAAAACACAGGGCTTCCCTGGTGGCGCAGTGGTTGGGAGTCCGCCGGCCGATGCAGGAGACACGGGTTCGTGCCCCGGTCCGGGAGGATCCCACATGCCGCGGAGCGGCTGGGCCCGTGAGCCATGGCCGCTGAGCCTGTGCGTCGATCCCACATGCCGCGGAGCGGCTGGGCCTGTGAGCCGTGGCCGCTGGGCCTGCGCGTCCGGAGCCTGTGCTCCGCGATGGGAGAGGCCGCAACGGTGAGAGGCCCGCGTACCGCAAAAAAAACAAAAAAACAAAAAAACAAAAAAAACCCACAAATCATGGGCAGTTCAGGCCCCCTGTTCAGTATTTTATGGGTATCCAGGCATACCTCATTTTATTGCACTCTGCAGATATTACTTTTTTTAAAAACTGAAGGTTTGTGGCAACCTTGCATCAAACAAGCCTACTGGCACCATTTTCCCAACAGAATTTGCTCACTTCATGTTTCTGCGTCACATTTTGGTAATTCTTACAATATTTCAAACTTTTCCATTATTGTATTTGTTACGGTAATCTGTGATCAGTGTTAATGTTACTATTGTAATTGTTAATGATCTTTAATGTTACTATTGTAATTGTTTTGGGGTGCTGTAAACCATGCCCATATAAGACAACAAACTTAACTGATAAATGTTGTGTGTATTCCAATGGCTCCCACATTTCTCTCCCTCTCCTCGGGCCTCTCTATTCTGTGAGACACAACATTACTGAAATGAGGCCAGTTAATAACCCTACAATAGCCTCTAAGTGTTCACATGAGAGGAAGAGCCGCATACCTCTCACTTTAAATCAAAAGACAGAAATAATTAAGCTTAGTGAGGAAGGGATGTCAAAAGCTGAGATAGGCTGAAAGCTAGGCCTCTTGAACCAACAGCCAAGCTGCAAATGCAAACAAAAAGTTATTGAAAGAAATTAAAAGTGCTACTCCAATGAACACACAAGAAAGCGAAACAGCCTTATTGCTGATATGGTGAAAGTTTTAGTGGTCTGGAGAGATCAAACCAGCCACAACATTCCCTTAAGGGAAAACCTAATCCAGAACAAGGCCCTAGTTCTCTTCAATCTATTAAGGCTGAGAGAGGTGAGGAAGCTGAAAATGAAAAGTTTGAAGCTAGCAGAGGTTGGTTCACGAGGTTTAAGGGAAAAAGCCGGTCTCCATAACATAAAAATCCAAGGTAAAGCAGCCAGTCATCCAGAAGATTTAGCCAAGATCATTAAATGAAGGTGGGTACACTGCACAACAGACTTTCAGTTTAGACAAAACAGCCTTATATTGGAAGAAGATGCCACCTAGGACTATCAGAGCTAGAGAGAAGGCAATGCCTGGCTTCAATGCTTCAAAGGTCAGGCTGACTCTCTTGTTAGGTGCTAATGCATTTGGTGACTATAAGTTGAAACCAGTGCTCATTTACAATTCCAAAACTCCTAAAACTTCCCTTAAGAATTATGCTAAATCTACTCTGCCTGTGCTCTATAAATGGAACAAAGCCTAGATGACAGCACATCTGGTTACAATATGGTTTACTGAATATTTTAAGCCCACTGTTGAGATCTACTGCTCAGAAAAAAAGATTCCTTTCAAAATAGTACTGCTTTTGGACTAGTCACCCAAGAGCTCCCTGATGAGATGTATGAGATTAACATTGTTTTCATGCCTGTTAACATAACATACATTCTGAAGCCCACAGGTCAAAGAGTAGTTTCAAATTTCAAGTCTTATCATTTAAGAAATACATTTCACATGGCAACAGCTGCCATACACAGTGATTCTTCTGATGGATCTGGACAAAGTAAACTAAAAATCTCCTGGAAAGGATTCACTGTTCTAGATGCCAGTAAGAACATTCACGGGAATTCCCTGGCAGTCCACTGGTTAGGACTCGGTGCTTTCACTGCCGGGGCCCAGGTTCAATCTCTGGTTGGGGAACTAAGATCCCACAAGCTGCGCGGCACAGCCAGAAAAAAAAAGAAAAATAAAAGAACATTCATGGGAAGAAATCAAAATATCAACATTAACAGAAGTTTGAAGGAAGGTGATATCAATCCTCATGGATAACTTTAAGAGGTTCAAGACTTGAGTAGAGGAAGAAACTGCAGATGTGGTGGAAACAGCAAAGAGAACCAGAATTGGAAGTGGAGCTTGAAGATGTGACTGAATTGCGACAATCTCATGATAAAACTTGAATGAAAGAGGAGTTGCTTCTTACGGATGAGTAAAGAAAGTGGTTTCTTGAGATGGAGTCTACTCCTGGTGAAGATGCTGTGAAGACTACTGAAATGACAACAAAGGATTTAGAATATTATATGAACTTAGTTGATAAAGCAATGGCAGAGTTTGAGAGGACTGACTCCAATTTTAAAAGGAAAGAAGTTCTGTGGGTAAAATGCTATAAAACAGCATTACATGCTACAGAGAAATTGTTCGTGAAAGGAACCATTCAATCGATGAGGCAAACTTCACTGTGGTCTTTTATATATATATATATATATATATATTTTTTTTTTTTTTAATTTTTATTTATTTATTTATTTATTTATTTTTTTTGCGATACGCGGGCCTCTCACTGCTGTGGCCTCTCCCGCTGCGGAACACAGGCTCTGGACGCGCAGGCTCAGTGGCCATGGCTCACGGGCCCAGCCGCTCCGCGGCATGCGTGGGATCCTCCTGGACCGGGGCACGAACCCGTGTCCCCTGCATTGGCAGGCGGACTCTCAACCACTGTGCCACCAGGGAAGCCCCTGTGGTCTTATTTTAAGAAATTGCCAGTCACCCCAACTTTCAGCAACCACCATCCTGATCAGTCAGCAGCCATCAGCATGGAGGCAAGACCCTTCACCAGCAAAAAGATTTCATCATGCTGAAGGCTCATATGATAGTCAGCAATAAAATATTTTCAATTAAGTATGTACATTGATTTTTTTAGACATAATGCTATTGGACACTTAATAGACTACAGTGTAAACACAAATTTTATATGTACTGGGAAACCAAAATTTCATGTGACTCACTTTATTGAGATTATCTCCACTGGACAGACCAGGAAACTGAGGCTTGCAGAGTTTAGAAGCATGCCCCGGGTCATACCTGGAGGATCCAAAGCCAAGTGTATCTGCTGCCAAAGCCACCTGCCTGTGGCCATTAGTGCACTTTGTACAGATATTCAGACACGTCTAGCCAACATCCATGCTCCAAGTCCTGAAGATATCACCCTATCCCCTAGGAAGCATTTTTATATTTCTTTGCAATATTATAACAATCCTGAGAGCAGAAGTTGTTTGGCTGGGGAAAGAGAGGTTCAGAGAGACAAGAGGACATGGCCATGGCTCAGTTCCCCACACAGGCCCTACTGGGACAGCAACGGTGCCCAGCTGCCCCCAGACCAACAAAGCCCAGAGGTGCGCCCTCAAAGAGACAAGATGATGCAGCCTCAAAAACACCTACCCATAGCAGAGGTCTCTCTGGGAAGACCCGGCACCCATGAAGAGGATACTCTCATGAGACTCTGATTGAATTGCTCTAGGGAAGAACCAGATGCAGAAAATGGTTCCAGGCTACTTAGGGGGAAGGAGAGAACTAAAAATGTCAAGGGCTACTTCCAAGTCCACAGGACTAGGTACAAATACCCCTTCCCCACTCCCTTGGGCTCCCTACCTGGGTCCCCGCTGAGCTGGCCCGAGAGTCTGCTTGGAAGCCCGGGGCCCTGAGCCAGGGCCATGGGCTGGGCGTCCTGGCTCTTTGCAAGGTCACTCTGGGGTTCTGCTGGCAGCCGCTCCTGCTCCTGGTCTGGAGGGCTGTCCCCATCGTCAATCACCACGGGGTCTTCACAGTGCTTGAGCTGCAATCCCAGAGAGGGCTTTTCAGAGCTCGGTGGAGAGGTCCCTGGCCAGATGAGGACCAGCAACTGGGCAAACCCCTCCCTCCCTGGGCCTGCTGACTGTTGACTCTACCACTAGAAGCTCAGTCCCAGCCTTGTGTGGGGCTATAAAGGGGGGGTAACATAACCATGCCACCAATTAGGGCCTTTAGGGAATGGAATCTGCTTTTTTAGGAAACCAAACTTCAATGTGGGCATAACCGAAGCACATAGCTCTAGATGGAATTCCTCAGCCCTGGCCAGGGGACGCGTGACCCCACCAAACCATCAAAGCACAAGGTGGCCACCCTTTCCACACCTGCCGCCCAGCCCCACTCTCTCCCTCTCCCTTCCCATCCTCCCAGCCAGCCCAGCCCAGCCCCCTCTGCTCACCCATTGCCAGGGTCTCCCCGGCTCTCGTTCCAGTGCCTCCACAGCAGCCACAGCCTGATCGCCACTCTCAGGTTCCTGGGCCCGCACCCAGCCCTGGATCTCCCGGGGCAGGATGGCCAGAAACTGCTCCAGCACCAGCAGCTCCAGAATTTGCTCCTTGGTGTGCCTTTCAGGCCGCAGCCAGCCCCGGCACAGGTCCCAGAGGCGGTGCAGGGCCTCTCGGGGGCCCGCTGCCTCCTGGTAGCAGAAACGTCGGAAGAGGCGGCGGGAGGACTCGGGGCTGGGAAGCTCACCCTGGGGGCTAGGGTTCTCTCCCGGTGGGCTCCTCATTTTCCTGGGCGCCTCACTTTCCTTCGGAGCCAAGACTCGGGGGCACAGGGCTGTGGGCATGATGGGATTTGATGGGGGTCAGCAGCAGAAGACGACCCTATTTCCAAACAGAAATCACTGGCTTCAATGTTCTGGTCTCCTGCAGTAGTTTTTTGGGGGTGGTGATGGGAAAAGTGAAAAAGCCCACAGAGACCAGCCCTTGGGAGAAGCCCTGGGACACGTGAGAAGTGTCAGTGTGGATGATCTTTACACAAAGGGAGAGAAGGAATGACCCCATTCCCAAAAGCATCATTTTGTGATTCCCCTAACTGGGTGACTGGACAAACAAGGCAGGGAGTCCAGGAGAAAATCAGTGGCATTTCAACGTGGCACTGGCATTCCAAGCACCCCAGGAGACCAACAGGGCCGCATGCAGGAGAGAGATGTAATTAACGCTCTGTGGTACCTTTGGTGTCCAGGTCCTCCTGGAAAGGACCTGAAAGATGAGCTGAGAAGGCCGCTATCTTGAGGCTTCAGAGCCAAAGTCACCGTCCTTGCCCTTGAGACCTTTACAAAATGAGCTAGAAGGACAAAGACAAACATGCACAGGAAAAGTCTTAAAAGCTGATCCAGGAAATTCATCCTGCCGGTGGCTAGGGCTGACAATCAGTGCTAGACCAACACAGACTGAGAATCGGCCTTGCTCAGTGGAATATGCACTGGGAAGCAGGGAATAAAGCAGACAGCCTAGAAGATCCCCAGAAAAGAGATGGAGAAAGTCAAGAGGCAGCCACATCCTGAGTTTCTTACAGAAAAATAACATTATGTATTTAAAAACATCAGTGCTTTCAGATGAACTTCCACCCAACTCACTAAAGTCTGAATAGTAAACTTTAGCATATGTTTAACGATGTCTGGACCTTCCACCTGGCCTCCACCCATCTTGCCTTTTCTTCTCTTCAAACCACAATGAAGAAAACCACACACACCTCACAGACCTTTCTCAGGCAGAACAGAGGTTGGGCACTCATGGCACAGCCTCCACATCTGCAGGGTGGGGCTCAGGGGCGCCTCCACCTCCCCAGTGAACACATACAGAGCAACATCAGAGAGTAGCGGCCACTATTCAAAACTACGGAACCCAGGGAAAACGAATGGCACATGAGGTCGCACACAGTCCCCCCCCCGCCACCATAAGGCCTCTGAGATCCTTGGACATGGTCACTTGCCCTCCTCACCAGGTTTATGAGGCTCCCCAGCATGCCAGCACCTTAATCTCAACAGCTCAGTGCCCCCACCCCGCAAGGGTTCCATGCAAAACGCAGGCCTCATTCCCATTTCACAGGAAGACAAGTGTTCTTCACAGAAGAACAACAAAGCCACTGAATGGCAATCAGAAAACTCCAAATCTCTATACCTCTTTGCTTTCCAACATAAAAACAAATACAGACTGGCATAAAAGGACCCTGAGGGTATCTGGCTGGACACACTACAGCTTGCCCCGCCTCCGGATTTCCTCCAGTGTCTGCTGCTCCTGCATCTGACACCCAATCTCAGCCTTACTCACTTGCCACGTTCCATGAACTCAGCCATCACACACCTGCAGGGCCTCTAGGTTCCTCAGGTCTGCACCCAACCTGTGCCCC
This sequence comes from Physeter macrocephalus, assembly GCF_002837175.3. Taxonomy (NCBI): domain Eukaryota; kingdom Metazoa; phylum Chordata; class Mammalia; order Artiodactyla; family Physeteridae; genus Physeter; species Physeter macrocephalus. The sequence continues at coordinate 12,830,180 of NC_041215.1, read as the reverse complement.
ACCCTCAGTCAGTACTCAGATGACCGCTCTAGGGCATCTGGCTCTAGGCTCTGCCCATCATCCCTAACCAGACAGCCGTGTTCCTGTCACCCTAGCACCTGGCACATAGGAGTCTCAGAAATGATGTATGATGAATGAATTAACGTTGGTCCCAAGAGGATCCCACAGGGGGGCGGGGCATGCTTAAAGAAGCTCTAGGCGGAGGAACAGAGCTGGATCAGCAGAAAGAGGAGGGGATGGGCAATTTATGCCAGGAAAAAGGGCAAGCCTTTCTTCGCTCCAGATCTCTCTCCCTTTTCCCTCTCTTCCTTTCCCTCCCTACACATACACACATCCACCTCCACTTTACCCAGTTCCCGGCTCCTCACCTCACAGCCTGGAACTCCTTCCCTGCATCTAACTCAAATCCCTCCTGCGGCGGAAGTCTGCGGCAGTAGCTCCTCATCCTTCCAGCCCGGTCCCCCGGGTGTGCTTCCTGAGGCGGGTTCTCTGCAGAGGCCACTCCGTCCCTGGCTAGCCGAGCCCCCGTCTCCTGCTCATCCAGAAAACCACGGCTCCGCTTAGGAGGGAAGAAATGGTAGCAAATGGAGGCGCCTGAAAAACAACATTTGTGTTGTCTTATCCCCCTCCCCGGAGACTCACCGCATGGCTCCTGGAAGCGAGGCAGGGCGCGCGGGCCACAGAAGCCTGGGCCGCCTGGGCCGCACTCACCGCCGCGCCGCGTCCCAGTTGGCGGGCCGTGCAGGCCTGACCGCCTCCGGAGCCCGCCGGACGCGGAGGAAAGGAAAGGCCGAAGCCCTCCGGCTCCCTCCCCTGGGACACTTCCTGCTCCGCTCTAGGACCGGGGAGGTCTCCGCATCTCAGTGGTTCGCTCCTCCGCCCCCCGGCCGAGGTGTGCGCTGGGGGTGACATCCGACACCCCCGGCCCGGCCCGGCCCGGCCGGCGCGCCCCGCCCTGCCACGCCCCGCTCCGCTCCGCTCGCGCCCCGGCCTAGGAGCTTGGCCGGGGGCTTTGTGGGTCAACCACACCGCCTCTGCCCTGCCTCCCCGCGGGCTGGCGCGGGGGGCGCGCGTCGGGGCGGGGCGGGAGGCCGGGGCGTCGAAGGCTCAGCTGGGACCGCGCCTGGAGGCGGGGGGCAGAGCGGGGGGGCAGAGAACACGGTCAGCAGGAGGGCTCGCGCGGGTGCGTCCTGCCGTGGACGGCCGCCGGTGTGGGAAGGTTGGCCTGGGGGCTCCTCTCTTCGCTGTCCTATCCCTCCGGACTCCCACACGGGCTTGGGGACGCCCGGAAGGGACGATCCTGGAGCCGAGGCTGAATGCAGGAATTGGGAGGGGGAGCGGAGGAAGAAGGCTGCCGCGCACAGTGGGCCGCTACATTTCAGAATCCCGGTGTGACCACCCCGCACCCCGCGCCCTGGCAGGTCCAACCCCCTTCCAGCCCAAACCCCTCCTCTAGGTCCGGCCCGTGGCCGCTGAAGAGACGAGAAGGACTGGAGGAAGTAAGACTCACCTCCCGGATTCGTCGTCTGTCGGATGCCCAAGGTGTAAGCTCCGGCTTTTGGGGGGTTTGCGGACTTTCACAGCTGCCGTTACACATCCCTTCAGGACAACTCTGGGGAGTGCGCAGAGGGACTTAGGTCAATCCCGGCCCCCGGTGGGTGGTCGGAGTGCTTACTGCTCCTTTAAGTGTAGGGTGTAGCTAGCTGTTCACACTGAGGCCGAGGGACACGTTAAGGGACTTTGACTTGAAGTCGAGGGGCCGTGAGGGGCAAGAAGAATTAGGGCCTCTGGACCTCTAGATAGGGCTCCTTGCGACTGCCCTATGCTGAACATAGCTCAAAGGCTCAGAGGGGTCTTCCTGGGGTCATCCTTAATCTTACAGATTCTTGGGTTTGGGAGCAAGCTTGTACCGGGTCCCTGAGCAGGCCTGATTCCCACCAACCCTTCTCTTTCTTCATCTGCCTGGCACTGAAGTTGGATTCTCCCACGGAAGAAGGCAAAGAAATGTCTACATCTACTAGAGGTGATACACTACTGCAGATAAATGATTTTTCTCAGATCAAGTAGGACAATACCAGTTCCCTGAAAGAAAGTGGCCTGGTTGAGCAGGTGGGAAAGAGGTGGATGGACTGAGGAACGGGATTTCTTAGCAGTGTTGCTTTCCTTATTCCTTGGACTTGGGAGCCTTTTGTTTCTTCCTCTCAATTATGAATAATCACTCCTGAGTAGGGGAGTTACTGGGAGCCACCATCTGCCGTATGCTTGGATTCTGTGACTTTTGCAGGTGATGGATCAAAGCAAAGGAGTAAAGCTCATTTTTGTGTAAAGTGATTGTTCCCCCCAATACAGCCAGATGCAGGCAGGGCCACCCAGAGTTCTTACATGGAACCTGCAGATACAAGTGGGAACCACCCCCCTCAGACTTAACTTGACTCAGCATTAACAGGATTCATGTGCACCCCCTTCTCAGGAACACCAGCCAGACACCATGGCCTGGAGGAGAAGCTGAGGAAGAAGCAAGGATTCACCAAGGCAGGTCCGACTAAGATACTTTGGCAAATAGCGCAGCCTGCTCTAAAAGCCCAGATCCTATGGGCTTCCCTGGTGGCGCAGTGGTTGAGAGTCCGCCTGCCGATGCAGGGGACGCGGGTTTGTGCCCCGGTCCGGGAAGATCCCACATGCTGCGGAGCGGCTGGGCCCGTGAGCCATGGCCGCTGAGCCTGCGTGTCGGAGCCTGTGCTCCGCAACGGGAGAGGCCACAACAGCGAGAGGCCCGCGTACCGCAAAAATAAATAAATAAATAAATAAATAAATAAATAAAAGTCCAGATCCTCTGCCTGGGTTCCCAGCCCTGTGACTGGGCAGAGAACTACCTGTTGAGTGTTGGTAATTTGTGCTCACAGTTCTGCCCACTGCAGTTCTAAAGCAGGTAAAATGCAGGGCCCAGAAATTCCTAGCACACAGCATCAGATCAATCCTCCCTGCCCTGTCGGGTTCCTTCCCTTGACCTGACACCTCCCTGTACACTGTTATCTCATCGAAGCTTTGTGTTTATTCTGCATTTCACTTAGCACAGGGGTTATGAGTCAGAGCACCTGGGTTAAAACCTGCCTCATCAGTTCCTAACCAGGTGATCTCAGGTATACTTAACCTTGCTGCACCTCAGTTTCCTCATCCAGAAAAAGGATGATGCTGTCTACCTCGTTAAATGTGCGGGGCCATTCGATCGTTCAACAAATGTGTACTGAGTACCTACTAGGCATTCATTATGCTAGGCTCCATTCCAGGTTCTCAGGGTGCATCTGTGAACACAACTGGCTGAGGGGATGGGTGAGAGGGGCAGGGCGGGCAGTTAGCAAAATCAATAATGATCTGCTATGTTTGATCCATGCTGCAGAGGAAAAAGAAAGTGGAGCAGCATCAGGTAACAGGGGTGCTGGGAATGAGCTGGTGACAGTCACAGTATTAAAGAAGAGGTCAGGGCAGGTTCCATTGTGATTGTGACATCTGAGATGAGGGAGTTGATCAAGCCCAAGCCTGGGTGAGATCAGGGTCCCAGGCGGAAGCCACCATGAGAGCAAAGGCCCTAAAGTTATGGAAGCACAGTGAGGCAGCCAGTGAGCAAGTGCTCTCTGGGTGTCAGCTCAGGGTGGAGGTGGGGAGGCAACTGGAGGCCATGGGAAGGAGTTTTCCTTGACACGAGATGGGATTGTGACAGATACCACTAGTGAAGCAACAGAGAACCCTCAATGTCAATGCTGCTCAAGGACCATCGAGCCATCTCACGCTTAATGTATACATTTCATTTGGCTTATATTATGTTGCTGATTGTGTATATTTTTATGAAAAGCTTGCTGTGTGCCACCATTTGTTTCAACCTTGGGGAGACCATAGTGGACAGAAGATCCTGGCTTTTAGAAGCTGGAAGGGGAATCAGATGATAGATGGCGTGAAAAAAATAAAACAAGCTAAGAAGGATCCTGCTGGGGCGGTCAGGTAGGACCTTCATGAGAAGGTAGCATTTGAGGAGAGAGCAGGTGGAGGGCAAACTGAACAGAGGTGTGCAGAAAGAACATTCCAGCAGAGGGAACAGCATGTGCAAAGGCCATAAAGCAGGAGGCTTGTCTCCCCCCTGGAGAAATGGGAGGCTGGAATGGAGTGACTGTGGATTTTACACTTAGAGGGTTTCAAGTGAAGGCATGGCCAGATGGGACTTTGATTTTACGTGATCACTGTGCAGAACAGATTGGAGCTGGATGGAGGAGGCAGAGGCCATGTTGGAAGCAGCCACAGAAATGCAGGCAGGACATGGTCCATTCCAGAATCAGCTGGTGAACAGTGGTGATTTCCCCCATGGTGTGCTGCTGGGTGTCAAAGGAGTGAGAAACGGCTGTAGTTTTGGCCCCAGTTGGGTGATTGGAGGGTCTGCCTAGGAGACTGCAAAGCAGGTTTCTGGGAAGGGGTTAGGAGACAAAGATGAGTTTGGGACTTGCTGGGTCTGAAATGCTCAAAAGACAAATAGCTATGACTGTCCAGGGAGAAAGCCAAGGTTGGAGGTGGAAATCTGTGGTCACAGCACGGAGCAGGAATTGAGACCCTGGGATGGACAAGTGCAGGTTGAGAAGCTGCCTTGGAGAGGGTGGATCAGCCACACCAACTTTGGAGACTAGGAAGAGAGGAGGGAGATCCAGAGGGGGAGGAGAAGAAGAAAGGGGGGAAAGGGGAAGGAGCAGCCACCATGAGCTGGAGAGAAATCTGGGCAGTGCCGAGCCTTGGAATCCCAGGCTGGCAAATGTGTTTCAAGAAAGAGGGATAGTCCGTGAAGATAGTCTGCTGAAAGAACAAATTAGATGAGGAAAAACACCGATAAGAATACTGACCCTAGTATTTGGTGTAGAGGGCCCCTGAGCAGAACAGAGGTGGTAGAGCTGCTGGGATGGAGTAGTTTGGAGAGAGAAAGGAGGTGAGGGAGTGGAGACAATTGGGCAAGAAAAAGTGGCAGTGGCCAAGGGAGCATGGGCCCCATCTTAAGGATGGGAGAATTACAGTGTGTGGCTTAAAAGAAGGAGGGGCCGGGCAGGAGCCAAGGGGAGCAGTGAAGGGAGAGGAGAAGGCAAATTGATCTCTGGGCCCTGAGGCTGACAGGGAGCAGGTGAGTGGAAGTCCATGGTGGACTTCTGAATACTCAGACACTTTGGCAAAATAAGAAACAGGGTGTGATGATTTATTTTATGCATCAACTTGGCAAGGTCAGTGTGCCCAGGTATTTGATAAACACTAGTCTAGATTTGCTGTGAAGATATTTTTTAGACGAGATTAACATTTAAATTAGTAGACTTTGGGGCATCTCTTGTGGTGCAGTGGTTAAGAATCCGCCTGCCAATGCAGGGGACGTGGGTTCGAGCCCTGGCCTGGGAAGATCCCACGTGCTGCAGAGCAACTAAGCTCGTGCACCACAACTACTGAGCCTGAGCTCTAGAACCCATGAGCCACAACTACTGAGCCTGTGTGCCACAACTACTGAAGCCCACGCATCTAGAGCCCGTGCTCCGCAACAAGAGAAGCCACCGCAATGAGAAGCCAGTGCACCGTAACGAAGAGAAGCCCGCACTCGCTGCAACTAGAGAAAGCCCATGTGCAGCAACGAAGACCCAACGCAGCCAAAAATAAATAAATAAATAAATTTAAAAATAAATTAGTAGACTTTAAGTAAAGTAGATTATCCTCCGTAATGTTGGTGGGCCTCAACCAATCAGTCTTTAAGGGTAAAGACTGAGGTTTACACACACACACACACACACACACACACACACACCACCTATTGGTTTTGTTTTCCTGGAGAACCCTGACTGATCCATGGGGCCCTTGGCTAACAGGGAGGAGCAGGAGATGGTAGAGGTGTGAGAGCAGGAAGGAGAAGACATGACACGCTCACCTTGCAGAGTGGAAGGTGAATGGGCTGTAGGAAAGGAAACCATAAATTATGCCAAACGTGGAAAGTCAGCTGTGCACCATGAAGTATCATGTGTAGCTTTCCTAAAACCTAGTATCTACATATGGAAGGGCAGCAATTACATCTTCCCCTGGGGAGGGGGTCATCATTCCACAAAATATGCTTGTGGACTGATGACAAATACAGGTGTATAAGATGTGCCACCTCGCCGTCTGGTTCCTGGACCAGCCACATCTGCCTTACCTGGGAGCTTGTTAGAAACAGAACCCTCAGGCCCCAAACACAGCCTGCATGGTTAGCCAGATACAAGGGGACTCTCTAGCTCTTTGAAGTTTTGGGTTTTTTTGCCACTCCTCATAGCATGTGGAATCTTAGTTCCCCGACCAGGAATCAAACCTATGCCCCCTGCAGTGGAAGCGGGGAGTCTTAACTACTGGACCGCCAGGGACGTCCAAGCTCTTTGCAGTTTGAGAAGTTCTGTTGTAAAGGGGTCAGCATGGTTCTGGGCATAGTAGTAGGTGCTCAATAAACTGTAGCTTAGACTAGCAGTTCTAAGAGTAATAGTGCTGAATATTACTGTGACTTATTCACAGGCTTCCAGGAAGCAAGGACAGCAGGGCTCTGACCTGGTCCCCAATATCTAGCAGAGGCTATGGCTGGTAAAAAGGACTCAGTGAGAATCCACTGAGTGAAGGAATTTGGCTTAATTAATTTTCTCTCAATACAGGCCTCCCAGCTGTCACATGAAGGCTGCTCATCTATTTTCATATTTTGTTTTGTTTTGTTCCTTTTGCTGAAGTCAAAAAGACTTTGAGAACTACACAAAGGCCAACATAACCAACTGCTTAAGGGCTCCAATGAAAGCACCTAAAATGACCCAGTTGTTCCCTGGAAAAAGGTGCCATCCCTTTCCTCGAAGTCACATGTGGATGCTGTGGTCAAAGAAACAAAGCCAAAACACCAAACATCAGTTTTGGGGGCTGTTCATGAGCATTGGGGTGTTAATACTGACTCATCCAGACCACCAGGGACCAGCCTGTAGTTTGTCAAATTCAGTTAACTGAAACAACCAGATTTATTGTACTGGTGCCATGAGGGAGGGGGCATAGAGGATGCTGGAGTGAGGCTTGATAAAGGAAGAAGGAAAGTGTCTTCTTAAGGTCTGTTTGCAGCTGAAGGTTGGAGGAGGAGGAGGATGGTACCAGGGAAGTGGAGTCACTTCTGCTTTGCATGCTATTTAGAGGTGGGCTCAGGAGGGGTGGGGTTAACTGAGGGTCAGGGGTTGTCAGGAGGTGAGGGTAACTTAGCCGTGGAGTCATAGATGAGTGTAGCAAGCAGATCTGGGGTGTCAGTGGTAAGAAAATAAGAGTCACTCCAAGACGGGTGCATTGTGGCATTTCACAGCTGCTACAAAACCTTAGGGAAGGCACATTTCCTGTGGATGCACAGCTGCTCTACTGTGTGTCTTCTTTCCTGCCTGTTCTTTTCTCTCTCCTCACTGATTTTCACAGTTTTGCTCCTGGACAGGCTTTGACTCTTTTAGGAGGCAAACAACTCTGGCCATTCAAGTTACTTGGATTCTAGGAGGCAGTGGGTAAGTTTCTCCACTCATGATAGGATGATACAATACCTGGCTCACATGGATCAAACAAGATTTTTTACATAAGTACCCCAGCACAGAGCCAGAGATACTTAACAGGTACTTACGCATCATAGTCCTCTCTTCCTCCTCAATTAGCTGCACATTAACTTTTAAACTTTTTAGTGTTCGACACCTCCTGTTACAGTGTATCTCAGTTTGCTTTTCTGCTATTGAACACCTGGATGGCACCACATATTTTTGCTCTAGACACAAAGAATTCGGAATTACTCCTTGTTCCTCAAATACTCCAAGTACTTACCCTGAATCTTTTAAACATAGCATGACCTATTTCAGGAATTTCTTGACCCTAACGACTGGCCCTCCCAATTTTGCCAGTCTCCCTTCAGCCCCATTCCCTCAAGCTCAGTTTACTTCATGTGCAGATAGGGATGGCAGTGAGGATCCTGTAATGGGTAGAAATGTGTCCCACCGCACGGTATATCTAAGTCCTAATTGCTTATTACTGTGAAATTAACCTTATTTGGAAACAGGGTCTTTGCAGTTGTGAACAAGTTAAAACAAGGTCATACTGAATTAGAGTGAGCCCAAAATCTGATGATGGGTGTCCTTATAAGTAGGCCATGTGAAGATAGACACACAGGATGAAGGCCATGTGACAACAAAGCCAGAGAGGGGAGTGGTAGGTCTACAAGGCCAGGAACACCATGGATTGCTTATGATCACCAGCAGCTAGGAGAAGGCAAGGAAGGATTCTTCCATAGAGCATGGTCTTACTGATGACTAGTTTTCACATTCTGGCCTCTAGAACTATGGGAGAATAAATTCCTGTTGTTTCAGGTTAACCCGTTTGTGCAATTTGTTATGGCAGCCCTAAGAAACTAACACAGGTCTGGATACACCCACCCACACACACCCACTAACTTGGCCTGCAGCATTAGGAAACTTGTTGCAGTCTTACTTCTCTGCTTATTTTATTATCATTTCCAGTTTCTTGTTCCTAGTCTCTTACAGATAAATTTGAGACCATTCAATGAAACATGAAAGTTGTCACCTTAAGCTTTTCCCTGCCTGTAATCTCCCAGATCTAACTGGTTAAAATAGACAAAGTCCCCCATTCATCTTCTCTTTGGCATTCTGGTTGTCTTTGTTGAAGTCATCTCCCTGGAATATTGAGATAATTGCCAACAGATCTGCTGTCCTAATCTCTCTCTTCTTTGAGTTAATTTAATTTAGCATTTACTGGGTATCAACTCAGAGCAGCCTAGCTCAAGGGTGAGCAAGTGGGGCTTATTCTGGAAGATGGGAAGATCTCACTGGTACAACATGAAGATGAAATAAGTGAACGAATGACCATGATGCAAAACACTTGCTATTTGGAGGGAACTGTGTGACATACCTGCAGATGAGGTAAGAGGTCCTCATACACCAGGCTAAAGAACTTGGATTTCACCCTGTAGGCTAGTGTTTCTCATGCTTTTTTGCCTGCAGCCCAGAGAAAGACGCACAAATCATGATTCACTCTGATAATTTCTGCTTTACTCTATTCTACAGGAAAAAGGTTGGGCTGTTGTTGGCAGATTCTCTCCTCAGCCAAACTGTAATCAGGTTTCCCTGATCATTTTTCAACTAGACCTGACTTTTGGGCTTCCATTCTTGCTCTGCATTGTCCAGTTTTAGCAAGAATCCTGCTAAGTCAGTTTAACCAGAAGTCCCCACCCTAGAGATTTCTGATTACCCTTGAGATCGCTGATCAGGTTCCTCATCACCAGCCGCCCCCCCCCCCCACCCCCGCCATCCCTCAGGTGATATCTGATCACCCTGGCCTGCCTTCAGCAAGAATCGCCTCAGGTCAGGTCACTTTAGCCTGAATGCCCCTTTACCCCTAATGTTTCCCCTTAGTAATATTCTATCCACTGACTCTCCCACCCTGCTCCTTGGCTACGAATTCCCACTTTTCCTTGTTGTATTTGGAGTTGAGCCCAATCACTCTCCCCCACTGCAAAACCTTGTTTCAGTGGTCCATACACCTATCCCAATAGTCCCCTGAATAAAGATTGCCTTGAAGCAGGAGATAGATGGGCTCCAGGCTAGACATTTACAACTGGCCTCCTGTTCACACTTCCTGGGGTGAGAAGAAGATGGGCTCCAGGCCAGACATTCATTATCAGCCCCCTGTTTACATTTCCTGAAGCAAGAGACAAACGGGCTCCAGGACTACATATTTATGACCGGACTCCTGTCTATATTTCGAGATCTGCACCTCGATATAAAAACCAGCAAGAGAAATAGGGTTAATAACCGGACATTGGACATTTTTATTGGCAGGGACAGAGTGGGACTAAACCCTGTTAAAAGATCAAGAGGTCGTACATTTCTCCATCCTGGGGGCAAGGGAAACATTGCACACGTGCAGAAAGGCTCCTTGCGGGTCAAAAAGGAGGGGGCACCACCCCATAATATGTGATGCTAAGGCCGTCCCATAGGCCTCTGGGCTGTAATCCATCTTGGAAAAACGTTGTGCACGCATGTTGGGGAGGGTCCTAAGGCAGGTCAGGTGTGGAAAAAGAAACCAGATAATTGGCCAAAGGTAAGCAAAGACCCGGAAGAACGGCCCTATATGAATGACTTAACCGCCTCTTTACTGCACTCCTCCTCATTAGGGAGGACGCCCACACCCTTTCTCTCGGGGTGTGCACCTCTGCCTTGCTTCTGTCTTAACTAAACAAACTTTCTCTGTGTGCTCTCCCACTTGTTGTTGTGCTATGTCTCTAATAATAAACTTTGTACCTGTTTTTACAGTTTTTGCCTCCGTGAGAAATGCATTTTTCACTGGGGGCAAGAGCCAGGGGGTGTGGTGGCCAGGATTCCTGATTTTCATCCAGGCTACCCAGGTTCCATTCTTGGGCAGGGAATTAAGATCTCGCTTCACGCGATCAGTCACCGCTGCCTCTCCAAGATCAGCCTTATTGTGCTTTAACTAGTGTCATGAATAATTTTTCTTTAACACTATCATAAGCTGTTATGGGTCTTTTAACAAAATGGAGTGTTGATGAATGGTTCTCATTAGGCTAAGGGGATCTTGACAGGTACTAGAGTTCGGTTAGTATTTTGAGGAAACCCAGGAGAGAGATGTGTGGGCTGCTGGCTTACTGACTTGACAAGAAAGTAGACAGTTACTAGTACAGGAGTTGAAGGCTGGAAAGTCGGCTGCCCCATAACTGTGATTGAATCCAGCCGCGGAAGGGGGGTCTTGTATGTCTCAGTCACCATTAGGTTGTGGAAACACATTGCCAGGTAAAAATTCTCTCCCAGATCTGTGGAATGTCTGGGAACAGAAACCTCTCGGTTTGTAGTAGCTTGCTGAGAGAGAGCATCCTAAAGCCCGTGTCGTGGGCTTTGGAAATAAGAAAGGTCTGGCTCCTAAACCTCATCCTGAATGCTAAGAGCCAGAATTCTGAACTGTAAGGTGGGCCCTGGGTCTGGCTCATGCTGGTAGCCTTCCTAGGGACTCCCCAGCTCTGCCACGAGGAAGGCTAATGGGACTTAACAAATGAGACAGATGTACCATCTAAAACCAACTTGATGTGAACATAGCTATCTTCCCTGTGGCTTGGATGATGCAGATTTCCCACTTTAAGAATAGATCATGTAAATGTTACTTTGTGTTCCTATTTTCTTTCTTTACATCATCTATTCTAGTTGAAAGGTTATCATCTACTTCTATCCTTAGCCTCACTTCCGAAAACATCTGCCTTTACCCCCCCGCCCCGACTACTTGGTATAATTTCTTTAAAAAGGTTGTTTGTTTGTTTTTGTTAAGAAAATTTCCGTGGTTTTATTGTATCATGAGGCATTGAAACATCTGAACAAATCAGTACATCTGGGCAGTGAAGCAGCAGCTTTCTCCTTCACTTCTTTGGGTTACTAAAACAACTTGTCAGTAGATTAAAAAAAAAAAAAAGACAACCTTTTGCATTAACTTGTCTTGCCAAGGCACGCGCTGGTACAACACAAACTTCTCCTGTCAGATGCAACTAGTCTAGCGTCCAAACATCATGCACAATACCTCAGTAGCAGCAGCGTACCGCGTTCACTCCCACCGCGGCCCTGCTCATTTCTGTATGGTATTCGGAGCATCTGGAGGAGTGTGAATAGTATCAGGAAGAGGAGGGAGGAGGAAGCAGCATGAGTGCCTGGCTGGGAGAGCGTTAGCCCAAGTCGTGCAGGGCAAGCCTGAACCTGTCATTGGTGCAAACCCAAGCATCAGTTGATGTTCTTTAATAGGAACATCTGGTGGAACCCCGTGGTAGGGTCTTCGCTTGCGTTGAGCTGGGCTACAACCATGCTGATGATGCAGCTATCTGGCACGGGCTGATGGTGCCGAGCCGTGATGCTGTGCTGGATTTTGTGGAATGGAAGCTAGACAATTTCTCCACAGTGGCAGCTTTCCTCTGAAACTGCTGTCCTTTCCAGGGAAGGCATGGCGCGTCGATATAAATTGCGCTTAGTTGGGTTCTGTCGTTATCAAATAACTGGTAGTAATGTTGAATGACGCTGGATACAATCTGCTCCCAAACTGGCTTGTCTCCCATTCTGGAGCATCACCGGTCTTGTTGAGACCCAAGGGGCTGCAACGATGGCGACAGCAACCCAGCGCGGTCTGTCTGTTCGTTTGTTTTAAAATTTACTTACTCTAGTAGCACAGAGCTAACACCCTGATACATCCTCAGAAATTATCCAGCATCAAACTCCTTAACTGAGTTGAAAAAGCCTGGAATAGTTAACAGCCGCATTTGAGGAATTTCTAGGGACACAACAAGTACATCTGACCCCTGATTTCCGGGACTCTTTACAGGGACCATTGCCTGGTCTCTCTGTTATTACAGAGCCTTCCCATTGCTGGAAGCCGGACACTCCAAGCCCTTGGACTTCTCCCTTGCTTTCTCCACTGAACCCTCCCGCCTTGCGTAATTCCTCCTACTCCCACCCCATCTCCACCGGTGGCCCCACGCCCGGGATCCAAGAGTTTCTGGGGGTCAGCCCCGCCGGTGCCACGTTCTCTGACGCAGGTGGTCGCGCCTTACAAAGGCCCTGAAGCCTAGGGAGGGGTGGGCTGGCCGCAAGGGAAGGTCTAGAACAGTGGTCTCTCTGTCGTCGCTCTTCGGGCTGGGAAGGCGAGGGTCGGGGAGGTGTGCCTCCTGCCAAGTACATAGGCGCCCGTGCGGGAAATTCTAAGGGTGGGCGCTGTACCTCAAACAGGCTACGCCGGCAGACGGCTGGACCCAGGAGCCGCCAGCCACTGTCGGTAACCACCGGTCACCAACTTTGGTTCCGGGACACCGCGGTAAGAAGGGCTCGCGCTGGCCCTATCACCCTTGGAGGGGTGACATTGCGGGGTCTTAGGTAGTTCCTCCCCTCTCCCATAGATGAATGGGAGAGGCCTCGGGGATGAATGTTTATTCCCAAATTGCCATGCAGATATTTGAAATCAGAATTAACCAGAATTTCAGTTCTCCCATTTCTAGGGCGAAAGGTTGTTCAAAGAAATTTAATAAGCAAATAGTTTTCCTAGGGAACCTTCTGAAAAAAGGAAGCGAACATGTTTTTGCCTCTCGATTGTTCCGATGCGTCGTTGATGGCAAATTGAATAATCGAGAAGAAAAGGCGTGGCACCGCGCTGGCTTTCCTGCACTGATGCTGTTGCGCAACTGCGTGGATTCCTCACATTCGCAAGTGAAAAAGAAAAGCTGGTCTCCCAGAGTTGAGAACCACTGCCTAAGGGCAAATCGCCCCCGGGGTCTGAGCTTCCATCTTCTCCTTCGACTACAGCTCCTCACCAGGTTTTGCAAATTTGCCTTCCCTCTCCTTACACTTCCACCGACATCTCTGATACCCAGCGCCTTTTGCACTCGTCTTTCCTACTGGTGACTTAAAACCAACAACAGAAAAAAGATCTGCGAGTTCAGTTTCTTTGGAGTGTTGTCCGCCCAGGTCCTGGGGGCTCAGCGATTGCCACTCAGAACGAGAACAGGGAGCCCTTTAAACCTGAAACCTCGCACCAAATTCTTTCCCAACAGGTCTTTAGACTGGTGTGTTTCACCCTGTGAGTTGTGCATGGCTTAATCAACGTAGTGGTCCAGTATTATTATTTTTTTAATGGAAGAGACCGGTGGAGATTAGATGCCAGAGCACATTGTTCTAGTTTTGGAAATGAGTCCATAGACTCTGGTATGTCTGAAATAGGGCTTTTGTTTTCTCAACATCTGCGAGAAGCAAGAATGAGGGGAGTATCCACCACCAAGAAACCACTGGTTACTTCATTACAGTTGCTATTTCCACAAGTTTATAGGTTCTTTTAGAGAACAAAAGGAGACAGCCCCACCTCCCAAATACTTTTGGTTTGGGGATTACTGGGAGTCTGGGAAGTCCTCAAAAGTAAACTCACAATCTATGTGTGAAAAGCCATTCAAGCACGTGTGTTTGAAATCTACCCTAAATAACCATAGATAAAGTGGAATTTGCATTTGAAAAGGGATCCAAATATACATTTAAAAGAGGAATCAGAGGAGTCCCGGCTTTATTGGGAACAACAAAGAGAAGCAGGACCTTGAGTGAGGAAAATGAAAGGAATTTTTTTGTTGTGTTGCTTTAACTTTTAGAACACTTGACAAAATTCTGATTATAGAGGGGGCTGCTTTTTCTTATCAGGCTATGTCAGGTAAGTATTGTTCCCTAAATTTTGTTCCCATTTTATACATACATGCATATTTACATACACATAAATACATATGTACTAGATACAATGTAAAATATATTTCTTTGGCTTTCAATTTTAAACATTGTGAGAGACAGTAACCATATTATTAGATTATGAGTTCTTAAAGAGCAGCCTTTGAAACTGTGTGTGTAATGAAAATCCTGACTCCCGGCTCCCTCCAAAACCTTCCAAATTGTAAGTACTAGGTGAAAGTCTTTCCAATCTGCATTTTAGCACCACTGGTCTGTCAGTGTTTCTCAAAGAGCAGGGAAGCCCGCCTACATCAAAACTACCTGGGGTATATGTATATATTGTGAAGTAAGTTTAGTTCACACAATTTTAGTTAAATCCATCACCACACAAAGTTACAGTTGTGTGTGTGAACTTTTTAAAAAAAATTTATTTATCTTATTTTATTTTTGGCTGCATTGGGTCTTCATTGCTGCACGCGGGGCTTTCTCTAGTTGCAGTGAGAGGGGGCTACGCTTCATTGCCATGCCCGGGCGGCTTCTCTTGTTGCGGAGCACAGACTCTAGATGCACAGTCTTCAGTAGTTGTGGCACGCGGGCTCAGTAGTTGTGGCTCACGGGCTCTAGAGCGCAGGCTCAGTAGTCGTGGCACATGGGCTTAGTTGCTCCACAGCATGTGGGATCTTCCCGGATCAGGGCTTGAACCCGTGTCCCCTGCAGTGGCGAATTCTCAACCACTGCGCCACCAGGGAAGCCCATGTGTGTGAACTTTTAAGATCTACTTTCTAAGCAACTTTCAAATATACGATACACTGTGGTTAACTACAGTCACCATGACGTACTTTACTACCCCAGGAAGTAAACTGGAAGTTTGTAACCTTTGGACCACCTTCACCCATTTCGCTTCCCTCACCCCCAACCATTGTTTTTTAATGTGGAACAAAAGGAAAATTCCCCAGGCAGGGCGGGGCTATAACGCCTGAAGCATCCCTGTCTGCCCAAACTCCAGGGGTGGCTTTAGAGTTTAGTTGGGGCCGGCGCGCCTCCTCTCTCTGCTGGAGAATGGGAAGGCAGAGATGCACCTCGGTACCCCCCGTAGTGGAGTGGGGCGTTTTAAGTTATGAACTTCCTCACAATGTCTGCTCCTATCGGCCACTCTTCTAAAATTAAAGTGGCTTTGCTGGCTCAAAGGTTGAAAAACACTTTTATAAAGTGTACTGCTGCGCGCCGCCTCCCAGGGGAGATCTTGGGGCTCCACCCTTTTTGGGTCTCCCTGGCCTGAGGCTGAGGAGTTACCTCCTTGCAGTCAGAGTCAAAACTTGTTCAGGGGAGTCCAGGACACGAGGCCCAGAGCCTGCCGGGAGCACACCCAGAGGTCCTGGAAGACAGGAGGGAATACAGTGACAAAGGCGCGATCCATTGTGCGGGGCGGATTCCAGGCCTTCGAAGCACCGCGGAGGTGTTCCGAGGACATCACATTCAAACTGCATCAGTTGGGAACATGCACTTTCGGTGAAAGGGTGACCCGTGGAGAGCCACAAGCTCTGGACATTTTAAAATACAAATTGCAAGATCATGCGTTTTCCTTCTCGAGTAGTCATAAATCTATTCCTTGCAACTCCGAGTTCAGCGGGCGTTGAATTTCTCTATCAGTTTCACTTTGCTGTAACCACCAGAGGGTGGAGAAGATGCTTCGGGCGGTTTGCGGGGTTTAAAATCATCCGTTGAGTCCAGCCCGTGGGCTAGAAAATTAGTGGGGGAGTGTTAACACCACGAAACCCGAGCTACCTTCGCAGAGCTAACCCGGCTGGTCGAATATGTATTGCTGGAAACGCGGAAGCAACTCTTAGGGGAGATGAGCGGCAGACGTCCGGGCATCCTCGTCCCGCGCATGCCAGCACCGGCTTCACGCTCACGCGGGTCCACTTGGGTGCCGCGCGCTCCACGCACAGGCCTCTAGACCAGCTCACTGCAGCGCCTGGACAGGGCTTCTTTTTTTTTTTTTTTCCTCTTGTCTTTGTTTGACTTAGAGGTACAGGACTGATTTCAGCTGAGCAAGTCCAAGGCCTCTTTCCTGCCTCTTGTGGAAACAGTTGGCTTCTCTTCACACCCATGTGAAAGGGATTCATCCCTGACTCTCCTCAGGTGACATTTGCTTTGCAGAAGCAAAGGAATGAAATGAAAAGGGCCTTTCGCCTCTTTCTTTTTCTTCGTCTTTCCCCCTTCTCCTCTCCCATGCTCCTCCCCCTTCTCCCCTTCCTCATAGTTCTCTTCCTCCTCCTACTTTTTCTCCTCCTCCCCTTCCTCTTCATCTTTCTCCTCTTCTAACTTCTTCGCACTGAATTTGGGATTTAAAAGTCCTTGGAGAGGAGTTCTGAAGGCCAGGATGGTATCAGTCTTGCTGACTTTGTCCAGTTTCATGATTTTTGTTTACAGTTGGTTGTAGCAATGTTGTTGGAAGGAAATAAACTACAAAACTTAAGTACATATTTGTGGTTTTGTACATAATACACACACACCCAAATGTGAATGTTCCCTCATCATATCGTTCTTCTCTATAATTGAGTATGCAACTTTCTAGATTTATCTTTATCTGTATTCAGATATTTTGGGGCATAGTTTTTATCCAGAATGTCTCTGTTCACAGCCTTGCAGGTCAAGGAGTGAACAAGGTATGCAGGTTTCCTGAATTTTTGCTGTTGTGTGTGTGTGTGTGTGTGTGTGTGTGTGTGTGTGTGTGTGTTTATCACCTGCATGGGAGATTTAAAAAAAATTATTTTACTTAAATTAGATCACAAGATACATATATTTGGCATGAAGCTTTCTTCATTTAGCAACATACTATGTGCACTGTGGATATGATATGAAATGATTCCTTATTCACGGCCTTCTGTTCTTTATTCTCTTTGTACAGGAAGCAGTTCTTCCCTGAGTACCCCTGTACATAAATCATGTGAATGTAAGTCAGCATTCCTTCAGGAGAGATACCTAGGAAGTGGAGTCACTACTTCAGAGGTTACTGCAAATTGTCCTTTCAATGCACACTTCCAGGATAATGTGTAAGCATACCCACTTGCCTGCGTTGTGGTCAATGATAGATTATGTCAGACTTTTAAAGTTCCTGCTAATCTAACAGAGAAATGGGTTCTTTTTGTTATAATTTGCATTACCTAATCACTGGGGGGACAAATATCTTTTTATATGGATAACCTTTTCTTTTGTATTTTTGCGGTATGCGGGCCTCTCACTGTTGTGGCCTCTCCCGTTGCGGAGCGCAGCCTCCGGACGCGCAGGCTCAGCGGCCAGGGCTCACGGGCGCAGCTGCTCCGCGGCATGTGGGATCCTCCCGGACCGGGGCACGAACCCGCGTCCCCTGCATTGGCAGGCGGACTCTCAACCACTGTGCCACCAGGGTGCAGCCAGCATCCAACATGACCTCTATTCCATCTTCTGCTGCTCACACCCTATGTGGCTCCCTCCCACATCCTACCAGGGTTGGTTTGTGAGACCAACAGCTTAAGGCAGAAGGGATGGTGTATCCCTTCCAGGATTAAGTTACAAAAGCTTTCATCTTGGTAGCTCCTTGCCCACTTGTGCTCTCTCCCTCTGTCTATCTCATCACTCTCATAGAAGTTGGGAAGCCAACTTTTATATCGTGAGCAGTCCTATGGGAAGGGCATTGTGGCCAGGAATTGAAGCCTCTTGCCAGCAGCTGAGTGCCAGCTTGGAAGTGGATCCTGTAAACCCAGGCAAGGCTCAGAGCCTAGCTACTGTCTGAATCTTTTTTTTAAAATTTATTTTATTTATTTATTCTTGGCTGCGTCGGGTCTTCGTTGCTGTGAGCGGGCTTTCTCTAGTTGCAGCGAGCGGGGGCTACTCTTCTGCGGGCCTCTCATTGCGGTGGCTTCTCTTGTGGAGCACGGGCTCTAGGCACGTGGGCTTCAGTAGTTGTGGCTCAGCGGGCTCAGTAGTTGTGGCTCTTGGGCTCTAGAGTGCAGGTCAGCGGTTGTGGCGCATGGGATTAGTTGCTCCGCGGCATGTGGGATCTTCCAGGGCTCAAACCTGTGTCCCCTGCATTGGCAAGTGGATTCTTAACCACTGCGCCATGAGGGAAGCCCCTACTGTCTGAGTCTTAAATGCAGCCTCCGGAGAGACCCTGAGCCAGAACCACCCACCAAACCATGCCCACATCCCTGACCCACAGACACTGAGACTACAATTGTTTGTTGTTTTAAGCAACTTGTTATACACATGGCAACAGATAAATAATAAAATGTCTTATTTGCTTCTTTATTTTTAAGAGCACTTTACACATTTTGGATATTAATAATTTATTATATAAAATGAGAATCTTGGGTCTACCCCAGTGGTTCAGTGGTTAAAACTCCACGCTCCCAATGCAGGGGGCCTGGGTTCAATCCCTGGTCAGGGAACTCGATCCCACATGTTGCAACTAAAAGATCCTGCATGCCGCAACTCAGACCTGGTGCAGCCGAATAAATAAATGAATAAATAAATATAGAAAAATAAAATGAGAATCTTTTCACAAATATATAATTCATCATTTATCTTAAAAATTTTTTTTTCCGTTATAGGTTATTATAAGGTATTGAGTATAGTTCCCTGTGCTCTGCAGTAGGTCATTGTTGGTTATCTATATTATATATAGTAGTGTGTTTATGTTAATCCCAAGCTCCTGATTTATCCCTCCTCTCCCTTTCCCTTTGGTAACCATTAGGTTTGTTTTCTATGTCTATGAGTCTGTTTCTGTTTTGTAAATAATTTTTTACTATTTTTTAGATTCTACATATAAGTGACATCATAATAGTTGTCCTTCTCTGTATGACTTACTTCACCTGGTATGATAATCTCTAGGTCCATCCAGGTTGCTGCAAATGGCATTATTTCATTCTTTTTTTGTGGCTGAATAATACTCCATTGTGTATATATATACATATATATATATATATATGTATATATATACCTCATTTTCTTTATCCCTTCATTTGTCAAGGGACATTTACATTGCTTTCATGTCTTGGCTACTGTAAATAGTGCTGCTGTGCATGTATCTTTTTAAATTAGAGTTTTCTTCTTTTCCAGATATATGCCCAGGAGTGGGATTGCAGGATATAGAGTAACTCTATTTTTAGTTTTCTAAGGAACCTCCATACTGTTTTCCATAATGGCTGCACCTATTTACATTCCCACCAGTAGTGTAGGATTCTGTTTTCTCCACACCCTCTCCAGCATTTATTATTTGTAGACTTTTTGAAAATAGCCATTTTGACTGGAGTGAGTTGACACTTCATTGTAGTTTTGATTTGCATTTCTCTAATAATTAGAGATCTTGAGCATCTTTTCATGTTCCTGTTGGCCATCTGTATGTCTTCTTTGGAGAAATCTCTATTTAGGTCTTCTGCCCAATTTTTGATTGGGTTGTTTGTTTTCTTGTATTGAGTTGTAATAGCTGTTGGTATATTTTGGAAATTAAGTCCTTGTTGGTCACATCATTTGCAAATATTTTCTCCCAGTCCATAGATTTTCTTTTCATTTTATTCATGGTTTCCTTTGCTGTGCAAAAGCTTATAAATCTGATTAAGTCCCATTTGTTTATTTTTGCTTTTATTTCTATTGCTTTGGAAGACAGACCTAAGAAAACATTGCTATGATGTATGTCAGAGAATGTTTTGCCTATGTTCTCTTCTAGGATTTTCATGGTGTCATGTCTTATATTTTAAGTTTGTAAGCCATTTTGAGTTTATTTTTGTATATGGTATGAAGGAATGTTGTAAGTTCCTTGATTTACAAGGGGCAGTCCAGCTTTCCCAACACCACTTGCTGAAGAGACTGTCTTTTCTCCATTGTATACTCTTGCCTCCTTTGTCAAAGATTAATTGATCATAGGTGTGTGGGTTAATTTCTGGGCTCCCTCTTCTGTTCCATTGAGCTGTATGTTGTTTTTGTGCCAGTACCATGCTGTTTTGATTACTGTAGCTTTGTAGTATTGTCTGAAGTCTGAAAGGGTTATGCATCCAGTTTTGATCTTTTTTCTCAAGATTGCTTTGGCAATTCTGGGTCTTTTCTGGTTTCACACAAATTTTAGGATTGCTTGTTCTAGTTCTGTGAAAAATGTCATGGGTAATTTCATAGTGATTGCATTAAGCCTGTAGATTGCTTAGGGTAGTATGGCCATTTTAACAATAATAATTCTTCCATTCCAAGAGCGTGGGGTATCTTTCCATTTCCTTGAATCATCTTTGATTTTCTTTATCAATGTTTTATAGTTCTCAGCATATAAATCTTATTTGCTTCTTTATTTTCAGGAGCCCTTTACACATTTTGGATAGTAATAATTTATTATATAAAATGAGAATCTTTTCACAAATATATCCTTCATCATTTTTCTTTTAACTTTATATATAGCATCTTTTGTCAAATGCAAGATTTAGAATCAAGGAAATATGAAGCTGAGTTTTGCTAAGTGACTGGGGGTATAAACATTTTAAATTGAAGTAGGGAGAGAATATTATAAAATTGAAGAAGATTCTTTGATGTACTGGGAAACAGTGACCAAGAACCTTGAGATAGGTCCACATTCAGGCCTGGGACTCAGACAAGAGCAGTTTAGGGGAGTGTTGAGAGCAAAGGATTTGGGGCTGCACAACTTTAGTTTTTTGGCTGCACTGCGTGGCATGTGGGGATCTTAGTTCCCTGACCAGGGATTGAACCCACACCCCCTGCATTGGAAGTGCAGAGTCTTAACTACTGGACCGCCAGGGAAGTGCCTGTGGGGCTGCACAACTTTCAGATCAGCTCAGCTGCCACCTCCCATGGTGTGATCTTTTTTAAAAAAAAAAAAAATTTATTTATTTATTTATTTATTTTATTTTTGGCTGCATCAGGTCTTAGTTGCTGCACGCAGGATCTTTATTGTGGTGCTTGGGCTTCTCTCTAGTTGTGGCACACAGGCTCTGTAGTTGTGGTGCATGGGCTCTCTAGTTGTGGCCCACATGCTCATTAGTTGTGGCATGGGCTTAGTTGCCCTGCAGCATGTGGGATCTTAGTTCCCCAACCAGGGGTCAAACACACCACATCCCTTCCATTGGAAGGCAGATTCTTAGCCACTGAACCACGAGGGAAGTCCCTCCTATGGTGTGATCTTGTGCACTAATGTAACTTCACTGGAGCTCAGTTTCCTCAAATGATAGTAATCATAGTTAGTTCTCACCCTATAGGGTTATTGTAGGAGTAAGGAGTAAAACATTTAATAGATGAGTTATTATATAATGTAATAATATCTACTAATGTACAATACTTCTAGGTTATAGAATAGTACATTTTATATAGCATATGTGTGATTATATAGGCACTATACTATAATTTAGAATACAGTCTACAATATATACAGAACCATTTCTTAAATATAACACACTGTAGTACGAGCTATGATTATTATCTAAACTTCAGTTCCCTCATTAATAGAATAAGGATGTTGGTAATAAGAAATATATATTTGGTCTTTGTCCCTAGTTCCTGACACAGAATTTCTAAAATCCTTGATACTTCCTGAGTGATATGCATGAGAGAGTATATTTTTTAATTCAAATAAGCCCCTTTCAACCATACCTGCGTTTATACTTATTTGAACTTATTTGAACTCAAGTTGGGCTCCTAGGTAGCTTCAGGATGGGGACTGGTTGCCACAGGAACCAATAATTGTGATTAGAGGGTTGGAACCTTCAGCCCCACTGCCCAACCTCCCAGGAGGTGAGAGGGACTGGAGATTGAGTTCCGTCACCAATGGCCAATGATTTAATCAACCATGCCTGTGTGATGGAACCTCCATAAAAAAACCCCTAAATGGTGGGGTTCAGAGAGCTTACAGGTTGGTGAGCATATGGAGGTACTAGGAGGGTGGTGTGCTTGGAGAGGGCATGGAAACTCACCCCCACCCCATACCTTGTCCTATGTGTCTCTTCCATTTGGTTGTTACTGAGTTATATCCTTTATAAAAAACTAGTAAATACTTTCCTAAGT
Source organism: Physeter macrocephalus (assembly GCF_002837175.3). Lineage (NCBI taxonomy): Eukaryota > Metazoa > Chordata > Mammalia > Artiodactyla > Physeteridae > Physeter > Physeter macrocephalus. The sequence continues at coordinate 12,807,858 of NC_041215.1, read as the reverse complement.
TCTGTGAGTCATTCTAGCAAATTATCTACCTTTTATTTTTTATTTTATTGAAGTATAGTTCATTTACAATGTTGTGTGAATTTCTACTATACATCAAAGTGATTCAGTTATACATATATATGTATATATATATTTTTAATATTCTTTTCCATTATGATTTATCACAGGTTATTGAATATACTTTCCTGTGCTATACAGTAGGACCTTGTTGTTTATCCATTCTGTATGTAATAGTTTGCATCTCTAGCAAATTATTGAAACTGAGTTGGGGAGTGGGCATGGTAACCCTTGCATTTATAGCTGGTTGGTCAGAAGTACCCGTGACAACCTGGATGTCTGATTGGCATATGTAGTGAGGTCAGTCTTGTGGGACTGAGCCCTTAACTTGTGAGATTTGACACTAATTCTGGGTAGATAGTATCAGAATTGAGTTGTAGGACACCCAATTAGAGTCCAGACATTTGCAGAATCAGTTGTTGGGTAGAGGAAATCCCCACACATTTTGTGTCATGAGTGTGAGCAAAAATAGTTCAGAGGGTTAAATAGGGTGATGTCAGCAAAATGTTTTGCGCAGTCCTGGCACAAGATTTTCAGTGTTGATTACCTTGAAATTGCTGAGGAAAAAGAAATTGAGTCCTTTTAAGCTAATGCATATAATCAAACAGAAGTTGATTGTGTACTTACTATTTGCAAAACTTGCTTCTGACCCCTGGGAGAAGAAGATGAGGAGGCAACCATGTGTAAGATGGACTTTGAATGTGATTTAAAAAAAAATATATGTCTACTTTATTATACGGTATTATTTTGGAATGTGCTTTTTTTTAAAATTTTTTATAAATTTATTTATTTATTTTTGGCTGCATTGGGTCTTCGTTGCTGTGCGTGGGCTTTCCCTAGTTGTGGCGAGTGGGGGGCTACTCTTCATTGCAGTGGGAGGGCTTCTCATTGCGGTGGCTTCTCTTATTGGGGAGCACAGGCTCTAGGTGCGTGGGCTTCAATAGTTGTGGCTCGCGGGCTCTAGAGCGCAGGCTCGGTAGTTGTGGCGCACGGGCTTAGTTGCTCCACGGCATGTGAGATCTTCCCGGATCAGGGCTCGAACCTGTGTCCCCTGCATTGGCAGGAAGATTCTTAACCATTGCGCCACCAGGGAAGCGCTGAATGCGCTTTTAATAGTTAGAAATAAAGGAAACTAGTAACACAACATTGTAAATCAAATATATGCCAATAAAATTTTTTTAAAAAAGCCATTGGCACACCTACTTAAAAAAAGAAAGAAAGAAAGGAAACTAGAGAAAATTGGGGGAGCATGAGAGTCTGACCATTAATTTCTTCCTTCTCTTCCTCATTTTCCTCTGGGTTATTCCAGGGGTGTCCAAGGTTCAGCCTTTCTGAGGTATGCCGTGGAGTGTGTTTGTGATAGAGGTGAAAGTTGGACAGTGTTGGAGGGAGGGGATTGTAGGGCCATGGTTCTCCCATGGTGCGCTGGAGACACGGGCCATGCAGGCAAAACTTTGTCTCAGTGAGTTTGGACTGCTGTAACAAGGTACCACAGGCCGGGCAGGTTCAACAACAGAAATTATATCTCACAATTCTGCATGCTACAGGTCTGAGATCAGGGTTCCGGCAAGTTAGGTTTCATTCTGAGGCTTCTTGTCTTGGCTTGTAGGTGACTGGATCTTGCAGTGTGCTCCATTACCTCTTCTTTGAGCTCAGAGAGAGAGAGATTTCCTTCTTTTTATGAGGATACTAATCCCAACATTAGGGCCCTATCCTCCTGGCCTCATCTAACACTAATTATGTCCCAAAGGTCCCACCTCCTAACACCATCACATTGGGGGTTGGGGATTCAACATATGAATTTGCGGGGGGGCACATTCAGTCCACACAGTCTTGAACCACAGCTCATCTGAGTCTTGACAGAACTTGTGATCCCCCTGGAATATGAGACCATGGTAAGCCTGTGAGGAACTGCTCTGATGCTATCTCCCACTTACTCCCTATCTCCCCAGGGAGGCTGTCATGCATTTTCTCAGGACTTTTGAAGTTCTAGTGAGCTGTGAGGCTTTCTGCCCTGCCCCACTCAGAAGAGAGCTGCAGAATATAAAACTGCTTAGCTGCAGTCTAGGATGGTCTCCTCCACTATGGAACATCCCACAACTTGCCCCTTTCGTTGGAGTGTTGTCTTTTTGGTGTGTGGGAAGAGGGCCACGGGGAGCTGGGGCACTTTTGGCTGTTTTTCCTTTTGCTATATAAGTAATCAAGTGTCTGAACCTAAAAGTGGTTCCTTGTATCTTTACCAGCTGGATCAGTCACACAAATCCAAAAGAGGACCCCTAGGACATGTTGGGCTGTGTGGATGGGCATTTCCAGTTGTCAGGACTGAGGAACACAACTAGCACTTAGTGGGGCCAGGGTCTGCCTCGAGGAAGATTATGCTTCTTTTTTTTTTTTTTTAATTTTATTGAAGGGTAGTTGATTTACAATGTTGTGTTAATTTCTGCTATACAGCAAAGTGATTCAGATATATATATCCTTTTTCATATTCTTTTCCATTATGGTTTATCATAGGTATTGAATATAGTTCCCTGTGCTATCCAGTAGGACCTTGTTGTTTATCCATCCTATATATAATAGTTTGCATCTTCTAGATTATGCTTTTTTTTTTTTTGGCTGCATTTGGTCTTCATTGCTGCACGCGGGCTTTCTCTAGTTGTGGTGAGCAGGGGCTACTTTTCTTTGCAGTGTGTGAGCTTCTCATTGCAGTGGCTTCTTTTGCTGCAGAGCACAGGCTCTAGGCGCACGGGCTTCAGTAATTGTGGTGCACGGGTTCAGTAGTTGTGGTTCACGGGCTCTAGAGCACAGTGTATTCTTTTATAAAGGAAGGATATTAAACTGGATGATATCGAATATCTTTTTATTTCTAAACAATTGAAAGAGGCTCGCCTGCAGGTTTGCAAGAGTCTTTCTTGTGAAAGGGTTTTGATGAAGGGTGAACAGAAGGGCATTTGGTTAACTTAAGTGAGGTGGAGGGGAGGCGCCCCATGAAGGTGAGTGCTTCACAGTGTCGGTCTCTTGGTTACAAAGAGGGGGAGGTTCCTGCTTCCTGGTTTTGCACAGGTATCAGCCAAACGTTTCTCCCCCACCTCCTGTAAGTAACTATATTAATGTTCATCTAGAAAAACAACATCTTTCCCCAGTATCCAGTCATTCGCCTCTCTCCTGGAAATTTCAGCACCTTGCACACTCTTTCCTTCAGTGACTAGCTATCACCTTCCTCTGGTCCTCTGCACTCTCTTCTAGTCCTTGCTTTTCTTTGTCTCCTTAACCTGGGAAGGAGGGTGGAAGGTTGAGTGCTACTAACACTCATGACCAGCAGAGGGTAGCAGAGAGTAGCAGAAGCAAATTTGCGGGCATTCTCCCACCCTAGTTAAGCAATGAGGTCAGTTGTTGGGGGCTGCAGACCAGGCCAGGCCATGTGGCCGGTTTTACTTAGAGTCCTAAAGAGGAGAGGAGAGGCCAGGCCTAAGAAGTGTTGAGACCCCCGCGGCCCATGATGCAGCTGAAGCCAGTTTCTGGAAAGGAGAAGTGCCCAGAATGTGGACAGGAAATGCGTTGTGACAGCAGTTCCAGGCCACTTCCATTTTTTTTTTCTTTCCCTTTTTTTGTTTTTTTTGTTTTTTTGTTTAGAGAATCCCAGTACATTAAAAAAAGGAAGAAGCGACAAAGCAGGATTACGAAATTGTGGTATGTTTTATTTATTTATGTTAAAAATATTTATTTATTTATTTTTGGCTGCGTTGGGTCTTTGTTGCTACGTGCGGGCTTTTTCTAGTTGCGGTGAGCGAGGGCTACTCTTCCTTGCTGTACGTGGACTTCTCATTCTCTTGTTGTGGAGCACGGGCTCTAGGTGCCTGAGCTTCAGTATTTGTCGCACGTGGGCTTAATTGCTCCACAGCATGTGGGATCTTCCTGGACCAGAGCTCGAACCCATATCCCCTGCATTGGCAGGCAGATTCTTAACCACTCACTGCACCAGCAGGGAAGTCCCTGTGGTGTTTTAAATGTTTACCTTGAATAAACCTCCCATTTACAGAAAACTGAAGGTCCAGTGCAATGATGTTATTTATTTTTATTAAAAAAATGTAAAAATATCAATTATTTATTTATTAAAAATTAAGTTACACTTGACATAGAATATTATATTAGTTTCAGATGTGTAACATAGTGGTTTAATATTTTTATACATTATGCAGTAATCACACTAAGTCCGGTTACCATCTGTCACCATTAAAGTTATTATAATATTGACTATATTCCCTATTCTCAATATTACATCCCATGATTTATTTTTTTTTAATTAAAAAATTTTTAATTATTTCTATCTTTGGCCACACCACGCAGCGTGCGGGATTCCCTACCAGGGGTCGAACACACGTGCCCACTGCAGTGGAAATGCAGAGTCTTAACCACTGGACTGCCAGGGAAGTCCCAATTTATTTATTTTGTAACTGGAAGTTTGTGCTTCTTAATCACCTTCACCTATTTCACTCCCCCTGCAACTATTAGATTATCCTCTATCTGTGAATTTATTCTTGTTTTGTTTTTTAAATTCCACACATAAGTGAAATATGGTATTTGTCTTTCTTTGTCTGACTTATCTTACTTAGCATAATACACTCTAGGTCCATCCATGTTGTCACAAATGGCAAGATTTCATTCTTTTTTATGACTAACATTATATATATATATATATACATACATATATATATGTATATATATACACACACTACATCTTCTTCATCTGTTCTTCTGTTCATGGATGCTTAGGTTGCTTCCATATCTTGAAACCTGCAATGAACATAGTGATACATTTATCTCTTTGAATTAGTGTCTTTGTTTTCTTAGAATAAATACCCACAGGTGGAATTGTTGGATTGTATGGTAGTTCTATTTTTAATTTTTTGAGGAACCTCTATACTATTTTCCACAGTGGCTGAACCAATTTACATTCCCACCAATGGTGCCTGAGGGTTCCCTTTTATCCACATCCTCACCAACAATTGTTGTTTTTGTCTTTTTGATAATGGCCATTCTGACAAGTGTGAAGTGATATCTCATCATGTGGGGTTTTTTTGACTTATTTATTATTTATTTGTTTATTTTATTTATTTTTGGCTGCTTCAGGTCTTGCGGCACATGGGATCTTTGCTGAGGCAAGCAGGATCTTTCGTTGCGGCGCACGGGCTTCTCTCTAGGTGTCGAGTGCGGGTTTTCTCTCTCTAGTTGTGGAGCGCAGGATCCAGGGTGCGTGGGCTCTGTAGTTGTGGTGTGCAGGTTCCAGGGCGCATGGGATCTGTAGTTTAAGGCACGGGGGCTGTAGTTGAGGTGCGCAAGGTCAGTAGTTGTGGTGCGTGGGCTTAATTGCCCTGTGGCATGTGGGATCTTGGTTTCCTGACCAGGGATCGAACCTACGTCCCCTGCATTGTAAGGTGGATTCTTTACCACTGGGCCACCAGAGAAGTCCCCTCATTGTGGTTTTGATTTGCATTTCCCTGATGATTAGTGATATTGAGCATTTTTCATGTGCCTGCTGGCCACCTGTATATCTTTGGAAAAATGTTCAGGTCCTCTGCCCATTTTTTAATTGATTTTTTTTATATTGAGTTGTATGAACTCTTTCTATAGTTTGGATATCAACCCTTACTGGATATATTATTTACAAATATCTATGATAGGTTTATTTTGTGCACAAAAAGAAAGAAATATCTGACCTGGGGCAAAATTTTGAAGGTTTTCTTTTCTTTAGCACAAAGATCTCACTCTGGGACTTTAGATGAACTGGATTATATTATACCATTAGGAGCCTGAGCAACAGCTTTTGTTAAATAATTATTCTGACACTTGCTAAAATGGTAAGGAAGACTTTACATAGGATTATTGCAATAGAGGAGAGAGATTGGGCTCAACTCCAAATACAGTTGCTTTCAAATATTTTACTTATTCATATATTTTAATGTGGACATTTAAAATGTGTAAATATTTTAGACAATTCATTGTTTTCTAGGTGTTTTCACCTGTTATTTCTGAACTTCTGTAATCCATTTTCCTCTAGAGGTGGGGTGACTAATGTTTTTCGCTCTCTCCTTCCTTCCTTCCTTCCTTCCTTCTTTCCTTCATCCCTTCCTTTCTTCCTTCCTCTCTCTTTCTCCCTTCTTCCCATTTTATCTATTTTTTTATTTATAATTGAAGTATAATTAACATACAATGTTATATCAGTTTCAGGTATATGACATAGTGATATGACATTTATCTACATTATGAGATGATTAACACTGTAAGTCAAGTTACTATCTGGCACCATTTAAAGTTATTGTAATATTATCACTATAGTCCCTACTCTGATATTATATCTCTATGAGTTATTTATTTTATATCTGGAAGTTTGTGCCTCTTAATCCCCTTGGTCTATTTCACTCTCCCCCTGACCCCACAATCATCAGTTTGTTCTCTGTATCTATGAATCTGTTCTCATTTTGTTTTGTATTTTAGATTCCACATAAGTGGAATCATATGAGTGAAATCATATGGTATGTGTCTTTTTCTGTCTGACTTATTTTACTTAGCATAATACCTTCAGGGCCATCCATATTATCTTTTTAAAATTTTTTATTTTTTGGGGGTATAGTTGCTTTACAATGTTGTGTTAGTTGCTGCTGTATAATGAAGTGAATCAGCTATATGTATACATATATCCCCTCCCTCTTGGACCTCTCTCCCATCCCACCCCCACCCCATCCATCTAGGTCACCACATAGCACCGAGCTGGGCTCCCTGCACTGTACAGCACGTTCCCACTAGCTATCTGTTTTATACATGGTAGTGTATATATGTCAATCCTAATCTCCCAGTTCATCCACCCTTCCCCCACCCCAAGTCCACACATCCATTTTCTACATCTGCATCTCTATTCCCACCCTGCAAATAGGTTCATCTGTACATTTTTCTAGATTCCACATATATGCATTAACATACGATATTTGTTTTTCTCTTTCTGACTTACTTCACTCTGTATGACAGTCTCTAGGTCCATCCACTTCTCTACAAATGACCCAGTTTCATTCCTTTTTATGGCTGAGTAATATTCCATTGTATATATGTACCATATCTTTTTCATACATTCATCTGTCAATGGACATTTAGGTTGTTTCCATGTCCTGGCTATTGTAAGTAGTGCTGCAATGAATATTGGGGTGCGTGTGTCTTTTTGAATTATAGTTTTCTCAAGGTATATGCCCAGTAGTGGGATTGCTGGGTCATATGGTAGTTCTATTTTTAGTTTTTAAAAAAATATTTATTTATTTATTTATTTTGGGCTGCGTAGGGTCTTAGATGCAGCATGCAGGATCTTTCACTGAGCTGCATGGGCTTCTCTCTAGTTGTGGCATGTGAGTTCCAGAGCACGTGGGCTCTCTAGTTGTGGCATGCAGGCTTAGTTTCCCTGCGTCATGTGGCATCTTAGTTCCCTGACCAGGGATCAAACCTGTGCCCTCTGCATTGGAAGGCGGATTCTTAACCACTGGACCACTAGGGAAGTCTGTATTTTTAGTTCTTTAAGGAACCTCCGTACTGTTCTCCATAGTGGCTGTATCAATTTATATTCCTGCCAACAGTGCAAGAGGGTTCCCTTTTCTCGACACACTTTCCAGCATTTATTGTTTGTAGATTTTTTGATGATGGCCATTCT
>NC_041215.1:12752001-12794291 GCF_002837175.3 Physeter macrocephalus | reverse complement strand
ATCCAGGGTGCGTGGGCTCTGTAGTTGTGGTGTGCAGGTTCCAGGGCGCATGGGATCTGTAGTTTAAGGCACGGGGGCTGTAGTTGAGGTGCGCAAGGTCAGTAGTTGTGGTGCGTGGGCTTAATTGCCCTGTGGCATGTGGGATCTTGGTTTCCTGACCAGGGATCGAACCTACGTCCCCTGCATTGTAAGGTGGATTCTTTACCACTGGGCCACCAGAGAAGTCCCCTCATTGTGGTTTTGATTTGCATTTCCCTGATGATTAGTGATATTGAGCATTTTTCATGTGCCTGCTGGCCACCTGTATATCTTTGGAAAAATGTTCAGGTCCTCTGCCCATTTTTTAATTGATTTTTTTTATATTGAGTTGTATGAACTCTTTCTATAGTTTGGATATCAACCCTTACTGGATATATTATTTACAAATATCTATGATAGGTTTATTTTGTGCACAAAAAGAAAGAAATATCTGACCTGGGGCAAAATTTTGAAGGTTTTCTTTTCTTTAGCACAAAGATCTCACTCTGGGACTTTAGATGAACTGGATTATATTATACCATTAGGAGCCTGAGCAACAGCTTTTGTTAAATAATTATTCTGACACTTGCTAAAATGGTAAGGAAGACTTTACATAGGATTATTGCAATAGAGGAGAGAGATTGGGCTCAACTCCAAATACAGTTGCTTTCAAATATTTTACTTATTCATATATTTTAATGTGGACATTTAAAATGTGTAAATATTTTAGACAATTCATTGTTTTCTAGGTGTTTTCACCTGTTATTTCTGAACTTCTGTAATCCATTTTCCTCTAGAGGTGGGGTGACTAATGTTTTTCGCTCTCTCCTTCCTTCCTTCCTTCCTTCCTTCTTTCCTTCATCCCTTCCTTTCTTCCTTCCTCTCTCTTTCTCCCTTCTTCCCATTTTATCTATTTTTTTATTTATAATTGAAGTATAATTAACATACAATGTTATATCAGTTTCAGGTATATGACATAGTGATATGACATTTATCTACATTATGAGATGATTAACACTGTAAGTCAAGTTACTATCTGGCACCATTTAAAGTTATTGTAATATTATCACTATAGTCCCTACTCTGATATTATATCTCTATGAGTTATTTATTTTATATCTGGAAGTTTGTGCCTCTTAATCCCCTTGGTCTATTTCACTCTCCCCCTGACCCCACAATCATCAGTTTGTTCTCTGTATCTATGAATCTGTTCTCATTTTGTTTTGTATTTTAGATTCCACATAAGTGGAATCATATGAGTGAAATCATATGGTATGTGTCTTTTTCTGTCTGACTTATTTTACTTAGCATAATACCTTCAGGGCCATCCATATTATCTTTTTAAAATTTTTTATTTTTTGGGGGTATAGTTGCTTTACAATGTTGTGTTAGTTGCTGCTGTATAATGAAGTGAATCAGCTATATGTATACATATATCCCCTCCCTCTTGGACCTCTCTCCCATCCCACCCCCACCCCATCCATCTAGGTCACCACATAGCACCGAGCTGGGCTCCCTGCACTGTACAGCACGTTCCCACTAGCTATCTGTTTTATACATGGTAGTGTATATATGTCAATCCTAATCTCCCAGTTCATCCACCCTTCCCCCACCCCAAGTCCACACATCCATTTTCTACATCTGCATCTCTATTCCCACCCTGCAAATAGGTTCATCTGTACATTTTTCTAGATTCCACATATATGCATTAACATACGATATTTGTTTTTCTCTTTCTGACTTACTTCACTCTGTATGACAGTCTCTAGGTCCATCCACTTCTCTACAAATGACCCAGTTTCATTCCTTTTTATGGCTGAGTAATATTCCATTGTATATATGTACCATATCTTTTTCATACATTCATCTGTCAATGGACATTTAGGTTGTTTCCATGTCCTGGCTATTGTAAGTAGTGCTGCAATGAATATTGGGGTGCGTGTGTCTTTTTGAATTATAGTTTTCTCAAGGTATATGCCCAGTAGTGGGATTGCTGGGTCATATGGTAGTTCTATTTTTAGTTTTTAAAAAAATATTTATTTATTTATTTATTTTGGGCTGCGTAGGGTCTTAGATGCAGCATGCAGGATCTTTCACTGAGCTGCATGGGCTTCTCTCTAGTTGTGGCATGTGAGTTCCAGAGCACGTGGGCTCTCTAGTTGTGGCATGCAGGCTTAGTTTCCCTGCGTCATGTGGCATCTTAGTTCCCTGACCAGGGATCAAACCTGTGCCCTCTGCATTGGAAGGCGGATTCTTAACCACTGGACCACTAGGGAAGTCTGTATTTTTAGTTCTTTAAGGAACCTCCGTACTGTTCTCCATAGTGGCTGTATCAATTTATATTCCTGCCAACAGTGCAAGAGGGTTCCCTTTTCTCGACACACTTTCCAGCATTTATTGTTTGTAGATTTTTTGATGATGGCCATTCTGACCTGTGTGAGGTGATAGCTTGTGCTTTTGATCTGCATTACTCTAACAACTAGTGATGTTGAGCAGCTTTTCATGTGCCTTTTGGCCATCTGTATGTCTTCTTTGGAGAAATGTCTACTTAGGTCTTCTGCCTATTTTTTGATTGGATTGTTTGTTTTTTTGATATTGAGCTCCATGAGCTGTTTGTATGTTTTGGAGATTAATCACTTGTCAGTTGCTTTGTTTGCAAATATTTTCTCACATTCTGAGGGTTGTCTTTTTGTCTTGTTTATGGTTTTCTTTGCTGTGCAAAAGATTTTAAGTTTCATTAGGTCCCATCTGTTTATTTTTGTTTTTATTTTCATTACTCTAGGAGATGGGTCAAAAAAAATCTTGCTGTGATTTATGTCAAGGAGTGTTCTTCCTATGTTTTCCTCTAAGAGTTTTATAGTGTCCAGTCTTACATTTAGGTCTTTAATCCATTTTGAGTTTACTTTTGTGTATGGTGTTAGGGAGTGTTCTAATTTCATTCTTTTACATGTAGCTGTCCAGTTTTCCTGGCACCGCTATTGAAGAGACTGTCTTTTCTCCATTCTATGGGGTTTATCTCTGGGCTTTCTGTCCTGTTCCATTGATCTATGTGTCTATTTTTATGCCAGTACCATACTGTCTTGATTACTGTAGCTTTGTAGTATAGTCTGATATCAGGGAGCCTGATTCCTCCAGCTCCATTTTTCTTTCTCGAGATTGCTTTGGATATTCGGGGTCTTTTGTTTTTCCATATAAATTTTTTTTGTTCTAATTCTGTGAAAAATGCCCTTGGTAATTTGATAGGGATTGATCTTTTACCTCCTTAGGGAGGTTTATTCCTAGGTATTTTATTCTTTTTGTTGCAAAGGTTAATGGGAGTGTTTCCTTAATTTCTCTTTCTGATCTTTCATTTTTAGTGTATAAGAATGCAAGAGATTTCTGTACATTAATTTTATATCCTGCAACTTTACCAAATTCATGGATTAGCTCTAGTAGTTTTCTGGTGGCATCTTTAGGATTTTCTATATAGTATCATGTCATCTGCAAACAGTGACAGTTTTACTTCTGCTTTTCCAATTTGGATTCCTTTTATTTCTTTTTCAAACAATGACAGTTTTACTTTTTCTTTTCCAATTTGGATTCCTTTTATTTCTGTTTCTTCTCTGATTGCTGTGGCTAGGACTTCCAAAACTATGTTGAATAATAGTGGTGAGAGTGGACATCCTTGTCTTGTTCCTGATCGTACAGGAAATACTTTCAGTTTTTCACTATTGAGAATGATGTTTGCTGTGGATTTGTCATATAGGGCCTTTATTATGTTGAGGTAGGTTCCCTCTATGCCCACTTTCTGGAGAGTTTTTTTTTTTTATCATAAATGGGTGTTGAATTTTGTCAAAAGCTTTTTCTACATCTATTGAGAGGATCATATGGTTTTTATTTTTCAGTTTGTTAATATGGTATATCCCATTGATTGATTTGCATACACTGAAGAATCCTTGCATCCCTGGGAAAAATCTCACTTGACCATGGTGTATGATCCTTTTAACCTGTTGCTGGATTCTGTTTGCTAGTATTTTGTTGAGGATTTTTGCATCTATGTTCATCAGTGATATTGGCCTGTAGTTTTCTTTCTTTGTGACATCTTTGTCTGGTTTTGGTATCAGGGTAATGGTGGCCTCATAGAATGAGTTTGGGAGTGTTCCTCCCTCTGCTATATTTTGGAAGAGTTTGAGTTATTTCATCCTGGTTCAGTCTTGGAAGTTTGTACCTTTCTAAGAATTTTTCCATTTCTTCCAGGTTGTCCATTTTCTTGGCATATAGTTGCTTATTGTAGTCTCTTATGATCCTTTGTATTTCTGCAGTGTCAGTTGTAATTTCTCCTTTTTCATTTCTAATTTTATTGATTTGAATCCTCTCCCTTTTTTTCTTGATGTGTCTGGGTAAAGGTTTATCAATTTTTTTTTATCTTCTCAAAGAAACAGGTTTTAGTTTCATTGATTTTTGCTATTGTTTTCTTCATTTCTTTTAATTTATTTCTGCTCTGATTTTTATGATTTCTTTCCTTCTAACTTTGGGTTTTGTTTGTTCTTCTTTCTGTAGCTGCTTTAGGTGCAAGGTTAGGTTCTTTATTTGAGATTTTCTTGTGTCTTCCAGTAGGATTGAATTGCTATAGACTTCCCTCTTAGAACTGCTTTTGCTGCATCCCATAGGTTTGGGTCATCGTGTTTTCACTGTCATTTGTTTCTATGTATTTTTTTTTTTAATTTTTTTTCCAAGCTATTTATTTATTTATTTATTTATTTATTTATTTATTTATTTATTTGTGGTATGCAGGCCTCCCTCTGTTGTGGCCTCTCCCGTTGCGGAGCACAGGCTCCGGACACGCAAGCTCATTGGCCGTGGCTCATGGGCCCAGCCGCTCCGCGGCATGTGGGATCCTCCCAGACCGGGGCGCGAACCCGGTTCCCCTGCATTGGCAGGCGGATGCGCAACCACTGCGCCACCAGGGAAGCCCTTTCTATGTATTTTTTGATTTCCTCTTTGATATCTTCAGTGATCTCTTGGTTATTTAGTAGTATATTGTTTAGCCTCCATGTGTTTGTGTTTTTTCCAGTTTTTGTTCCTGTAATTTATTTTTAATCTCATAGCATTGTGGTCAGAAAAATGCTTGATACTATTTCAATCTTCTTAAATTTACTGAGGCTTGATTTGTGACCTAAAATGTGATCTATCCTGGAGAACATTCTGCTGCGCTTGAGAAGAAAGTATATTCTGCTGCTTTCAGATGGAATGTCCTATAAGTATCAGTTAAGTCTATCTGGTCTATTGTGTCATTTAAAGCTTATGTTTTCTTTCTGGATGATCTGTCCATTGATGTAAGTGGGATGTTAAAATCCCCCACTATTATTGTGTTACTGTCAATTTCCTCTTTTGTGGCTGTTAGCATTTGCCTCATGTATTGAGGTGCTCCTATGTTGGGTGCATAAATATTTATAATTGTATGTCCTCTAGGATTGAATCCCTTGATCATTATGTAGTGTCCTTCCTTGTCTCTTGTAACAGTCTTTGTTTTAAAGTCTATTTTGTCTGATATGAGAATTGCTACTCCACCTTTTTTTGATTTCCATTTAAATGGAATACTTTTTCCATCCCCTCACTTTCAGTGTGTATGTGTCTTTGGGTCTGAAGTGGGTCTCTTGTAGAGAGCATATATATGGGTCTTGTTTTTGTATCCATTCAGCCAGTCTATGTCTTTTGGTTGGAGCATTTAATCCCTTTACATTTAAGGTAATTATTGATATGTATGTTCCTCTCACCATTTTCTTAATTGCTTTGGGTTTGTTTTTGTAGGTCTTTTTCTTCTTCTTCTTTTGTATTTCCTGCCTAGAGAAGTTCCTTTAGCATTTGTTGTAGAGCTCGTTTGGTAGTGCTGAATTCTCTTAGCTTTTGCTTGTCTGTAAAGCTTTTGATTTCTCTGTTGAATCTGAATGAGATCCTTGCTGGGTAGAGTAATCTCGGTTGTAGGTTTTTCCCTTTCATCACTGTAAATATATCCTGCCACTCCCTTCTGGCCTGCAGAGTTTCTGCTGAGAAATCAACTGATAACCTTATGGGGATTCCCTTGTATGTTATTTGTTGCTTTTCCCTTGCTGCTTTTAGTATTTTTTCTTTGAATTTAATTTTTGTTAGTTTGATTAGTGTGTGTCTTGGCATGTTCCTCCTTGGGTTTATCCTGTATGGGACTCTGTGTGCTTCCTGTACTTGGGTGGCTATTTCCTTTCCTGTGTTTGGGAAGTTCTCGACTATAATCTCTTCAAATACTTTCTCGGTCCCTTTCTCTTTCTCTTCTTCTGGAACCCCTATAATTTGAATGTTGGTGCATTTAGTGTTGTCCCAGAGGTCTCTGAGATTGTCTTCAATTCTTTTTTTTTTAACATCTTTATTGGAGTATAATTGCTTTACAATGGTGTGTTAGTTTCTGCTTTATAACAACTCTCTCTCTCATTCTTTTTTTCTGTTTTAAATAAATTTATTTATTTATATTTTTTTATTTTTGGCTGCATTGGGTCTTCATTGCTTCGTGTGGGCTTTCTCTAGTTGCAGTGAGTGGGGGCTATTCTTCATTGTGGTGCGCGGGCTTGTCATTGTAGTAGCTTCTCTTGTTGTGGAGCACAGGCTCTAGTCATACGGGCTTCAGTAGTTGCAGCATGTGGGCTCAGTAGTTGTGGCTTGCAGGCTGTAGAGTGCAGGCTCAGTAGTTGTGGCACATTGGCTTAGTTGCTCCGCGGCATGTGGGATCTTCCTGGACCAGGGCTCAAACCCATGTCCCCTGCATTGGCAGGCCGATTCTTAACCACTGTGCCACCAGGGAAGCCCTCATTCTTTTTTCTTTATTCTGCTCCTTGGCAGTTATTTCCATCATTGTGTCTTCTAGCTCACTTATTCGTTCTTCTGTCTCAGTTATTCTGCTATGCATTCCTTCTAGTGTATTTTTCATTTAAGTTATTGTGTTGTGCATCACTGTTTGTTTGTTCTTTAGTTCTTCTAGGTTCTTGTTAAACATTTCTTGTATTTTCTCCGTCCGTCCCTCCATTCTATTTCTGAGATTTTTGGATCATCCTTACTATTATTACTCTGAATTCTTTTTCAGGCAGGTTGCCCATTTCCTCTTTATTTATTTGGTCTTATAGGTTTTTACCCTGCTCGTTCATCTGTAACATATTTTTTTGTCATCTCAGTTTTTTTGATGAGTGGACCTGTGTTCCTGTCTTGCTGGTTGTTTGGCCTGAGGCATGCAGCACTGGAGTTTGCAGGCAGTTTGGTGGACCCAGGTCTTGGTGCCAAGATGAGAACCTCCGGGAGACCTCACACCAATTAATATTCTCTGGGACCTGAAGTTCTCTGTTAGACCAGCGGTTTGGACTTGACCCTCCCAGCACAGGAACTCAGCCTCAGCCCCTGGCCTGGGAACCAGGACCCCATATGCCATGTGGTGAAAAAAATAAAAGGCAACAAACAGAAAAGAGCAGAACAGTAGCAAAGAGTAAAGAAATAAAATTAGAAAAATAAAAACCATATATTAGAAAAATTAACAATAGAAATGAAACAAAAACAAACCAGAACAGAACCACAACAGCAAAAATAATAATAATAATAATAAATAAAGAAAATTAAAAAATAAAAATAAGAATAAAAATAAAAGATAAAAAAAATTCCCTGGTGCCTCCTCTATCAGTGTCCTTGCCCCCATGGTGAGCTGCAGCCTATCCCTGCCTCCCCAGTAGACCTCCAAGACCTCTAGGTAGGTCTCTGGACCCGCTGTGTCGGCCCCACCTCTGTGTGTATTCCTCTCATCAGCATCTGTTCCTGGATCTGGCCCAGAGCACACATGCCTGCACAGGTCAGATGGGGTGCAGGCCTCTAGAGGCATGCCCGCAAGGGCCGGCGCAACTGCAGGAACCCTTGGAGGGGGCCAGTGCTCAGCTCACCTAGGCCCCCGCAGACAGAGGAGGCCCTGTCTGGGGTGGCACACAGGCTGCCAAGACCTGCACAGCCAGAGGAGGCTTTGGTAGAGGCAAGGCTCATGGCTGGGAACCGTGTGGCTAGAAGAGGCCTTGGTGGGGTAGGGGCTCGGGCCTGGGGACCCACATGGCTGGGGGGGCCCCGGAGGTTAGAGGTTCAGGCCTGGGAGCCCAGCAGGCTCACCAGGGCCTGAGTGGGTTGGGGAGGTGCTGGCTGTGTTCCCCTCTGATCCTCCGATCCCCCTAAGGTCCCTCTGCATCCCTGCTGATCTCCTCGTCATGACTGGACCCCTCCAAGCATGGGAACTTATCCCCTCCCCCAGCCCCCACTCAGGGGTGCCAGTGCTGTCCCACCTCCATCTTTCCTCCCCCCGTACCCTCCCATGTCCTATCTGGTAGTGCGGGGATTCCTCCTGTCCTCTTAGGTGTCCAAAGTCCACCACCAGCACCTAGTAGGTGCCCTGGTTGTGAGGAGACGTGAACTCCACATCCTCCTACTCTGCCATCTTGGCTCTGCCCCTCCATGTTGTCTTAAATGGCAAGGTTTCATTCTTTTTTTATGACTGAGTAATATTCCATTGTATATACATACCACATCTTCTTTATTCATTCATCTTTCAGTGGACACATTGATTGCTTCCATAACTTGACTATTGTAAATAATGCTGCAATGAACATAAGGGTGCATAAATTTTTTTTAAGTTTCTGCTATTTATTATATTTATTAAAAATTCTGCTTTTATTTGTATATGCACATGGTCTAAAGAGTAAAATGTTACAAATAGAATACAGGGGAAGGCAAGACTCCTTTTCATTCAGATCTCTAGTTTCTGAATTTCTCCAGTCTTTCTTCCCAGAGGCAAACACTGTTGCCAATTTGTTATAACTCTTTCCAGAAATACAGATATGTGATTGAATACCTCTTTCCTTGTTTTTACACAAATGAAAAGCATTTAAAAACGTTAATCATGAATACATACACACATGCTCAAGATTTTTTCATAAATATATTTTCAAAAATAATAGTTCTTTCCCATTCTTTTTGAAGACTGAATATTTTTTGGTTGTACCAAAATTGATTTATACATTCCCCTAAATCAGTGTGACTGAAAATGCCAGTCCATGAGATAAGGAGGCTAATCAAAATGTAAATCAACATATTACCTTCTTGTTTGTGGTAGTCTTGCAATGTGCTGAGTTATGTAATAATATAGATGCTGGCACAAGTTACTCATCTTGTCACACAGTGGCTACAAAACGGTTTCCAGGCTGACCCTCACCTGTGCTAGTACCACCCAGATATCAGGTTGTTACCAGTCTTGAAATATCACAAACAATACTTCAGTGGACATATTTGTATACGTTATATATTTTTCAAATACATTAGAAATACATATGTAGGATTAATTCTTAGAAATAAAAATGCTGGCTCAGTGGATATGTTTATTTAAAATGTCAGTAGCTATTTGTCAAATTGTGGAAAGTTACAGAAGTTTATACTCTCAAAGGTATGATGGTGGCTATTTCCTCATATTCTTGCCAACACTGTGTTTACCACATATTTTAATCTTCATGTTTCTGCAATATAAAAAAATATGATTTTTGGTTTTAATTTCTAATTATTTAATTATCAGTACAATTTAGTATATTTAAAAGTATTTTTAACAAGCCATTTGAATATTTGTCTTTCCTATGAACTATATGTTTAAATTCTTTGTCTATTTGGTTTTCTACTGGAATGTTAATTTTCAATGAGTTGATCTATAAAAGCATTTTATATAGTTAAAAACTGACTCTTCATTGCTGATATTATTTTTCAACATTGTCTTTTTTACTGCCATTAAAAATGTCTATCTTTTACAAGATTACCAGTATTGTATGGATTTGGGGTTTCATATCATAATTTAAAGGCACTTACCAATGCAAGATTATGAAAATAATCTTCTTTTGCTTAATTCCAATATTTTTATATATATTTAAAATTTCTTCTATATGACAACTAATGTTATGGGGCAGAAGAAACTACCACCCATAGTGTGGGCAGAGGGAGATGAGATTTAAAAAGAACACATTAAGACAAAAGAGATTAGAAGTGAACCTGCCTTACCCACAGAACATCAGCAGCCAAAAGTCAACTGCTAATGTAGAAGATTAGTAGATTCTTCTCTGTAGAAACTGGATGCATCTAGAGAAAATATCTCCTCATTCCTAAATTTGGAGTATCCCCATTAAAATTCATAGTTCCATACTCAATTCCACAAGAGAAGTTCCCCATCCCCAGTTTATGAGCCTCATCCATGCCTTCAAACACTTAATCTATTATTTTAGTGCCTCACTGTTAAATATAACACATAGTGAAGGATCTAGAGACATTTAAGGAAAAGTTGCAAGATGAGAGGACAATATGTGAGGAAACAATGCAGAGGAAAAATCAAACTAAAAGAAACAATTTAACAGTATACTTATAGATAAACAAGAACAAGATATTGTAAAGTAAAATAATCTGATAGCTAGAACTCTTGGAATTTAAAAATTTGAGTTAAAATTAATAAGAAAATAGAAGGGCTGGAAGTTAAAATGAATAGAATCTATTAGAAGATAGATTCAAATAATGAACAGTGGAAAGAGCTTGGGTCATCAACCAGAAAGATAAAAGAATTCAATTATTAGGATTTATAGAAAAAGAAGACAGAAAACAGAAGGGAGGGAATAATCAAAGAAATACAAGAGGTTTTTCCAGAACTGGTTGGCATTCAGTTTCAAATTGAAGTTGCTCCTTGGCTATCCATGCATAAAACACTCACATTATTTTGGAATTTTAGAACCAGGGAAGAAATCATCTTATAAGCATCCAGAGAAAAGAAGAAGATGAACAAAGGGAAAGAAATCTCATATAAAGCAATAAGAATATAAATGTTATTATGTTTCTTAAAAGCAACATTTGGTGCCAGAAGCATTATCAACCTAAATTTTTAACCCAGATAAACTGTTAGTCAAGTGTGAGTACAAAACATAAACACTGTCCAGGATGAAGGGCTCAGAATATTTATCTGATGGTTTCTTTCTCAGGAAGCTACTTGCTTCTGCAAATCAAGGGAAAAAAATCAAGAAAGAGAAAGGTATGGGATCCTGGAAATGATGGCTCCAACTCAGGTGACTGGCAAGGAAAAGTTCTAGATGGTGACCTTGTAGACCTAGAGAAGAACCTGTCCAGGCTGTGTCAGGAGCATTGAGGACCTGAAGGACAGTCTTTAGGGAAAAAAAAATGGAGACTCATAGAATTGATAATTTGATAGATTATGTAATGGAGTGTCCAGATATACACAAATTTATGCAAAAATTTTGAAAAAATAAAGGCAATTATTAACTATGAGAAAAAAAGTGCAAGGAGATACTCTTGGTTCAGTCCTTGGCTTTACAGTGAAGAACATGAGCAAAGCCAGCAATTTGTAAACACTGAACGGTTTAACTTAAACTAGTGATAAACTATACACTAAGTCCCCTACATATGAACCTTCAAGTTGCGAATTTTCAAAGATGTGAATGTGTGTTCGCATGTCCAATCACGTAAGTTAGTTCACATGTCTGGCATACATTGTCACGTGTGTGCATCCTCAACAAGCAGCTGTGCTTTTGTGTACTTTACAGTACTGTATAGATTATAGTAACACAGTATCTTTATTTCAAGTTCAGGATGTCCGGAAGCAAGCGTAAAAGCACCAGTGATGTAGCTAGTAGTGCTAAGAAGTGCCAAGAGTTAAAAATGTAAACAAAAGTGAAAATAATTGAGAGAGTGGAACGAGGCGAAAAGATGGTAGACGTCACTCGTTCTTATAATGTGAATCATTCAACCATCGGCACAATTCTAAAGAACAAGGAAAAGCTCATGGAACATGTGAAGTCTGCTGTGCTGATGATGTTGATAGTAATATTGAAGAACCATGGAAAAGTGATGGAGGAGATGGAGAAACTTCTCAGTATGTGGATGCAGGATCAGCATCAGTGTCAAGTCCCACTCAGCTTAATGCTGATTCAAGAGAAAATAAAAGCCTTTATGAAGACTTGAAGAAGAAACACCGTGAAGAATCAGAGGGCCCATCTTTTAATGCCAGCCATGGCTGGTTTCATTGGTTCAAGGCTAGACCCAGCCTTCACAACGTAAAAGTAAGTGGTGAGGCAGTGAGTGCAGATACAGTAGCTGCCTGGGAATTTCCTGAAATGCTTCAAGAAATTATTGATGAAGGTGCATTTTTACCCAAGCAGGTTTTTAACTTGGATGAGACAGGATTGTACTGGAAGAGGATGCCACACCGAAGTTACATCAGTAAGGAGGAAAAGTTGATGCCAGGCTATAAAGGCAGCAAAGGATAGGCTAACTCTGTTTGGTGGCAATGCTTCTGGTGATATGAAGCTGAAGCCTCTCTAAGTTTATCATTCAGAGAACCCAAAAGCCCTTAAAAACATAGCCAAGGGCTCTCTTCCTGTTGTGTGGAAGAGTAACCCCAAAGTCTGGGTTACACAGACAATTTTCTAGGACTGGTTTTTCTACCACTTTATCCAGGAGGTAGAGAAATATTGCTTGGAGAAGGAAATCCCATTCAACATTGTTTTGCTGCTTGACAATACCCCCCATTCATAGACAACTTTCATCTTAACGTCAAAGTAGTGCATCTGCCCCTGAATCATCGCTCATCTAACCTATGGACCAGGGACTTACAGCGACTTTCAAGAAATATTATTTACGTCACGCTTTTTGTGAGTGACGAATCGGGAACAACCTTGTGACAATTTTGGAAGGACTATAACATCTACAAGGCCATAAAAAACATTGACCTTGCTTGGTGTGAGTTTACAGCCATCACCGTGAATGGGTTTTGGAAGAATGTTTGCCTGCAGTTTGTTCATGATTTTCGTGGATTTAAGAAAGTGTATGTCCAAAGAGGTCTTCAGCAATGTAGTGACCCTCAGAGAGAAGCTGGAGCTAGATCTGCAAGAGGATGACTTCACTGAACTCCTTGCTGTGCAACACAAGGAGCTTACTAATGAAGACCTGATAGAATTGGAGGCCCAGAGAAAGGATGAATAGAGACAAGAGGGAGAAGTAACTGAAGAACTGAAGAGATTCATGATGCAGGAAATGGCAAGGGGATTTTCTTTATTTGAGGAGGCACTGGTAGTTTTTGAGGCACAGGATCCAAATGTAGAATGGTACACGAAGGTTGCAGCAGCTGTTCAGAAGGCAATCCAGGGCTACCGTGTCATCTATGATGTCATCTATGATGAGAAAAAAAGAGCTACTACCCAGACATCACTGGACTGTTTTTTCAAGAGGGTAGATCTAATTGAATCCAGCAAGGAACCAGAACCTGTGCCATCAACGTCAGGTGTGAATGAAATTGTAGCTTGCCCTCCGTCTCCTGTTGCTGACGATCCTTCAGCTCTACCATCTCCCACCTCCTTTCCCTTCACCAGTCAATAACTCTTCTTGTCTGTTTACTCGATGCCAGCCCCTGTATGCCAGCTGTTGTACTGTACTGCTGTACTTTTCAAGGTACTGTACTGTAAGATTAAAAATGTTTTCATTGTCTTTTGTGTTTGTTTGTTTTTTATGTATTATTTGTGTGAAAAGTATTATAAACCTATTATAGTACAGTATTATATAGCCGATTGTGTTAGTTGGGTACCTAGGCTAACTTTGTTAGACTTACAAACAAATTGGACTTATGAACATGCTCTTGGAAAGGAACTCGTTCATATGTAGGGGATTTACTGTATTGGGAGAACAGAAGGAAGGGAAGTGAAGAGAAGGTGTTAAAAAACTAAATCTGCAACTGTCATAAAAGGAAGTGAACAATGTCTAAAACTGAAAAATCAAGAAATTAGCAGTGAAAAAAAAAAGAAAGAAATTATCAGTGTAAGAAAATTTAAAAGTAAAGCCATAAACATAAAAAAAGAACCAAAAATGTTAAAAGTAGGTGCTTCTGAGAGTGGAATAGGATGGAGAGGGTAGTTGTTTATCTAAGATTTTCACTTGGATGCATATGACACAAAGCCCAAATCATGGTGACTTAAACAAGACTTTGTTTTAGTTATTTGCTTTCTATTCAGAGGAAGGGGACTGGCTCATGATGCCATTGAGGTCCCAGATTCTTCTACTCTTTCTGTGCAGTCTTTCTTAGCATGTGGCTTTTGTTCTTATAGATTCAAGATGGCTTTTGTACCTCAGGTTCTGCAGCTGCATACCAGGCAGGTAGAAGAGGAAGGACAAATTCTAAAAGATACATTCCAACTGTCTTCTTTTTTTAAAAAAATAAGAGCTTTTAAAAAAATAATATTTGTGTTGATACATAATTATTCATATACTATACAATCTAACCATTTAAAGTATGCAATTCAAAGTTTCTTAGTATATTCACATAGTTGTGCAAACATCACAGTTAATTTTAGAACATTTTCATCACCACAAAAAGAAACCTTGTTTCCATTTGAATTCACATTCCATTTCCTCCCAAATCCTCAGCCCTAGGCAACCATTAACATACATTCTGTCTGTATAGATTTGCCTATTATAGACATTTTATATAAATGGAATCATACAATATATGGTCTTTTGTGAGTAGCTTCTTTCACATAATATGTGTTTTAGGTTCATCCATGTAATTGCATATATCAGTCATTGGTTACTTTTTATTGCTGAATAATATTTCATTGGGTGGACATGCCACATTTTGTCCACTCATCAGCTGAACATTTGGGTTGTTTCCACTTTTTGGCTATTATAGTTGTTGATATGAACATCCATATAAAAGTTACTGGCATGGAAACTCTACCCTATGAGTAAGTTGGTGCAAAGGCCATTGACAAATACTGTCAGTTTTCCATGGGTAAAGGGTAAAGCTAGGATTTTACCCTCTGTAACTTGGAGTTGGAAGGGATGAGAAATATTGGCTTCTTGTCCTTTCTGGTGATATCCCTTGATTGACGGATGCGGTTAAGGGGTCACTATTTTCTTGGCCTCACTCACCCAGATTGAAGCTTTCCTCCTGCTGAGGGAGTGGGTAGGGGATGCAGATAGGAGAGGAAAGAAGGGGCTGGTTGCAGCTCAAGGGCCACAGATTCTCACTGTTCCTATGGAGATTTAGTAGATTTTCTTTAGTAAACGCTTCTTCATTTGCTGTCTACCTTTAGGACAATTTCCTGAAACTTTAAATGGTTGTTATTTTTACAGTTTTCACCAGTTGTTGTTATTTTGCTTGGGAATGGGTCCATAGGTCTCTTCACATTGCCATTCCAGAAGTGAAACTTATACAAGAGCTTTCTTAAAAGAGCAACTCAGTGAATTCTGCTAATATCTCATTGGCTGGTATTGTGACAATGGCCACTCATGTCTGTGAGGGAGGCTGGGAATGAGCCACTTAACTAGACACATAAGCACCCCATGTAGGGCTGGTGGAAAATGGGGTTTAACCAGTGCTATTGTCACAGAAGTGTTGAACTACTATGTGGTTTTTGAAATAAATTATTTTGATAAAAGTTAATTTCTAGAATGTGAAAACAAATTCACTGCCCATGAACATCAATTTACAACATCTTCTTTTTTCATTCCATGATTGGCTTAAGTTTGTACTCTAGTAGGTTTGTTTTTTATTTTATTTTTTCTCTTTTCCAAAAAGCAGGCATGGAAATGGTACTTTTTAAAAAAAATTAATTTATTTGTTTTTATTTTTGGCTGTGTTGGGTCATCGTTGCTGTGCACAGGCCTTTCTCTAGTTGTGGCAAGCGGGGGCTACTCTTCGTTGAGACGTGTGGGCTTCTCATTGAGGTGGCTTCTCTTGTTGCAAAGCACGGACTCTAGGTGCGTGGTCATCAGGAGTTGTGGCACATGGGCTCAGTAGTTGTGGCTTGTGGACTCTTGAGCACAGGCTCACTAGCTGTGGTGCACGGGCTTAGCTGCTCGGCGGCATGTGGGATCTTCCCGGGCCAGGGCTTGAACCTGTGTCTCTTGCATTGGCAGACAGATTCTTAACTACTGCACCACCAGGGAAGCCCTGGAAAAGATACTTTAAAAGTTCTTATCTGTTTAAAAATGTTTCTCTTGGGACTTCCCTGGCCGTCCAGTGTTTAAGACTTCACCTTCCAATGCAGGGGGTGTGGGTTTGATCCCTGATCGGGGAGCTAAGATCCCACATGTCTTGTAGCCAAAAAGCCAAAACATAAAACAGAAGCAATATTGTAACAAATTCAACAAAGACTTTAAAAATGGTCCACGTCAGGACTTCCCTGGTGGCGCAGTGGTTAAGAATCCACCTGCCAATGCAGGGGACATGGGGTCGAGCCCTGGTCCGGGAAGATCCTACATACCGCAGAGCAACTAAGCCCGTGCACTGCAACTACTGAGCCTGCACTCTAGAGCCCACTGTGTCACAACTACTGAACCTGCATGCCACAACTACTGAAGCTTGTGCGCCTAGAGCCCGTGCTCAGCAACAAGAGAAGCCACCGCAGTGAGAAGCCTGTGCACTTCAATGAAGAGTAGCCACCGCTCAATGAAACTAAAGAAAGCCCACACGCGGCAACAAAGACCCAATGCAGCCAAAAATAAATAAATAAATAAGTTTATAAAAAAACAGAAAAAATGGTCCATGTCAAAAAAAATCTTTAAAAAAATATATTTCTCTTGAATATTTGCTTAAAAGAATGTTGGCTCTATATACAATTCTTAAGCCAAACTTTGCTTTAAGATTTTGATTAAATATTGCTGAGATTTTGATCAAGTTTGTGGGCAGCTTAATTGCTATTCTTAATAAATGCTTTTACCTGCTTATTTTTGTCCATAGGATTATTTTTCAGTCTTTGAAAGGTATGGCCAAATGTTGCACATTCCAGATCAGTTTTCCCTGTGACACACTGTGCCTTTTCAATTGGTAAATTCAAGCATTTCTTTATTTTAGGAAGTTTTCTTTAAGTCTTTGATATTTTTTCCTATTTCATTTGCTCTTATCTTCAGGGACAAAATTTATGTATATGTTGGATCTCCTTTGTCTTATATACCGTTCCTTTGGCTTTAAAATTCTCTTAAACACTTTGTCCTTTCTTCTTTCTTTTTCTCAATTTCTCAAGGATGTTCTCCATGCTTGAATGATTCAGCAGATTCTATCTTTCTTTTCTGCTGCTCTCATGGTGATCTTCATTTCTGCAAGGCTTTCCCCTTTCCATTTGACCTGAGTTTGTTGGCTCATCATTTTATCTCCCTTTCTTCATGTTGTCCTCATTGTCCAACCCTTTATGCCTGTTCTTCAGACTCTTATGTGTAATAGATACTGCTTTTGGTAAATTAAATGATTTCATGGAGAACTAGGGGCTCTTTTTTTAAAGAAAAATTATTGAATTATAGTTGATTTACAATATTGTGTTAGTTTCAGGTGTACAGCAAAGTGATTCATTTATACATATATGTATATTCTTTTTCAGATTCTTTTTTATTATAGGTTATTACAAGATATTGGATATAATTCCCTGTGCTATGCAATAAATCCTTGTTGTTTATCTATTTTATACATAGTTGTGTGTATCTGTTAATCCCAAACTCTTAATTTATCCCTCTCCCCCCTTTCCCCTTTGGTAACCATAATTTTGTTTTCTATGCCTATGAGTCTGTTTCTGTTATGTAAGTAACTTTATTTGTATTATTTTTTAGATTCCACATATAAATGATATCATATGATATTTGTCTTTTCTGTCTGGCTTACTTCACTTAGTATGATAATCTCTAGGTCCATCCATGTTGCTGCAAATGGCATTATTTCATTTTATTTTATGGCTAATATTCCATCGTATATATGTACCACATCTTTATCCACTCATCTGTTCATGGACACTTAGGTTGCCTCCATGCCTTGACTGTTATAAATAGTACTGCTGTGAACATTGGGGTGCATGTATATTTTCGATTTAGAGTTTTCATCTTTTCTAAATATATGCCCAGGAGTAGGATTGCTGCTTCATATGCTAACTCTATTTTTATTTATTTATTTATTTATTTGGCTGCATTGGGTCTTCGTTTCTGCGTGTGGGCTTTCTCTAGCTGCAGCGAGTGGGAGCTACTCTTCATTGCAGTGCTCAGGCTTCTCATTGTGGTGGCTTCTCTTGTTGCAGAGCATGGGCTCTAGATGTGTGGGCTTCAGTAGTTGCAGCATGCAGGCTCAGTAGTTGTGGCACATGGGCCCCAGAGTGCAGACTCGGTAGCTGTGGCGCATGGGCTTAGTTGCTCCACGCTATGTGGGATCTTCCTGTACCAGGGCTCGAACTGTGTCCCCTGCATTGGCAGGTGGATTCTTAACCAATGCACCACCAGGGAAGTACTAGTTATTTTTTAAAATTAATTTTTATTGGAGTATAGTTGCTTTACTATGTTGTGTTAGTTTCTACTGTAAAGCAAAATGATTCAGCTATACGTACACATATATTCCCTCTTTTTTGGATTTCCTTCCCATTTAGGTCACCGCAGTGCATTAAGTAGAGCTCCCTGTGCTATACAATATGTTCTCATTACTTGTCTATTTCATACATAGTATCAATAATGTATATGTGTCAATCCCAATTTCCCAATTCCTCCCCCGACCCTTTCCCCCTTGGTATCCATACATTTGTTCTTTATGTCTGTGTCTCTATTTCTGTTTCGCAAATAAGATCATATCTACCATTTTTCTAGATTCCATGTATATGTGTTAATATACGATATTTGTTTTTCTCTTTCTGACTGGCTTCACTCTGTATGACGCTCTCTAGGTCCATCCACGTCTCTACAAATGACTCAATTTCTTTCCTTTTAATGGCTGAGTAATATTCCATTGTATATATGTACCACATCTTTATCCATTCATCTGCTGATGGACATTTAGGTTGCTTCCATGTCCTGGCTATTATAAATAGTATTGCTATGAACATTGGGGTGCATGTATATTTTCGATTTAGAGTTTTCATCTTTTCCAAATATATGCCCAGGAGTAGGATTGCTGGTTCATATGGTAACTCTATATTTAGTTTTTCAAGGAACATCCATACTGTTCTCCAAAGTGGCTGCATCAGTTTAAATTGTCACCAACAGTGTAGGAGGTTTCCTTTTTCTCCACACCCATTCTAGCATTTATTATTTCTAGACTTTTTGATGATGGCCATTCTGACTGGCATGAGGTGATACCTCATTGTAGTTTTGATTTGCATTTCTCTAATAATTAGCGATGTTGAACATGTTTTTCATGTGCTTGTTGGCCATCTGTTGTCTTTTTTGGAGAAAAGTCTATTTAGGTCTTCTGACCATTTTTTGATTTTTTTTTGTTGTTGTTATTGAGTTGTGTGAGTTGTTTGTATATTTTGGAATTTAATCCCTTGTCGGTTGCATTGTTTGCAAATATTTTCTCCCATTCTGTAGGTTGCCTTTTCATTTTGTTTATGGTTTCCTTTGCTGTGCAAAAGCTTATAAGTTTGATTAGGTCCCATGTGTTTATTTTTGCTTTTATTTCTTTTTCCTTGGGAGACTGACCTAAGAAAATATTGCTACGATGTATGTTAGAGAATGTTTTGCCTATGTTCTTTTCTAGGAGTTTTATGGTGTCATGTCTTATATTTAAGTCTTTAAGCCATTTTGAGTTTATTTTTGTGCATGGTGTAAGAGTGTGTTCTAACTTCATTGATTTACATGCAGCTGTCCAACCTTCCCAGCACAGTTTGCTGAAGAGATTGTCTGTTTCCCATTTTATATTCTTGCCTTCTTTGTCGAAGATTAATTAACCATAGGTGTGTGGGTTTATTTCTGGACTATCTATTCTGGGAGGACTAGGGCTTCTTAATTGTATTAGTTTTTCATGGGTGCTGTAACAGATTGCCACAAACTTATTGGTTTGAAACAATAAAAAATGATTATCTTCTACTTCTGCAGGTCTGAAGTCAAATATGGGTCTCAGGGTGTTAAAATCATGGTGTCGGCAAGGCTGCATTCCGTTCTGGAGGCTCTAAGGGAGACCCTGTTTCTTTGCCTTTTCCAGCTTCTAGAGGTCTCTTTTCCTTGAGTCCTCACATCAAATCACTCTGAACTCTTCTACCTCACTCTTCCACTTACAAGGACCCTTGTGATTATATTAGTCCCACCTGGATGATCCAGGATACTCTCCCCAATTTTGTCACCTCATTAGCAAACTTGATTCATGTGCTCCCTTAATTCCCTTTTGTCATGTAAGGTTATATATTCATGGTTTATGGGGACTAGCATGCAGACATGCTAGAGGGTGCTGTGCACTATTGTGCCTGCCCCACTAACTTCCACCTGCTTTGGAATGCTACTAACTTCCACCACGCTACTGTATTTAAATGTTTTCCATTATCTTTTATTTGCCAGATGCCTTTTCTTCTTTTGTTTTTCCCTCCTGCATTATCTTTACATAGTTTCCATGATAGTTCCTTTAAAAAATTTATCACTTTTCTTTGAAGTAATGGCGTTTTCCTGGACAGCTCTTTTTGAAAAAGTAGTTGGAGGAAGAGGTAGCATATATCCCCAAGGCTTCTGTGGATATAATTCAGGGGGTCTCTTAACTTGGATGGGAAAAATTTTAATCTTGATTTTCTCTAATGAAGGCAGGCAACACAGCCCAGTAGTATTCATAGATCCTAAACATTTGTCACCAGTAGAAATTAAAGATATTTTCTTTTTTAAAAAATAAATGTATTTATTTACTTACTTACTTACTGGCTGCATTGGGTCTTCTTTGCTGTGCACGGGCTTTCTCTAGTTGCAGCGAGCAGGGGCTACTCTTCATTGTGGTGCACAGGCTTCTCTTGCTGTGGAGTATGGGCTCTAGGAGCACAGGCTTCAGTAGTTGTGGCACATGGGCTCAGTAGTTGTGGCTCGTGGGCTTAGGTGCTCTGCGGCATGTGGGATCTTCCCGGACCAGGGCTTGAACCTGTGTCCCCTGCATTGGCAGGTGGATTTTTAACCACTGCACTACGAGGGTAGTCCCTAAAGATATTTTGATATCACTTTACAGGTATACTGAAATACCAGTTACCCTCATCATTTCTTCCAAATTATAGCAGTTATTAGGCCCACTGCTAGATCTCATTAATTGAGGCATAAATATCACAAACTTAAAAAAATATTTTGGTACCTGTATTTCAATATGTCTCCCTTTATAATCTTCTGTGCTTTATTTTATGCATTTGAGAATATTATTCTGAGAGGGACCCAGGCACATCAGCAGGCTGCAGCGTGGGTCCAGTCTTCCTGCCTTTTGCCCTGTTCTTGCTGCTCCTCTCTTCTGGGTGTGGTCCCCTTCCGAAAAACAGGAAGTCTCCTTGACTCATGTCAAAACCCTGCATGTCACAGATTTGGTGATTTAGCTTGGACTTTTCCTTAGCTATCCAGTGTCAGAAAGGATCAGGCTCCTATTGATTCACTCACAGTTTCTCCCCACACTGGTAACAGATAACCACCCACTCTTGAAAATGTACGTCCCTGTTTCATGCCAACATCCTTCCACTACTGTGGTCCACAGGGTTCAAAGATGTTTGGTGATTTGCCCATATACCCAGACCTTGCAGTTCGAAGTAAGGTGGGGCTGGGATTGCTGTTTCCCACTAGTGTGTGTTCCCTACTCTGGAAAACCTTGGTTTCTCTTTATTTTCCTGCAGATGGTCTCTCTCATTGTGTCCCTTCTCACTCCAGTCCCAGGCCCCAAGAGCACAGGGGCCTTCTCATGATTGGTGATTTCATAGAAGTGGAAGTTCTTTTTTTGTTTCTCTTTGTTGTTCTGGGTTGATTTCAGAGAAGACACAAGAGTTAGAGATTTCTCTTCTGCTATCTTTAATAGGAAATCTTTTTAGCTTCTTTCCATAACTTTTAAAAAGTTGCTGAAGTTCATTATAATAGAGACAATACAGAATTGCATGTAGTGGAAATGTCTCCTTCTTCCCACATAGTGACCTCTTTTAGGGCTGAAATCAGAAGCAAAAATGTGATGTGTGTCTATTTTCCAGTCTTTTCTATATATTTATATAAACATTTAAAGTATCCAATCCATCCACAATTTATTTAGATGTAGCTGGTAAAGTGAAATATAATTGCTTACTTTTAACTGAGTGCTAGGAGTAGCACTTGTACTACAGTTTTTCTTTACTCTCTTCCGGGTTAAATGAGAGAGAGGGAAAATCAGGGGTGGAAATGTATAAAACAACTGATTTTCTTCTTTTTTACTGTAGAAAATATATATAACATGCAGTTTACCATTTTAATAATTTCTAAGTGTATAATACAGCAGTGTAATGTACATTCACATTGTTGTGCACCATCCATCTCCAGAACTCTTAATCGTTATTTTTGTTTTTGGCCATGCTGTGTGGCTTGCAGGATCTTAGTTCCCTGACCAGGGGTCACACCCATGTCCCCTGCAGTGGAAGCACAGAGTCCTAACCACTGGACTGCCAGGGAATCCCAAGAACTCTTCATCTGGCAAAGCTGAAACTTTGTACCCATCAAACAATGAGTCCCCATTTCCCCCTCCCCTGGGTCCCTGCCAACCACCATTCTTTCTGTTTCTGTGAATGTGACTATTCTAAGACTCTTACGTAAGTGGAACAGTATTTGTTCTTTTGTGACTGGCTTATTTCACTTAGCATAATGTCATCATGGTCATGTTGTAGTATACTGAGGAACTGCTGATAAGGAGGGCCGACTCTAAGTTATAGGCAAATTTTCGACTGTGCAGAAGGTCAGCATCCCTTAACCCCTGCCAGTTGTTTAAGGGTCAACTGTACTTCTGAGTAGTAGTTTATCTGTTTTCCTCTCAAAATGTTTATCTATTTTCCTTCTGGTTTCGAGTTTGCAGTAAAAGCTCCTAGATTTGCTTCAACTTGGAATGTGTCTTCCAGAAACACAATAGGGAGCACTGAACGGGGGGGGGGATCATTTAAAGGTAGATGAGACAGTAAGCCATAGTTGGAACCCCATGACAAGGGTCTCTGACCCTGATGCTGTTTATAAAAAGTAATTCTAGAGAAAAGCTTATGAACACAGAAAAAGGGAAAGCTAAATGGGAACAAAGAAACTGATTCCCAATATGGTTCATCGGATGTTTGTGTGGAGGACTTGTCTCTTAAAAAGCAGGACTTGACAACTTTTTTCTCAACTGTCAGCCAAATCTTCTTCAATCCATTACTCTCTTAAAAAGCAGGACTTGACAACTTTTTTCTCAACTGTCAGCCAAATCTTCTTCAATCCATTACTCTCTTAAAAAGCAGGACTTGACAACTTTTTTCTCAACTGTCAGCCAAATCTTCTTCAATCCATTACTCTCTTAAAAAGCAGGACTTGACAACTTTTTTCTCAACTGTCAGCCAAATCTTCTTCAATCCATTACTCTCTTAAAAAGCAGGACTTGACAACTTTTTTCTCAACTGTCAGCCAAATCTTCTTCAATCCATTACTCTCTTAAAAAGCAGGACTTGACAACTTTTTTCTCAACTGTCAGCCAAATCTTCTTCAATCCATTACTCTCTTAAAAAGCAGGACTTGACAACTTTTTTCTCAACTGTCAGCCAAATCTTCTTCAATCCATTACTCTCTTAAAAAGCAGGACTTGACAACTTTTTTCTCAACTGTCAGCCAAATCTTCTTCAATCCATTACTCTCTTAAAAAGCAGGACTTGACAACTTTTTTCTCAACTGTCAGCCAAATCTTCTTCAATCCATTACTCTCTTAAAAAGCAGGACTTGACAACTTTTTTCTCAACTGTCAGCCAAATCTTCTTCAATCCATTACTCTCTTAAAAAGCAGGACTTGACAACTTTTTTCTCAACTGTCAGCCAAATCTTCTTCAATCCATTACTCTCTTAAAAAGCAGGACTTGACAACTTTTTTCTCAACTGTCAGCCAAATCTTCTTCAATCCATTACTCTCTTAAAAAGCAGGACTTGACAACTTTTTTCTCAACTGTCAGCCAAATCTTCTTCAATCCATTACTCTCTTAAAAAGCAGGACTTGACAACTTTTTTCTCAACTGTCAGCCAAATCTTCTTCAATCCATTACTCTCTTAAAAAGCAGGACTTGACAACTTTTTTCTCAACTGTCAGCCAAATCTTCTTCAATCCATTACTCTCTTAAAAAGCAGGACTTGACAACTTTTTTCTCAACTGTCAGCCAAATCTTCTTCAATCCATTACTCTCTTAAAAAGCAGGACTTGACAACTTTTTTCTCAACTGTCAGCCAAATCTTCTTCAATCCATTACTCTCTTAAAAAGCAGGACTTGACAACTTTTTTCTCAACTGTCAGCCAAATCTTCTTCAATCCATTACTCAGAAGGTGTAGAGGTCCAAGAATTGGGGGTCTTTGAAACACTTGGGCTCATAAGCCCATGGAAACCCATCTCAACTGGGGATGGTGACCTCTAGGAGAAGGGTGTGTTCCCAGCATTCTGAGCCCCAGGGAAATACACCTTGTGGGAAAGAGGGAAGAGCACAGTTGCAACATAACGTGATTATGCCAGGCTTCTCCTTACAAGAGATCACGAAGACTCAGTAATGCTAAATTGTAACTTTATTTTCAAAAATTGAATTTGTCTTTGTGCAAATTCAAATTGTGCATCACTGCCCCTTCCTGCCATATCATGTTTCTGCCATGTGATTTGTCCAACAGTCACTTTCAGTTTAAAATGCAGTCTCTTTCTAAGAAAGCTCAGCTGCCTACTTCCTGTCTCTACTTCCTGTCTCTTGTCTTCTCCCTAGTAGGGGAAGGGAGTCTGGCTGCTGGGCTGACCTCTGTCCTTTCTGTGCCCCTCTGAAATCTCCCCTGGGTACCAGCGTCCTTCCCAGCTGCTTCTGGCACCACATCTTCATCCCGGTCTTAGGTCCCTTGGAATTTCTGGTTGTCCCAGAATGCATGCTCCCTCATTGGGTCTGGGCCATGTAGGGTTTTGTGAATATGTCATGGCCTGCCCACCTGGCATCTCAGGCACCATTTCCTTGTTTTAGAAGAGAGATTTCTCTGGGAGGTGTGTACTCTCTCTGGGCTACATCTGGGACAGTGAGGCATGTTTTCCTCTATTCTCAGATCCCCTGCATCCACTAGTAGTTTCTGTAACTCCTCATCCTGGGGCTTGGGCTGCAGGTATGCTGTTGGGCTTTTGATCCTTACCCAGGGACTGTGTTAGTCAGGGTTCTCCAGAGAAACAGATGTATATGTTTGTGTGTGTGTGTGTGTGTGTGTGTGTGTGTGTGTGTGTGTGTGTATAATATACTGAATGTTTGTGTCCCTTCAAAATCTATATGTTGAGACCTAATCCCCAGTGTGATTAGTATTTAGAGGTGGGGCCTTTGGGAGGTGATTATGTCTGAGGGGGGAACCCTTATGAAAGCAATTAGTGCACTTCTTATAAAAGATCCCAGAGAGGTCCTTCACTCCTCCTGCAATGTGAGGACAGAGTAAAAAGATGACTTTTGATGAATCAAGAAGCAGCCCTCATCACTCATTGAATCTGCTGTCACCTTGATCTTGAACTTCCCAGACTTCATAACTATGAGAAATAAATGTT
The DNA here is from genome assembly GCF_002837175.3 of Physeter macrocephalus. Lineage (NCBI taxonomy): Eukaryota > Metazoa > Chordata > Mammalia > Artiodactyla > Physeteridae > Physeter > Physeter macrocephalus. The sequence goes on along the minus strand of NC_041215.1, from coordinate 12,768,732 downwards.
TGTTGTTGAAGTCACCCATTTTTTTAGTATGGTATTTTTGTTATAGTAGCCTGAACACACTAAGACAATATATATGTGTGTATATATATATATATATATATATATATATAGTGTATATATATCACATTTATATATATGTAACTATGTCTATATTTATATCAACATCTATATCTATCTATCTATCTATCTTGAGGGATTTTCAGTATTTGGCTCATGTGATTGTGTGGGCTGGCAAGTCTGAAATCTGCAGGGCAGGCTGGAGACTCAGGGGAGAAGTTGATGTTGCATTGTTGAGTCTGAAGGCAAACTGCAGGCAGAATTCCTTCTTTCTTGGGGGATCTCAGTCTTTTCTCTTAATACCTTCAACTGATTATGTGAGGCCCAACCACATTATGGTGGGTAATCTGTTTAACTCAAAATCTACTGATTTAAAAGTTAATCTCATCTAAAAAATACCTTCACAACAGCATCCAGACTGGTGTTTGGCCAAATGTCTGGGTACCACGGCCTGGCCAAATTGACACATTAAATTAACCATTGCAGGGACTCTCCATTTCTCCAATTCAGTCTCCTGTTGAAATGTTCATGTTCTTTGAAATTGTTCTCATATCACCTTACAATCTTCCCTGTGCTATAGTTTATGAGATAAAATTTATTTTATGAATTCATGAATGCTCATGCTATTTGGAGCTCAACGAAGATTTTCTCTCTCAAAAAGCCTCCATTCTATCTTAAAAGCCTTCCATTCAAGACCATTGTTCTACCTTGAAATTCAGAGCTGGCTGATAACTCCTTATTTTGTGGCCATTTTGCCACAGGGAAAAACTATGATGAGCAAATGATGAGGAAATGGTAGTGGCTGACAGCTAGGGTCTTTTTTAGAACTATTTAACAATCCTTAGGACACTGATGCCCACCTGTTAGCCCAGGCACAAGTCGATACCCATGCTATACTTGTACTGGTGAGTATTAGCTCAGTGTTGACCTCAGGGAAATCAAAACTCACAGAGAAGAATAGTCAACCATACCTCAACAGTGGCATCTATGTATAAGTTGCCTTTGGATTTAAGGAACAGAGAAACCATATTAATTGGCTTAAACACCAGAGCATTTCACTGTCGGGCTGGTTGCTTCAGTGGACATGTTTCTTCCATCTCTGGCTCTGCCATCCTTAGAGTCTTTCATGTTCCCTTATAGTCATTAAATGGCCACAGCAGTTCCAGGCATCATAACCTGATGTGACCACATCTATTGGCAGCAAAGGACCAAACCTTATGGAAAGTCTTTCTTCAGAGCACAAGACTGTTTTATGTGAAGTCCTGGTCTTATAACCAGAACTTACTCACCAGCCCACTCCTTAAACAATCATTACTAGGAGAGCAGGATCCAATTATTGGGTTATATAAACCAGAATATACCCCTTAATTTGGAGAAAAGAATTAACTTTTCCTGAGTCCTATAAGGAAAAAGTGAATTCTTACACAAAATTGGGGTCCTTTTAGCAAGGAAGAAGGTGGCCACTGGATGATGGTCTGACCACCTACAGTGTCTGCTCCACTTCTGTGAAATTCTACACTCATCATAATACAGGTACATGCTTGGCCTTTTGCAGTTCATGCCTTGACATGGATTAGAAGGCATGGGAGAAAGAATTAGCACCTAGTGGAGGAGGAGGAAAAAATGTAGCGTTATTAGTTAGAGGACTGGTGTACTGATGGAAGCTAGAAAATCAGGGAAGCCCAACTGTCAGTGTCATCCTATTTTAAGGCCACCAGAACCTACCAACTTGATACATGTGCTGGGTAAAACTCCCTTTTTCTTCTTTTTCAATTACAAAGTTATATATGCTTTGGAAAAAAGCCAGTCAATAAAGAAATATATAATGTACAACATAAAAGTCCTCTGTATTAATGTAGAAAATAAAAATCCTCTGTTTGTTCTAACTTCATGTTTGTAGCTGCAAATACAGTTCTTCCAAATTTGTCTACACATGTATTAATAAGTGCATATATATGTATTTTAAATATAAGTAATCCTATATATATGTGTATATATATATATATATATACATATCTTCAACAACCTACCTAATGTCTGATAGAATAATATTCTGCAGGAAATATTTTAAGATTTCCAACATGAGGAATTAAGTTCCAGGAAGCCCCTTCCAGGCAAAGAAAGGAGTCAGACCAGGGCTGACCAATAAAACTCAGTCGTGATATACTTGTCCTATTTTGCACTATCGCCACATGTGGCTACTGAGCCCTTAAAATGCCACCAGTGCAGCCAGAACTGAATTTTTAATTTTAATTAATTTACATTTCAGTAGCCATGTGTAGCTAGAGGCTACTGTATTGATCAGTGCAGGGTTGACAAATGGAAAGTGGCAGTGATGCCTTCAGCCTAAGAGAATCTCTTTTCCAGGAAAGCAATATGCTTTCTTTCTGCCCGTGTAGAAGTGAAACCACCTTCCTCGCAGGCCTGGAGAGGGTGATTAGCATATCATGTGTGTAGAGGTCAAGGGAAGGGGAAGCTGGGTGAGGATTTGGAAGCATTCAGGCCCAGAGATACATGCATGATTTAGGGTACCTTACACTATTACTGTTTTGCTTTGGACTTTTCAATAGAATCTTGACTTTAAATGTTTGGGGTCTTTGTCACCACACCTATACTTTCATGTCTCGTGTCTGGATTTTTGGTTCAGAAAAGCCCTATGACATTTCCTCATTCTGCCCCGACCCGTAGAATCAGGACTTGTTCATATGTACTTGGAGGTGGCTGGGGAAAGCACGTCTGTCCTGGCTTGCTTTATTTCCCCTTCAGCCTTTGGCAGGCTATTTCTTTGTAACTTACAGCAGTCATTGATTTCCTAGTGGATTTACTTTTGTTTTGGTTTGGTTTCCTGTAGATGATTCAATTAGAAAGAATTTGTGGCAAATTTGGGTTTGGAACCCAATACCCAGAGCTCCAGTTCACTCTGCTTTATAGAAGTGAGTGGCAGTTGTTTCATGGGTGTGATTGTTTTTCTTTGGTGCGCAGTATTAACTTGTTATTCTCCGTGTTTTTAGGAGGGGGGTCATGAATAGGTAGGAAGGAGAATCATTATATTCTATTTTTGTGACCTTCTTTGTTTAATATTTGTGTTGATTTTGATATTCCCATACCTGAAACAATGTTCTCAGAAGGCAGAATAACAAGCAAAGCATGGTGATTTCTTTTCCTGATTAGTTTTTATACATGATTGGAGTATATTTTCAAAATTCTGGAATGATATTTGAACACTGCTTTCTACCTTGTATTTCCCTCTCAAGTATTGTTTGATTGACCTGCTGTCTCTCTCTCTCTGGCCTCAGCATCTGGATTCCTCACTGCTCCTGCATGCACCCTGGCCCTTAACAACATGCAGAGCTTTAGACTCAGGTCTTGCTATCCTGCCTTTGCTTCAGTGGGAGTAGATGCCTCTCTTTCATCTCTCGGAGCATTTTGCACATAATTCTGTAACAACGGTAGTAACAGGAGCTAACCACGGATACCAGCTTCTTTGATTCAGGCTCTGTTCCAAAGGCCTCACATCTACCCATTTGCTCAATCCTTATGACAACCATCTCCTATTGGTGCTATTGTCACCCCCATTTCACAGATGAGGAAACTGAGGCATGAAGTAGCATACCAGTGCCCCTCTGTTAGACGTGGATGCTTTTCCTTCTTGCTCCAAGTTTTCTGCACTCTCTTGGGGGTGCTGAGTGCTTCTCACTCACCATGCTCTATGGAACTCATGCCACTGTTGGATTGTGGTCTTGCAGCCATGGTGAGAGCTAAGAAAGCAGGTCTGGGTGTTTCTCTCTCCTCCAGCTCCTCTTGGGTAAGGCAAGGTGCTTTTCAGCTTTGTGTTCATGCCTGACACACACTAGGTACTCCATAAGTGTTAGTTGAATAAGTAAGTCAGTGAGTCAGAGAGCAGAGTTTGTGCCCATCCAAAGGAATTTATATCAGGATCTTGAAGAGATATCTCTCCCATGTTCACTGCGGCATTATTCACAATAGCCAAGATGTGGAAACAACCTTGTACATAATAGAAGAATGGATAAAATGTCCATAAATAGAAGAATGGATAAAGACAAACAAAGCGTCCATCAATAGATGAATGAATAAAGAAGATGTGGTATATATATACAATGGAATGTTATTCTGACATGACAAAGAAAGAAATCCTACCATTTGCAACAACATGGATGGATCTTGATGACATTAATAAATAAATGAGACAGGAAAGATAAATACTGAATGAAATCAGTGAAATAAATGAGACAGGAAAGATAAATACTGAATGAAATCACTCATGTGGAATCTAAAATAGTCAAACTCATTGAACCAGAGTAGAATGACAGTTGCCAGGGGCTAGGGAGAGGAAGAAAAGGGAAAATATTAGTCAGAGGGTGGGCAGTTTCTATTATGCAAGATGAAAAAGTCCTAGAGATCTGCTGTACATCATAGAGCCTGTAGCTAATAATACTGTATTGTGGACTTCCCTGGTGGCACAGTGGTTAAGAATCCACCTGCCAATGCAGGGGACACGGGTTCGAGCCCTGGTCCAGGAAGATCCCACACGCTGCAGAGCAACAAAGCCCATGTACTACAACATCTGAGCCTGTGCTCTAGACCCCACGAGCCACAACTACTGAAGTCCATGTGCCTGGAGCCTGTACTCCACAACAAGAGAAGCGCACCACAATGAAGGGTAGCCCCTGCCTTGCTGCAACTGGAGAAAGCCCGCGGTCAGCAACGAAGACCCAACACAGCCAAAGATAAATAAATAACTAAATAAATTTATATTAAAAAATACTGTATTCTGTACTTAATATTTGGTAAAAGGGTAGATCTTATATTGTGTTCTCACCACACACACGAAGTCATAATCATAATAGGGTGGGGAGAAACTTTGGGAGGTGATAAATATGTTTATAGCCTTGATGGTGGTGTCGGTTTCACAGGTATATACTTACCCCTAATAAAATGGTTAAAAATATAACAGTCAATTGTTAATGTACTGTCTGCAGACTACCTCCATGTGACAGCTTGAAAGTGCATGGGATTTGCAGTCTGATGGCCAGGTTATGCTCTCAATTCTCTATTTACCAGCTCCGGTGGTATTCTCCAAGGTACTCCCCTCTCTGTCAACAAAACACTCACGTGGCTGCTGTCAGAGTTACAGGGAACATCCACTGAGTAGCAGTTGAATTTCTCCCATTCTCTACCCCAGTGGCCACTGAGGAGAGGCCGACATCTCTGGCTACAACCAGTCTCAGCTTTGAGAACTTCAGTTTGGAAAATCCAGTGATGTGAGTAATCGTTAGTCTCTGCCTTTGTCTGTGATGCAAGCCTGTTCACTCCATAGTGAGACCACATCCTTCCTGCTGGGCTGTGACTGCTATAAAATTCATCTAGTTTCCTCTCCGGCTGTTCCTGAGGCTGGCATCTGGGTGAGTCCAGCTCTGTGGAGCGGGATGGCTGAAATGGTCTTGGGAAGAATGGGGAGATTGTGTCAAGGGCCAGAACTTGACTAGAGATTTCTTTTGCCAGTCTTCAGGTCTGTCCTTCAACAATGCTTCTGGAATGCTCTTTTATGTTTATCAGTATTTGGGTGCTATGTGTGCGAGTGCATGTGTGTGTGTGGGGGGGACGGGGGGTGAGGACAGGAACAGCAACCACTGCTTACACCCATGACTCCAGCAGATTTGCCAAGCATTCCCCCAGGGAGAGGATAGATGGAATGCATAAAAGCAAACGAGTATTTTAGAAACCAAGGGACAGAGAAGATAAAGGTCAGGGTGGGGTGCACTAGGGTTAGGGATAGGGGAGCACAGAGGAAAGACAGAGTCCTGATGTGGATGGAAAGATCAGTGGAATGGGACCTGGGAGGGTCTGCAGAGCTGGTGGATCTGTCTGGAGTGCCCCCTCCCCTCCTGCCACCTGCCAGATGCATAGGGAATGGATTTGGCGTGGGGTGCATGAGGCCAGGAGTGGAGAGGCAAGAATGAAGATAGAAGGAGAGATGAACATGTTTGAGATGTCTTGAACATTAAACTGTGTTCTTTATAAATTCCATTTTGGAGAGTTCCAAAGCTTCGTAGGGCCCCTCCCTTCCTTTAACATCATTTATGTCTTTGGGCTAATGTTGTGCTTTTCCAAATTCAGTAATATGAAGGGATAAATTCCAAACAAAGCCAATGTGTTCATCCATCTAAAATCTAGGAGATGTGTATGATCAAAAGATGTAGCAGCTTATTTCCGGTCTTTGTGGAACTCAAACTCCAGTTAGGAAACTGAGTTGTTGAACACTATAATGAAAGACTGTGCGATAAAACCTGGGAAAATGTCTTTGCCTTGTAACCATTTATTTTTATCATCTTCAATAATTTTTCCTCCTATCTGACTGAGATACCTACTTAAGTGGTGGAAGAAACAGTCTCACGCTTTTTAAGCTGAGAAAAATGCAACGTTAGGGGCATGACTCAGAAATCAATGACTCTGGTCTAAATCCTGGCTTTGTCCCTCCTGGCTGTGAAACCCTGGGCAAGTCACTTAGCCTAAGACTCAGTCTCTACTTCCATACCATGGGACTAGGAATATAATCTTTGGGCTTTGTGCATCAGTGCAGCACCTAGCCCATGAGAAGCTCTCAATAAATGTGAGTTCTAATAATTATTATAATTGTGATTTTTGCAAAGAGACATTAAAGAAATATATGTGTTTATTATTCTCCCTTATCACCCCAAGTTCCATCCCATTTCAGTTTTTATCTATCAGTGGACTGATAAAAGGGCTATTGCAGACCATCCTCTCCTCTACATGCTTTTATGTTCTCTCTCCTTTTCTCTCTCTAGACATATGCTGCTCTGTTACTGCCATAGTTACTCATCCCTGGCATCCTTCTTCTTTTGTCCCTTACTCATCTTTCCTTGGTTCAAAACAGAAACAAGAAACCAGAGTCTTTCAGTTGGAAGGAATGTAAAAAACTTATTTTCCACTCTGTCATTTTATAGACGAGGAAACTGAAGTAGAAGAATAGTGAAGAATTTGTCCAAGGTCACACATAGCCAGTGATCAGTGGGACCAAAGTTCTCTTGGTGATACATCAAGGTGGCATCAGGAAAGTGGTTTAAGATACACACTGCAATGTTAATGTGACTGTGTTTGTGGGTTTAATTGTTTCTCTCCACAGGGGCATCTTTTTTCCATGGCTCAGGACACACTCCTGGGTCAAGTCAATAGGAAAACTCTCTGGTAAGTATTTGACTCACTTTTCAAAACTAAAGATGGCAACTCGTTAGAGTCTGGTGATTTTCTTTTTCCTTTCAGTCTTCTGGGTTTTTGATAGTTTAGTTCTCTCTGAGGGTAGACTTCTTAAAAAACTTCTTATCCATATGCTGTTTTCACCACCCGATTTCCCAGTGTGGACCTATGCCCAAGGACTCTGACCAGGGCTGCAGATGAGCATGGCAAGTGTCCGCTGCAAGCTGGCTCGTTACCTGGAGGATCTGGAAGACGTAGACTTTAAGAAATTCAAGATGCACTTAGAAGACTATCCTAGTCAGAAGGGCTGCACGTCACTTCCTCGGGGTCAGACAGAGAAAGCAGATCACGTGGATCTAGCCACTCTGATGATTGATTTCAATGGAGAGGAGAAAGCATGGGCCATGGCCAAGTGGATTTTTGCTGCAATCAACAGGAGAGACCTTTACGAGAAAGCTAAGAGGGATGAGCCAGAATGGGGTGAGTGGAAGGAAGACAGTATATTTTTAAAAATTGGGATAAAGTACACATAATAGAAAACTTACTGTCAACCATTTAAAAGTGTATGATTCATTGATGTCAAGCACATTCGCACTTTTGTGCAATCAATCTCCAGAAATCTTTTCATCTTACAAAACTCTATACCCATTAAACAACGATTCCTCTTTCTACCCTCCCCTCAGCCCCTGGCAACCTCTTTCTGTCTCTATGAATTTGACTATTCCAGTACCTTTTATAAGTGGAATCACACAGTATTTGTCTTTTTGTGTCTGGCTTACTTCACTCAGCATAAACATCCTCAAGCTTCACCCATGTTGTCACATATGGCAGGATTTCGTTCCTTTTTAAGGTGGAATAATATTTTGTGGTATGTAAATACCACAGTTTGTTCATCCATTCATCCATCAATGGACTTTCTGGTTGCTTCTAGCTTTTGATTACTGTGAATAATGCTGCTATGAACATGGCTGTACAAATCTCTTTGAGACCTTGATTTCAATTCTTTTGGGTATATGCCCAGAAGTGGAATTACTGGATTACATGGTAATTCTAGGTTAATTTTTTGAGGAATGTTTTCCATAATGGCTGCATCATTTTACACTCCCACTAGCAGTGTACAATTGTTCTAAGTTCTCCACACATCCTTACCAACACTTATTTTATATATGTATTTATATTTTTTTGATAGTAGCAGTCCTAATGGGTGTGAGATGGTATCTCATTGTGTTTTTTTTTTTTTTTTTTTTTTTTTTTTTTTTTTTGCCGTACGCGGGTCCCCCCTCGCTGGGGCCTCTCCCGTTGCGGAGCACAGGCTCCGGACGCGCAGGCTCGGCGGCCATGGCTCATGGGCCCAGCCGCTCCGCGGCATGTGGGATCCTCCCAGACCGGGGCGCGAACCCGGTTCCCCTGCATCGGCAGGCGGACGCGCAACCACTGTGCCACCAGGGAAGCCCATAATTGTGGTTTTGATTTGCATTTCCCTACTGACGAGTGACATGAGCACCTTCTCATGTGCTTGTTAGTCATTTGTTTATCTTTGGAGAAATGCCTGTTCAAGTCACTTTCCCATGTTTTAATTGGGTTGTTTGTCTTTTTTGTTGTTGATTTGTAGGAATTCTTTATATATCCTGGATATTAACCTCTCATCAGATATATGATTTGCAAATGTTTTCTCCCATTCTATGGGTTGCCTTTTCACTCTGTTGATGGTATCCTTTGACGATTCAAAGTTAGTATGTTTGTTTTGTTTGTTTAAATTTATTTTATTTATTTAGTTTTTGGCTGTGTTGGGTCTTTGTTGCGGTGCGCGGGCTTCTCACTGTGGTGGCTTCTCTTGTTGTAGAGCACAGGGTCTAGGTGCATGGGCTTCAGCAGTTGTAGCACTTGGGCTCAGTAGCTGTGGCTCGTGGGCTCTAGAGCGGAGGCTCAGTACTTGTGGCTCACGGGCTTAGTTGCTCTGCGGCATGTGAGATCTTCCTGGACCAGGGCTCAAACCCGCAACCCCGGCATTGGCGGGTGGATTCTTAACCACTGTGCCACCAGGGAAGCCCAGTATGTTTGTTTTTTAATCACTTGTTTTATTATCTTGGCTTCATCTTCTTTTTTCTTCTCATGATAGTGCTATGAGAAGATGGAGGAAAGCAGTTTACTTTTTTCTAACTCCTTTAAAAACCTAAGTCAGGGCTCATATACTGCTAGGAACCTTCTCTGATTAGTTACACTTTATCCAAATCTCTCCTGTGCCTGAAACTTCCTCCAGGTCTCCATCTAGCTCCTCATGTGTCTGCCTGCATAGTCAACAAACTTGAATCTCTGCTTCCCATGGCTCAGGGGGCAATCTCTCACCTTATAGAGCTATGTAATTTCTGGGGAAAAGCTTTTCCTATGGACATTACTTTGGGTGTTGGAATGATCAAAGAAATACTCTTCATCCCTGTGGACATGCTGAGGGTGAGGTTCTTCCTTCTGGCTCTGGTTCTGAGCAATGGAAGGGTACAGGGATGGGCTCAGAGGAATCTAGAAAATCACAGGATGATGATGTTGAGCTAGCGGAAAGGGGGAATAAAAATGAATCAGCGTTTCTGAAATGGTCAGACAAAAATGGTGGTGTGTATGTAGATTATCCATGCTATTTGAAGTCAGTTTTATATATTTAAACTTCTGTTTTCTAATGAATGTTTACCCTGTTTACCCTGTTTTTTCTTCGAACCTGGTACTGTCCATATTGGCATGTCTAAAGTCAATTAAAATGTATTTATATTGGCAAAAAAAAAAGAATCATCAGGTCAGAAGCACAGTGAACTGGGGAAGCAATATGGGTCTAATGAGGGAGATAAAAATAATATGGGGGCATGAGGACAAGGGCATACACCAGTGGGATGGTATAAACAAATTGTGTATAATAACACAGTTATAAATGTGTCAGTACTTACATACTCAATAACCCTTTTAAAGTATAATAATCATAGTGGCAGAAGTAGTTCACTAAGCAGTTTTTGTGGATTTTATTAATTCTTCACAAGAACCCCAGGAAGACTGTGCTTTTTCAAATGAACATTCAGTTTTATTATACTGAGTGAAATAAGCCCGTCACAACCCCTAGTGATTGCCAGGGGCTGCAGGGAATAGGGAATGGAGAATTGTTGTTTAATGGGTATAGAGTTTCATTTTTACAAGATGAAAAATAATTGTGGAGATTGGTTGCACAACCATGTTAAGTGAGCCTGGAAAAGGTTTTGGTTGTCCATGACTCTTCTAATCAGAGTGAAGACTGGGATTCAATGCCAAGTGTGTCTTTGGTGGAAGCCTGGCTCTTAACCACTGTGCCATTTGGCTTCTATATCTGGGTTTTGGGGTGGAAGAATTATAACTAGGGTTAGAAGTTTTTTGTTTTTATGGGGGGTGCTGGCTAGGGTTAGGTTTTAGGTAAGAATTAAATTTTAGTCTTGGTTTGAGTTAACGTTTAGATTTTGTTTTGTGGTTTTGTGTGTGTTGGATTAACAGCATTGCCATTCAGAATAAGTAGACACCTATCAGGAATCTTTTATGTAGCTCTTCGGTTCCTGCCCACCTAAAGTTATCTGTCCCATGTGTTTCCCTTGGTGCCTAGCTCTTATTCTACTGTGCCTAATTTCTCCTATAACATGCCTCTTTGGGATGTGTTATTCAGTGATTGTTTAGATCTGTGATTCTCAACTGTGGATGCATGTTGGAGCTTTTAAAATATAATGGTGCCTGGGCTCCACCTCAGAGAATTGACAAAGGATCACCGGGGGTGGAGTCCTGGAATCAGTGTTTTTAAAGCTTTCTAGGTGAATCTAAAGTCAGCCAGGATTCTGAATACTGAAATAGAGAAATAGACATAAGCCAGATTGGTTATTCTTACTCTTGAAGACTCAGGATATGGGTAAGATGAATTTCAGGTGTTTGGGGTCAAGGAAAGATGAAATTGCTGGCCTTTAGCCATCTTGGGGATATTGGAAAGTGTGTGGGATGGCCTCAAAACCAGAGCACCAGGGAGGGAGTCTGCCAAAGACAAATGAGGATAAGAAACCTTGATGCCTCACATGTTTACGGTTTGATTTCCAGGCTTGGGAGACAGATTCCAAGAATGGATACAGTGTGGACATAATTCTGGGTGGTATCCATTGCCTTGAAATTAGGAGTACAGGAATGCCCCCAACTGGACATTCAACTGAGCTGTATTCTGGTTTGGGAGATGTTCAGGGCAGGTGCCTTTGCCCTGTGCCAGGTGTTAGATATTGGATCTCAATGACATCACCTTAATCAGGAGTCCTGGGTTTTGACACTTTGAATTTTTCTTCCTTTTACTCTCAGACAATGCAAATGTTTCTGTGATAAGCCAGGAAGAAAGCCTAGAAGAGGAGTGGATGGGTTTACTGGCGTACCTTTCCAGAATCTCTATTTGTAAAAAAAAGAAAGGTAAGCAATGGGGGTGGCACTTCTAGTTGGGTTTGGAGACCTGGTTCTGTAGGTAGTTGAAGCTAGGAAGGTGGATAACTTGGTGATCCTAACATGTTCCTGGTCCTTGGGGTGAAAAGGCCTGTCTCAGGAAATCCACTTCAGCTTCAGAAATAGATTCATGTTTGCCTGGCTCCTTGCAGTCCCAGAACCAAGGGGAGGCAATTGAGTGTTTCAGGTTTTATCAGGCGTGAGCTGCTGACTACCTAAAGTAGTGAGATTGAATAAAAAGGATCTTCTGGCCAGGGCCAGTTCATATGGCGCTTTGCTGTTCTTTTGTTTAACCGTGTCTAGGAAGATTTTGACACCCTAGATTTTCTGGGGCTGTTCATACCCAGGCAGTGGAGAGAAACTGCAACTCCCATTCCTCAGTTCCAGTTGCCATTCCTTATAGACCACCAGCCCCTGTTGATAGCTCATCTCTGGTGGATGTGCTCAGGCTTCTTCCAAAATCTAATTTTCTGTCTCTGCCACAGATTACTGTAAGAAGTACAGAAAATATGTGAGAAGCAGATTCCAGTGTATCAAAGACAGGAATGCCCGTCTGGGTGAGAGCGTGAACCTCAACAAACGCTTCACCAGGCTGCGTCTCATCAAGGAACACCGGAGCCAGCAGGAGAGAGAGCATGAGCTCCTGGCCATTGGTAGGACCTCAGCCAAGATGCAGGATGGCCCCGTGAGTTCCATGAACTTGGAATTGCTTTTTGATCCTGAGGACCAATACTCTGAGCCTGTGCACACGGTGGTATTCCAGGGAGCAGCGGGCATTGGGAAAACAATACTGGCCAGGAAGATCATGTTGGACTGGGCGTCAGAGGAACTTTACCAGGACAAATTTGACTATTTGTTTTACATTCACTGTCGGGAGGTGAGCCTTGGGATGCAGAGGAGCCTGGGGGACCTGATCGCCAGCTGCTGCCCTGGCCCAAACCCACCCATAGGCAAGATTGTGAGCAAGCCTTCCAGGATCCTCTTCCTCATGGATGGTTTTGATGAGCTGCAAGGTGCCTTTGATGAGCACACAGAAGCACTCTGCACGAACTGGCAGAAGGTGGAGCGGGGAGACATTCTCCTGAGCAGCCTCATCAGAAAAAGACTGCTTCCCGAGGCCTCTCTGCTCATCACCACAAGACCTGTGGCCCTGGAGAAACTTCAGCACTTGCTGGGCCGGGCTCGTCATGTGGAGATCCTGGGTTTCTCAGAGGTCAAAAAGAAGGAATATTTCTTTAAGTATTTCTCAGATGAGCAGCAAGCAAGGGAAGCCTTCAGGCTGATTCAGGAGAATGAGATCCTCTTCACCATGTGCTTTATTCCCCTGGTCTGCTGGATTGTGTGCACTGGGCTGAAACAGCAGATGGACAGTGGCAAGAGTCTTGCTCGGACATCCAAGACCACCACTGCAGTGTATATCTTCTTCCTCTCCAGTTTGTTGCAATCCCAAGTAGGGAGCCAGGAACACCACAACTCTGCCACCCTCTGGGGTCTCTGTTCATTGGCTGCAGATGGAATCTGGAACCAGAAAATCCTGTTTGAGGAGTGTGATCTCAGGAATCATGGCCTGCAGAAGGCAGATGTGTCTGCTTTCTTGAGGATGAACCTATTCCAAAAGGAAGTGGATTGTGAGAAATTCTACAGCTTCATCCACATGACTTTCCAGGAGTTCTTTGCTGCCATGTACTATCTGCTGGAAGAGGAGAATCAGGGGGAGATGAGGAATATGCAGCGGAGTAGTTTGAAGCTTCCCGACCGAGATGTGACGGTCCTTCTCGAAAACTATGGCAAGTTTGAAAAAGGGTATCTGATTTTTGTTGTCCGTTTTCTCTTTGGCCTTATAAACCAGGAGAGAACCTCCTACTTGGAGAAAAAACTGAGTTGCAAGATCTCTCAGAAAATCAGGCTGGAGTTGCTAAAATGGATTGAAGCAAAAGCCAAGGCCAAGATGCTACAGACTGAGCCCAGCCAGCTGGAATTGTTCTACTGTTTGTATGAGATGCAGGAGGAGGACTTTGTGCAAAGGGCCATGGGCTATTTCCCCAAAATTGAGATCAAGCTCTCCACCAGAATGGACCACGTGGTTTCTTCTTTTTGTATTGAGAACTGTCCCCACGTGGAATCACTTTCCCTGAGATTACTCCATAACTCATCCAAGGAGGAGGAGGAAGAGGAGGAGGAGAAAGAGGAGGAAGTTCAACACTCTGATGTGAACCATTGTGTCCTTTCTGATCCTCATGTTGCATATTCTCAGCGGTAAGGAGATTCTGCTTCAGGCAGGTGGTAGTATATGTCTTCTATTTTCTAGCCACCTATCTCTTGGCACTTGCTCTCTCTCCTTCCTTCTCAACTGTCTTGTAAATGCAGTTGCCACAGCTACATAATAATGCCACCACCACTCATTTCTACCAGACCGCTTCATTGGCAGATATTGACTAGTAGAGAAAAGGTAGGTGGACAAATACCATGAGAAAAAAGCCAATGAAACAAAAAGCAAATGTTTGGTGGATGCCAATTTAGCACAAGGCATTCTGTGGGGGAAAGAATGGAATAAAAATGTTCGTAAACTCAAATTGCTTGTAATGTACTCGGGGCTTTAGCGCATAATACCCAATCAGTACCTAAGGGGCAAAACAACCCCTTTGACTCTGCCCAGGAACACAGAGGACAGAGGGCCCTCAGCGTTGGATGCTTGGGGGAGGTTTCTTGGAGGAGTGAAGTTTGAGCCTGCCGTGAAGGATTGATAGGATGTGCGTGAGTAGAGGAGAAGGTAAAGGGATTTGTGCAATGAGTTCTTGTATGAAGAAAGCATGAATGTGGTCTGAGGAAGAGTACTTATGCTGGAGAAAATGGGAGGGATATGGCTTCACTGGAACAACCAATGAGAGGAAATCGAGGGAAATAGGGCTGGAAAGGAGAGAGTACTCCAAGGCCCCCACCTTGTGTTTGCAGCCAGGCATTCATCAACAGCACCGCCTTCAGGGTCTGTTCACCCACTTGCTAGGGGGTTGGACGCCAGTTGCTGTGTGTGTACAGTGAAGGGATTGAGTTACTTGACTTCTAAGTCCTTGCACAGAAACTGCCACAGCTACAGTAGCTGTGGGGAGGTGGCTGCTCTGTGAATGCTTGGGTTTAACCACTATAGAAGACACTTGACATAGGACAAAATTAAGGAGAAAGAGAGCTGACCCTTTCACTGGCAGCAATAAATTTTCAGCTCCCTCTCTTTGCCTCAGCACCACTACCAGGATGACTTTTCTATTTACTGTCGGGTCATCAAGGACCACCTGCTGGGGCTTCAGTGGTGGCTAAGACCAAGGTCCTGCTCACAGCGACTTACAGTTGGGTTGTGGGGACAGGCAGGAAACAAGGGCAGTTGGTAGAGAGGATGGGCTTTGGCAAGAACACTGGTGGAGTGCACCTGAAGCACATGGGTGGAGCCCTTGAACAGCCGGACCCTGAATGATGGGGCATGAGAGAGCCACGGATGTGCAAAGGGCAGCCCAGATTGAGGGAATAGTGGGTTCAAAGGGTGGGAGGTGGGAAAGCAGGGTACATTTTGACAATGGCAAATAGTTCAGAATAGCTAGAAAGAAGATGGGAGAGGGAGAGAAAGAGAGAGGGGGACTAAGAGGAGAAGATCTGCTCTCTAGGTCTCTAAAATTGAAGCTGAGTAAACAAGACATCTGACAAGGATCACACAGCTGTGAGGAAGGCTGGCGGAGACTCAGACTAAAACTCCTGATGAAAAGCCTGATGCCCATCTTGCTAGAGGACAGCTACCTTCTTCTGAGGGCAGGAGCTTGCTTTGCGTGTTCTAGAGCCTTCGAAGGGCCAGCAGCATGGGCATCCATCTGGTGCCTGTTAGAAGTGCAGGACTGCAGGCCTGATCCTAGATCCATGGAGTCAGAATCTGCATTTTTACAAGAGCTGAACTTTGAAATCACCTGGAAGTCTTAAAAATATCAATATGCTTGGTCCCACCTCAGAGATTCTGACTTTATTCCTATGGCCTGGCCTAGGGACTTTCGAGAACACTGCTGATGCTATTGGGCAGCCAACGTGAGAACTGGTCTCTGGGTCACTTAGCAGAGTGTCCAGGGCCATGGGCAGGACAGCCGACTGTTGAGGGAGAAGAAGGATGCCTGAGGGAAGGACCAGAGGGTATTCACAGTCAACCAAAGTCACAGGCTCTTTCTTAATTGCTTTCTACTTTTAATTTTATCATTATTATTTTTTATTGAGGTATAGTTGATGTACAATATTATGTAAGTTTCAGGTGTATAGCATAGTGATTCACAATTAAAGGTTACATTCCATTTATAGTTATTATAAAATATTGGCTATATTCCTTGTGTTGTACAATGTATTCTTATAGTTTATTTATTTTACACATAGTAGTTTGTACCTCTTAATCCCCTACCCCTATCTTGTTCCTCCCCCTTCCTTCTCCCCACTGGTAACCACTAGTTTGTTCTTTATGTCCGTGAGTTTGTTTCTTTTCCATTGTAGTCACTAGTTTGTTTTATGTTTTAGATTCCACATATAAGTGATATCATACAGTATTTGTCTTTCACTCATTTCACTTAGCAGAATACCCTCTAAGTTCATCCATGTTGTTACAACAAAATTTCATTATTTTAAAATTTAATTTAGTTTTTAATTTTTATTTCTTTAATTGAAGTATAGTTAATTTATAGTGTCATGTTAGTTTCAGGTGTACAGCACAGTGATTCAGATATATATATATATTCTTTTTCAGATTCTTTTCCCTTATAGGTTATTACAAAATATTGAATATAGTTCCCTGTGCTATACAGTAGGTCCTTGTTGGTTATCTATTTTATATATAGTAGTGCGTATATGTTAATCCCAAACTCCTAATTTATTCCTACCCCCTACTTTGGTAACCGTAACTTTGTTTTCTATGTCTGTGAGTCTCTTTCTGTTTTGTAAATAAGTTTA
>NC_041215.1:12739501-12749501 GCF_002837175.3 Physeter macrocephalus | reverse complement strand
ACTTTTTTTGTCTTATTGTTCATAATTTGCCCCAACTGCACACATGAATGCAGTTATGTTTAGTCCCTTATAGTTTCTTTGTATTCTGTTGCTTGAGCAGATATTTGTCCAGGTGCAAGCACTGCAGTAGAGTCCCAGGTCCCAGCCTATCTCAACTCCACCAGCCCAGGTCCAACAACCACCATGATTTGCCTGGATAGTGCAATAGACTCTAAGACCATAAACTTCTCATGACAGGATTCATGTTTGTTCTGCAATTGTCTCTATAATGTCTGGAGACATTGTTCTTACCATGTGTTCATGCCCAAAAATACATATTGAATGAATGTTGGCTGTTTGGTCTCCCTGCATCTACTTTTGCCACTCACCAATCATTCTCTGTACAAAAGACAGAGTGTTATTTAGAAAATTATACTTTGATCTTGGCATTTCTATGCTTAAGTGCTTTTTCTTTGCTCTTTTGACAAATTATAAAATGTTCTTCTTGCCTTCAAGGCTCTGGCTGGTTCTGACATTTAACCTTCCTCTACACCATCATCCCATGCCATTCTCCCCATCGCCCCTGTGGGTGCCCCTGTGTGATTCCAGAAAGTGAGACACAAATGGGGAGACATGGGTGAGAATGAGATGTTTTGCAGTTAAGATCTATTATCCATTCACTTCTAGTTGGTGTGGAAATGGAGGCAGAAAAGATGATCCAACAAGCTCCAGGACATTTGAACTATTCGCCAGGAGATGAGCTGGAATATTGTTCTTGCTCCTCTGATAGGGACTAATTGTTGTTGTTGGTGGTGATGGTGGTGACGGAGTGTGTGTGTGTGTGTGTGTGTGTGTGTGTGTGTGTGTGTGTGTAATTGTTGTTGGTGGTGGTGATGGTGGTGACGGAGTGTGTGTTTGTGTGTGTGTGTGTGTGTGTGTGTGTGTGTGTGTAAAGCAAATCAAGAATCAGAGCTGCTTGCTCCTTCAGTTTAGATGAAGGGCTGGGATTAAATCATCAAACAGTATAGCAGGGACAAGGTTAGCAAAGAGAAAAGGTAGATGGGTACAACCCTAGAGAGAACAGTATCCATCTGAAGGAGTTTCAGCTGTTAGGAACATGTGGTAAAGAGGTAGAACCCATAGATTCACCATTGTTTTCATTTATAAAACAGGGACTTGCCATTTATATACTCATATATATGCCCATTATTTATGGAGGGTGTTCACTGGCAGCTGTGGTCTCAGACTGTGAGCCAGTGAGCCCAACAGCTAACTTCCCAATATGTCTTGAGCTGTAGTCAGTTCTAATAAGATGATACTTTCTTTCATAAAAATTTAGTTATAACTTTCTCTTTGTAACATGAGAACATAGTGCCCCTTCCTGGTGCTAAAAACCAACCTAGACCGGAAAGCAGTGACAGAAAAGCAGCCCAAGTTCTGATGTTTTCTGTTTCTGTGCTTGGCATGAAGGTTGGGGCAGTGTTGCCTTTCCCATCAGTGCTGCTTCAACATCTCCTCGGTCTTGAGGAACAATCAGAAGCTGGTGGAACTGGATCTGAGCCACAATGCCCTGGGAGACTTTGGAATCAGACTTTTGTGTGTGGGACTGAGGCATCTATTTTGCAATCTGAAGAAGCTCTGGTGAGTCTGAACTAATTTCCCTCAAGAAGGACGAGCTGTGGCTTCAATGAGTCACGGTGGTTTAGAATTTTAGTGTGAGAATGACCTTTGCTGCTCAGAGGATTCCCTGTGTTTATCTCTGGGTGTTTGTCAGTAATTAATTCAGTTAGTGTTTGTTGTAGTAAAAGCCATATACTCAGCCCTGGAAGGGAACTTAAAAAATCAAAAATGTCATGCTTGCCTTTAAGGTATTTACAACCTAGCTGAGAAAATAAAACCAATGTACTGCATTGCTATAGAAGAGTTTTGGGACTTGATGACAGGGCCTTGGTCCACACAGAATAGGAAAAATGATGCTAAAGCAATGCAGACACTTGACCTTCTATGTAGCTCTTCATTAAATGCTTCTGGGAGACTTGAATTTTGAAGAAGACAAGAAAGCACTTGCAAATGGTAGGGCTGATTCACACCCATTAGGATGGCTATTATAAAAAAGCAAAGCAAAACAAGGCTACATATTCAGTAAAATAAGCCAGAAGAAAAAGGGCAAATATTGTATGATTTCACTTATATGAAGTACCTAGAATTGTCAAATTCATAGAGACAAGATGTAGAATGGTGGTTTCCAGGGGCTCAGGGGAGGGGAATTGAGAGTTATTGTTTAATGGGTACAAAGTTTCAGTTTGGGAAGATGAAAAGAGTTCTGGAGATAAACAGCGGTAGTGTTGCACAATATGTGAACGTACTTAAGTGCTACTGAATTGTAGCACTTATAAATGAACACTTATAAATGTTTACAATGGTAAATTTTATGTTATGCATATTTTACCACAATAAAAATACACAAGAATCAGAGCTGCTTGCTCCTTCAGTTTAGATGAAGGGCTGGGATTAAATCATCAAACAGTATAGCAGGGACAAGGTTAGCAAAGAGAAAAGGTAGATGGGTACAACCCTAGAGAGAACAGTATCCATCTGAAGGAGTTTCAGCTGTTAGGAACATGTGGTAAAGAGGTAGAACCCATAGATTCACCATTGTTTTCATTTATAAAACAGGGACTTGCCATTTATATACTCATATATATGCCCATTATTTATGGAGGGTGTTCACTGGCAGCTGTGGTCTCAGACTGTGAGCCAGTGAGCCCAACAGCTAACTTCCCAATATGTCTTGAGCTGTAGTCAGTTCTAATAAGATGATACTTTCTTTCATAAAAATTTAGTTATAACTTTCTCTTTGTAACATGAGAACATAGTGCCCCTTCCTGGTGCTAAAAACCAACCTAGACCGGAAAGCAGTGACAGAAAAGCAGCCCAAGTTCTGATGTTTTCTGTTTCTGTGCTTGGCATGAAGGTTGGGGCAGTGTTGCCTTTCCCATCAGTGCTGCTTCAACATCTCCTCGGTCTTGAGGAACAATCAGAAGCTGGTGGAACTGGATCTGAGCCACAATGCCCTGGGAGACTTTGGAATCAGACTTTTGTGTGTGGGACTGAGGCATCTATTTTGCAATCTGAAGAAGCTCTGGTGAGTCTGAACTAATTTCCCTCAAGAAGGACGAGCTGTGGCTTCAATGAGTCACGGTGGTTTAGAATTTTAGTGTGAGAATGACCTTTGCTGCTCAGAGGATTCCCTGTGTTTATCTCTGGGTGTTTGTCAGTAATTAATTCAGTTAGTGTTTGTTGTAGTAAAAGCCATATACTCAGCCCTGGAAGGGAACTTAAAAAATCAAAAATGTCATGCTTGCCTTTAAGGTATTTACAACCTAGCTGAGAAAATAAAACCAATGTACTGCATTGCTATAGAAGAGTTTTGGGACTTGATGACAGGGCCTTGGTCCACACAGAATAGGAAAAATGATGCTAAAGCAATGCAGACACTTGACCTTCTATGTAGCTCTTCATTAAATGCTTCTGGGAGACTTGAATTTTGAAGAAGACAAGAAAGCACTTGCAAATGGTAGGGCTGATTCACACCCATTAGGATGGCTATTATAAAAAAGCAAAGCAAAACAAGGCTACATATTCAGTAAAATAAGCCAGAAGAAAAAGGGCAAATATTGTATGATTTCACTTATATGAAGTACCTAGAATTGTCAAATTCATAGAGACAAGATGTAGAATGGTGGTTTCCAGGGGCTCAGGGGAGGGGAATTGAGAGTTATTGTTTAATGGGTACAAAGTTTCAGTTTGGGAAGATGAAAAGAGTTCTGGAGATAAACAGCGGTAGTGTTGCACAATATGTGAACGTACTTAAGTGCTACTGAATTGTAGCACTTATAAATGAACACTTATAAATGTTTACAATGGTAAATTTTATGTTATGCATATTTTACCACAATAAAAATACATGTAGAGATCTGGGAAGATGTTGTAACATTGCATGGGCTTGGAAGGTGTTTACATGCTATTCTACCAACCAGAAAAAGAAACAAAAAGTTAATAAAGAGCTTGGATGTACTCTTTCCATGTGTGGACTGGACTATAGGCAAAGGCAGGACAAGTGCTTTCTTGAGTCGCAGCAGATTGGGGAGTGGGGTGAGAGAGGTGTTGTGACATTCTGCCATCTCTGAAGGTTGGTCAGTTGCTGTCTCACATCGGTGTGTTGTGATGATCTCGCATCTGTCCTGAGCACCAACCATTCCCTGACCAGACTCTACTTGGGGGAAAATGCTCTGGGAGACTCAGGAGTTGGAATTTTATGTGAAAAAGCCAAGAATCCACAATGTAACCTGCAGAAACTGGGGTAAGTCTTCATGAGTGTCTCAGCAATAAAGCAACTTATCTTTAGGGATACATTGTTTGGAAAATGTGAATGGGGGTCACTCTAAAAAAGATTAATCAGATGGAGTTGAGGGTAAAGAATAGAAGAGACAATATCTGAAGTAGTTTGAAGCACTAGATACTACCCACTGCTAGTAAGTTAGTTATGTCTATGCTACTAAATGCAAGTCCGTGTGCCCAGCACACAGTGAGGCAAAACAGACTAAAACATTGCCGTTTGGAGTAGAGAAAGGTTTATTGCAGGGCCATGCAAGGAGATGGGTGGCTCATGTACCCCCAAACCCTGCACTCCTTTAAGGGTTTCAGCAAACATTTTTAAAGGCAAGTTGAGGGAAGGTTGTGGGTGGTTGTTGCAGACTTCTTGGTGTCATAATCCTTTGTTCTTGTACTGTCCATGTAGGTCAGGTCACACTGTTCCCATAAACCTCCAACAAGACAAATGTTACCCTCTGTTCTGCAACTTTTTATCTCCAAATGGATGACTCTTAAAAGTCAGAGCCGTGAGAACAGGCTATTCTGTATATTTCAGGCTACAGGCAACATTCTTATACAAAGGGGCAAAGCATGACTAAGCACAGGCAACAGAGCACAAAGGTTAAAGTAAAAGAACCAGATCTAATATGGAGTCAGATTTGTTCTCTCTATTACATGTAGAAGTGGAGATTCTCAGAGTTGAAAGAAAGCTTAGGAATTGTGCAGCACAGTGAAGCAGCAAAGCATTTGCTTCTAAGACATTCACGTGGGTAGTCACCCGTTTTACGCGTAAAAATTTCTAGGCATGCTAGAGACAACAGTCACACTCTAGGTCTTCTCATCTTTTGCCTGGATGTCTCTAAACCCTTAACTAGGACATGGCTTAGCACCTTCACCAATTTATGTTGTCCTAGGTGAGGGTTGGTCTGTTAATGTCTCTATTCGAAGTACAATGCCCAGACCTGAACCTGATACTCCTAAAGATGCGTGGTGGAACTTTCACCTCCTGTGGCAGGGCACTATACTGTCACCGGTGAAGCCTGGGATTTCCTTATATTTCTGGCAATCACATTAGATCATGAGTTCTACTGGATGTCTGCAGTCAATAATAATACACATTTTGGGGGTGTTTCTAACACCAATAACCAATTCTCTGCAGACACCAACTGGGTGTCCTACAAGTCAATTCGATTTTGACGCTAACTACCCAGAGTTATTGCAGACCCTTCAGCTAAGGTCTCAGTCCAAAAAGACTGCCTCCACCAACCCCTGCCAATGTCAGAAATCAATTACAAGCAGTGGGTCCCCAGAATACTCACACTTCATTCTGACTTGGCTACAAATTGAGGATTCACACGACCCCCTACTCAGGTGGGAAAATTTGCTAGAATGACTCACAGAAATCAGGGAAATACTTTATTTACATTTACATTTTTTATAAAGCGTACAAATAGTCAGATAAAGAGACACATAGGGTGAAGTACATAAGGGTCTGGAGCCCAGGGGCTTCTATCCCCATGGAGTTGGGGTGCTTTACCCTCCTGGAATGTGGATATATTCACCAACCCAGAAGGTCTCCAAATCTCATTGTTCAAGAGATTTTATAGAGCTTAATCTCCAGCCTTCCTCCCCTCTCCTTCCTGGAAGTTGGTGGATGGGGCTGAATGTTCCAACTTTCTAATCACTTGGGCTTTCTGATGATCAGCCCATCTGAGCCTATCTAGGGGCCCGACCTTAAGTTACCTCATTAGCATAAACTCAGGTGTGATCAAAAGGGGCTCCTTTGACTAACAAGAGACACTTCTATTAATCAGGAAATCCCCAGGGTTTTAGGACCTCTGAGCTGGGAATGGGGGACAAAGACCAAATGTATTTCTTTTTTAAAATTTTTTAGCATCTTTATTGGAGTATAATTGCTTTACAATGGTGTGTTAGTTTCTGCTCTATAACAAAGTGAATCAGCTATACATATACATATATCCCCATATCTCCTCCCTCTTGCATCTCTGTCCCACCCTCCCTATCCTACCCCTCTAGATGGTCACAAAGCACCGAGCTGATATCCCTGTGCTATGCAGCTGCTTCCCACTAGCTATCTATTTTACATTTGGTAGTGTATATATTTCCATGCCACTCTTTCACTTCATCCCAGCTTACCCTTCCCCCTCCCCACGTCCTCAAGTCCATTCTCTATGTCTGTGTCTTTATTCCTGTCCTGCCCCTAGGTTCTTCAGAACAATTTTTTTTTTAGATTCCATATATATGCGTTAGCATACAGTATTTGTTTTTCTCTTTCTGACTTACTTCACTCTGCATGACAGACTCTAGGCCCATCCACCTCACTACAAATAACTCAATTTTGTTTCTTTTTATGGCTGAGTAATATTGCATTGTATATATGTGCCTACCACAAAAATACCCACTGATACATGCACTTTACTGTGTATCACTGCTCTTCCATGTTCTTTACATGGGTTATCTCAGTTGGCCTCATAAAAACTACATTGAGTAGATATCAGTGTCTCCAATTGAAAGAAATAACTTGAGGCTCAAAGAGCTTAAAGGCAGTGGAACCTAATGCAGATATAGTCCAGTGTAACCCACCACCCACCCCTTAACTCCAGCACAACACTGCCTCATGAGTTGCTAGTAGGCTCTCTAGAAGGCTTCTACAATATATCCTGCCCTCTCCAACCTGTGTGGCACCTCACATTTAGGTCTGTTAAATTTCTTCATATCTTTCTTTTGACTCATTTTCTAGGCATTTTTTAAATTTAATTTTTAAAAATATACAGCAGGATCTTATTAGTAATCTATTTTATACATATTAGTATATATATGTCAATCCCAATCTCCCACTTCATCCCACCACCTCCTCCACCCCCCTGTTTTCCCCCCTTGGTATCCCATACATTTTTCTCTACATCTGTGTCTCTATTTCTGCCTTGCAAACCGGTTCATCTGTATCATTTTTCTAGATTCCACATATATGCATTAATATACAATATTTGTTTTTCTCTTTCTGAATTACTTCACTCTGTATGACATTCTCTAGGTCCATCCACATCTCTACAAATGACCCAATTTCATTCCTTTTTATGGCTCAGTAATATTCCATTGTATATATGTACCACATCTTCTTTATCCATACATCTGTTGATGGGCATTTAGGTTGCTTCCATGACCTAGCTATGCCCAGTAATGGGTCATAAGAGAATTCTATTTTCAGTTTTTTAAGAAACCTCTATACTGTTCTCCATAGTGGCTGTACCAATTTATATTCCCACCAACAGTGCAAGAGGGTTCCCTTTTCTCCAAACCCTCTCCAGCGTTTGTTGTTTGTAGATTTTCTGATGATGCCCATTCTAACCAGTGTGAGCTGATACCTCATTGTAGTTTTGATTTGCATTTCTCTAATAATTAGTGACATTGTGCAGCTTTTCATGTGCCTCTTGGCCATCTCGTGGTTGTATCAATTTACATTCCCATCAACAGTGCACGAGGGTTCCCTTTTCTCCACACCCTCTCCAGCATTTGTTGTTTGTAGATTTTCTGATGATGCCCATTCTAACTGGTGTGAGGTGATACCTCATTGTAGTTTTGATTTGCATTTCTCTAATAATTAGTGACGTTGAGCAGCTTTTCATGTGCCTCTTTCTTGGCCATCTGTATGTCTTCTTTGGAGAAATGTCTATTTAGGTCTTCTGCCCATTTTTGGATTGGGTTGTTTGTTTTTTTAATATTGAGTTGCATGAGCTGTTTATATATTTTGGAGATTAATCCTTTGTCCATTGATTCGTTTGCAAATATTTTCTCCCATTCTGAGGATTGTCTTTTCCTCTTTTTTATAGTTTCCTTTGCTGTGCAAAAGCTTTTAAGTTTCATTAGGTCCTGTTTGTTTATTTTTGTTTTAATTTCCAATACTCTGGGAGGTGGGTCAAAAAATGTGCTGCTGTGATTTATGTCAGAGTGTTTGTTCTTCCTATGTTTTCCTCTAAGAGTTTTATAGTGTATGATCTTACACTTAGGTCTTTCAACCATATTGAGTTTATTTTTGTGTATGGTGTTAGGGAGTGTTCTAATTTCATTCTTTTACATGTAGCTGTCCAGTTTTCCCAGCACCACTTATTGAAGAGACTATCTTTTCTCCATTGTATATCCCTGCCTCCTTTGTCATAGATTAGTTGACCATAGGTGTGTGGGTTTATCTCTGGGCTTTCTATCCTGTTCCATTGATCTATATTTCTGTTTTTGTGCCAGTACCATATTGTCTTGATTACTGTAGCTTTGTAGTATAGTCTGAAGTCAGGGAGTCTGATTCTTCCAGCTCCATTTTTTCTCCTCAAGATGGCTATGGCTATACGGGGTCTTCTGTGTCTCCATACAAATTTTAAGATTTATTGTTCTAGTTCTGTAAAAAATGCCATTGGTAATTTGATAGGGATTGAATTGAATCTGTAGATTGCTTTGGGTAATATAGTCATTTTCACAGTATTGATTCTTCCAATACAAGAACATGGTATATCTCTCGATCTGTTTGTGTCATCTTCGATTTCTTTTATCAGTGTCTTATAGTTTTCTGAGTACAGGTGTTTTACCTCCTTAAGTAGGTTTATTCCGAGGTATTTTATTTTTTTGTTGCAATGGTGAATGGGATTGTTTCCTTAATTTCTCTTTCAGGTATTTCGTCATTAGTGTATAGGAATGCAAGAGATTTCTGTGCATTAATTTTGTATCCTGCAACTTTACCAAATTCATGGATTAGCTCTAGTAGTTTTCTGGTGGCATCTTTAGGATTATCTATGTACAGTATCATATCATCTGCAAACAGTGACAGTTTTACTTCTTCTTTTCCACATATATGGCCTCTATTATGTTGAGGTAGGTTCCCTCTATGCCCACTTTCTGGAGAGTTTTTTTCATAAATGAGTGTTGAATCTTGTGAAAACCTTTTTCTGCATCTATTGAGATGATCATATGGTTTTTATTCTTCAATTTGTTAATATGGTATATCACATTGATTGATTTGTGTATATTGAAGAATCCTTACATCCCTGGGGTAAATCTCACTTGACCATGGTGTATGATCCTTTTAATTTGTTGTTGGATTCTGTTTGCTAGTATTTTGTTGAGGATTTTTGCATCTCTATATATCAGTGATATTGGTCTGTAATTTTCTTTTTTTTGTAGTATCTTTGTCTGGTTTTGGTATCAGGGTGATGGTGGCCTCATAGAATGAGTTCAGGAATGTTCCTCCCTCTGCAATTTTTTGGAAGAGTTTGAGAAGGATGGGTGTTAGCTCTTCTTTATCTCTTCTCTAAATGTTTGAAGGAATTCACCCATGAAGCCATCTTGTCCTGGACTTTTGTTTGTTGGAAGATTTTTAACCACAGTTTCAATTTCATTCCTTGTGATTGGTCTGTTCATATTTTCTATTTCTTCCTGGTTCTCGGAAGGTTATACCTTTCTAAGAATTTGTCCATTTCTTCCAGGTTGTCCATTTTATTGGCATAGAGTTGCTTGTAGTAGTCTCTTAGGATGCTTTGTATTTCTGCGGTGTCGGTTGTAACGTCTCCTTTTTCACTTCTAATTTTATTGATTTGAGTCCTCTCCCTCTTTTTCTTGATGAGTCTGGCTAATGGTTTAT
>NC_041215.1:12731231-12732054 GCF_002837175.3 Physeter macrocephalus | reverse complement strand
GGCTAGGACTTCCAAAACTATGTTGAATAATAGTGGTGAGAGTGGACATCCTTATCTTTTTCCTGATCTTAGAGGAAATGCTTTCAGTTTTTCACCATTGAGAATGATGTTTGCTGTGGGTTTGTCATATAGGGCCTCTATTATGTTGAGGTAGGTTCCCTCTATGCCCACTTTCTGGAGAGTTTTTTTCATAAATGAGTGTTGAATCTTGTGAAAACCTTTTTCTGCATCTATTGAGATGATCATATGGTTTTTATTCTTCAATTTGTTAATATGGTATATCACATTGATTGATTTGTGTATATTGAAGAATCCTTACATCCCTGGGGTAAATCTCACTTGACCATGGTGTATGATCCTTTTAATTTGTTGTTGGATTCTGTTTGCTAGTATTTTGTTGAGGATTTTTGCATCTCTATATATCAGTGATATTGGTCTGTAATTTTCTTTTTTTTGTAGTATCTTTGTCTGGTTTTGGTATCAGGGTGATGGTGGCCTCATAGAATGAGTTCAGGAATGTTCCTCCCTCTGCAATTTTTTGGAAGAGTTTGAGAAGGATGGGTGTTAGCTCTTCTTTATCTCTTCTCTAAATGTTTGAAGGAATTCACCCATGAAGCCATCTTGTCCTGGACTTTTGTTTGTTGGAAGATTTTTAACCACAGTTTCAATTTCATTCCTTGTGATTGGTCTGTTCATATTTTCTATTTCTTCCTGGTTCTCGGAAGGTTATACCTTTCTAAGAATTTGTCCATTTCTTCCAGGTTGTCCATTTTATTGGCATAGAGTTGCTTGTAGTAGTCTCTTAGGATGCTTTGTATTTCTG
>NC_041215.1:12717230-12731063 GCF_002837175.3 Physeter macrocephalus | reverse complement strand
GGTCTGGCTAAAAGTTTATCAATTTTGTTTATCTTCTCAAAGAAGCAGCTTTTAGTTTTATTGATCTTTGCTACTGTTTTCTTTGTTTCTATTTCATTTATTTCTGCTCTGATCTTTATGATTTCTTTCCATCTATTAATTTTGGGTTTTGGGTTTCAGGTTTCTTTTTCTAGTTCCTTTAGTTGTAATGTTAGATTGTTTATTTGAGATTTTTCTTGTTTCTTGAGTTAGGACTGTATTGCTATAAACTTCCATCTTAGAACTGCTTTTGCTGCAACCCATAGGTTTTGGAATGTCATGTTTTCATTGTCATTTTTCTCTAGGTATTTTTCGATTTCCTCTTTGATTTCTTCAGTGATCTCTTGGTTATTTAGTAGTGTATTGTTTAGCCTCCATGTTTTTGTGATTTTATTTTTTTCCCTGTAATTTATTTCTAATCTCATAGCGTTGTGGTTAGGAAAGATGCTTGATATGATTTCAATTTTCTTAAATTTACTTAGGCTTGATTTGTGACCCACGATGTGATCTATCCTGGGAAATGTTCCATGTGCACTTGAGAAGAAAGTGTAATCTGCTGTTTTTGGATGGAATGTCCTATAAATATCAATTAAATTTATCTGGTCTATTGTGTCATTTAACGCTTGTATTTCCTTATTAATTTTCTGTCTGGATGATCTGTCCATTGGTGTAAGTGAGCTGTTAAAGTACCCCACTATTATTGTGTTACTGTCGATTTCCTCTTTTATAACTGTTTTTTGCATTTGCCTTATGTATTAAGGTGCTCTTATGTTGGGTGCATATATATTTATAATTGTTATATCTTCTTCTTAGATTGATCCCTTGATCATTATGTAAATGAGTATAGCTACTCCAGCTTTCTTTTGATTTCCATTTGCATGGAATATCTTTTTCCATCCCCTCAATTTCAGACTGTATGTGTCCCTAGGTCTGAAGTGGGTCTCTTGTAGACAGCATATATATGGGTCTTGTTTTTG
The DNA here is from genome assembly GCF_002837175.3 of Physeter macrocephalus. Classification (NCBI taxonomy): domain Eukaryota; kingdom Metazoa; phylum Chordata; class Mammalia; order Artiodactyla; family Physeteridae; genus Physeter; species Physeter macrocephalus. The sequence continues at coordinate 12,730,068 of NC_041215.1, read as the reverse complement.
TATCCATTCAGCCAGCCTGTGTGTTTTGGTTGGAGCATTTAATCAATTCACATTTTAGGTAATTATCTATACATATGTTCCTATTACCATTTTCTAATTGTTTTGGGTTAGTTTTTGTAGGTCTTTTTCTTCTCTTGTGTTTCCCACTTGGAGAAGTTCCTTTAGCATTTGTTGTAGAGCTAGTTTGGTGGTGCTGAATCCTTTTAGCTTTTTCTTGTTTGTAAAGCTTTTGATTTCTCCATCGAATCTGAATGAGTTCCTTGCCAATAGAGTAATCTTGGTTGTAGATTCTTCCCTTTCATCACTTTAAATATATCATGCCACTCCCTTCTGGCTTGTAGAGTTTCTGCTAAGAAATCAGCTCTTAGCCTTATGGGAGTTCCCTTGTATGTTATTTGTCATTTTTCACTTACTGCTTTTAATAATTTTTCTTTGTCTTTAATTTTTGTCAATTTGATTACTATGTGTCTCACCATGTTTCTCCTTGGGTTTATCCTGCCTGGGACTCTCTACACTTTCTGGACTTGGGTGGCTATTTCCTTTCCCATGTTAGGGAAGTTTTTGACGATAATCTCTTCAAATATTTTCTCAGGTCCTCTCTCTCTCTTCTCCTTCTGGGACCTCTATAATGTGAATCTTAATGTTGTCCCAGAGGTCTCTTAGGCTGACTTCATTTCTTTTTATTCTGTTTTCTTTATTCTGTTATGTGACAGTGAATTCCACCATTCTGTCTTCCAGATCACTTATCCATCCTTCTGCTTCAGTTATTCTGCTATTGATTCCTTCTAGTGTGTTTTTCATTTCAGTTATTTTATTGTTCATCTCTGTTTGTTTGTTCTTTAATCCTTCTAGGTCATTGTTCTTTAATTCTTCTAGGTCTTTGTTAAACATTTCTTGCATCTTCTCGATCTTTGCCTCCATTCTTTTTCCGACGTCCTGGATCATCTTCACTATCATTATTCTGAATTCTTTTTCTGGAAGGTTGCCTATCTCCACTTCATTTAGTTGTTTTTCTGGGGTTTTATCCTGTTCCTTCGTCTGCTACATAGTCCTCTGCCTTTTCATTTTGTCTGTCTTTATATGAATGTGGTTTTCATTCCACAGGCGGCAGGATTGTAGTTCTTCTTGCTTCTGCTGTCTGCCCTCTGGTGGATGAGGCTATCTAAGAGGCTTGTGCAAGCTCTCTGATGGGAGGGACTGGTGGTGGGTAGAGATGGGTGTTGCTCTGGTGGACAGAGCTCAGTAAAACTTTAATCCATTTGTTTGCTGATGGATGGGGCTGTGTTGCCTCCCTGTTGGTTGTTTGGCCTGAGGCAACCCAGCACTGGAGGCTACAGGCTCTTTGGTGGGGTTAATGGTGGACTCTTGGAGGGCTCACAACAAGGAGTACTTCCCAGAACTTATGCTGCCAGTATCCTTGTCCTCATGGTGAGCCACAGCCACCCCATCCTGCCTCTGCAGGAGGTCCTCCAATACTAGCAGGTAGGTCTGGTTCAGTCTCCTATGGGGACACTCCTCCTTCCCCTTGGGTCCTGATGTGCACACTACTTTGCGTGTGCCCTCCAAGAGTGGAATTTCTGTTTCCCCCAGTCCTGTTGAAGTCCTGCAATCAAATCCCACTAGCCTTCAAAGTCTGATTCCTTGGGAATTCCTCCTCCCATTTCTGGACCCCCAGGTTGGGAAGCCTGACGAGGGGCTCAGAACCTTCACTCCAGTGGGTGGACTTCTGTGGTATAATTGTTCTCCAGTTTGTGAGTCACCCACCCAGTGGTTATGGGATTTGATTTTATTGTGATTGTGCCCCTCGTACCATCTCATTGAGGCTTCTCCTTTGTCTTTGGATGTGGGGTATCTTTTTTGGTGAGTTCCAGTGTCTTCCTGTTGATGATTGTTCAGCAGTTAGTTGTGATTCTGGTGCTCTCATAAGAGGGAGTGAGCACACATCCTTCTACTCTGCCATCTTGAAGAAATCTCTGTGCTGTTGTCTGGACTTATTGAGGCTCAAGTTCTTTGTGTCTCAGTGCAGAAGAACTTCAGTGAGAGGCACAGTGATAGGCAAGAAGTAGATTTATTAATGTATGACGCTTGTAAGAGATGCAAACGGGCAGTTGAGAGAGCTGTCTAGGCATTTTTGAATCATGATCCTGTCAGTATTACCTAGACATATAACAAGCAAACTGTAAATGTCTTCATTAATGTTACTGACAGAAATACCAACCAGATCAGCACCAAATACACCAGGAAGGGTCTTTACTGAGGAATAATCTGTTAATCCATAATTAAAACCCATAGATGTTCACAAAGCTCTGTTACCTCCTTGGGCCTGTCCCAGTGACCCATCCTCAGATATTGCCAAACTCTTTACCAAAAAAAGTCTATATTCAATGTCTTCATTTCCTTCCCTTATATCATTATTCTATCTCAGCAATTTGGCTTCTGCTACTCTTGGTTTGTTCAACAGATGTGATTTAGCCCCTTTATTTTCCAGGTACTCTGGGGGCTCAGTTGTGGGTGTTGATAGTAGCAGTGAGTAAAACAAACCAAGACCCGGGTTTCACAAACATTCTTATAGTGGGTGATAAACACTAGACAATAGACAAGCAAAACAATGTACAATATATGTAAGTGGTATAATAAAAACTGGAGTGACAATGAGGACTCCTTCCTTGCCCTAGTGTTTAGTAAATGCCTCTCATGCAGATGACATGGGATCAGGTACTAAATAAACTGAGGATGAGAGCCATGAAGAAGCCAGGGGAAAACACTCCACACAAAGCAAAAAGAAGTGAAGGGGCTCAGAGCATAAACTCTCAGTTGACCATCAGTGATCCTGTTTCTGACTCTTGTAGATTCTTCTCAGTCCTAATCCTAGTTGAAATCTGTTGCCTCTAATTCTGTTCATCATCTCCTTGAAACCCTTATTTCTTGTTTTTAGGGCACTGCTCAGTTTTTCCTGCTTATTTTATAGCTTCTGCTTCTCTGGCTTCTGCATTGACTTCTCTTCCTGTGGTCTGGGGATTTCACCATTGGTTTTCATTTTCACTAAATGTTTCTACACTCTCTGGGAACTCTCATATGCCCCTCAGCTTTGAAAACAAACTGTATGCAGGTGGCTCCTCAAATAGATCTTAAACCTAGATATTGCTCTTGTGCTTTTTTCTTTTTAAATAGACATTTTTAGAGGGGAATTAGATACAGCAAAATTGAGAGGAAGATACAGAGATTTCCCATATGCCCCTACCTCACATATGCATAATCTCCCCCATTATCACCATCACCCCCCAGAGTGGTACATTTGTTAACAGCTGATGAACCTACACTGACATATCATAATCACCCAAAGTTCATAGTTTACATTAGGTTCACTCTTCATTTGGTATGCTCTGTGGGTTTGGACAATTGTATAATGATATGTATCTACTATTGTAGTAACATAGAGAGTAGGTTTACTGCCCCCCAAATCCTCCATGTTTGGTCTATTCATCTCACCCTCACCTCTAATCCCTGGTAACCACTGATCGTTTTACTGTCTCCATAATTTTGCCTTAAACAGAATGTCGCACAGTTGGACTCATACAATATGTAGCCTTTTCAGATTGGCTTGTTTTATTTAGTAATATGTATTTAAGTTTTTGCCATTTCTTTATAGCACTGACTAGTATTCCATTGTCTGGATGTACCAGTTTATTTATCCATTCACCTAATGAAGGATATCTTGTTTGCTTCCAAGTTTTGATAATTATGAATAAAGCTTCCATAAACATCTGTGTGCAGGCTTTTGCATGGACATAAGTTTTCAGCTCCTTTGGGTAAATACCAAGGAGTGATATTGCTGGATCATATGGTAACAAATGTTTGGTTTTGTAAGAAACTGAAAAACTGTCTTCCAAAGTGGGTATAAAATTTTGCATTCCCACCACCAATGAATGAGAGTTCCTATTGCTCCATATCATTGCCAATATTTGGTGTTTTCAGTGTACCAAACTTTGGCTGTTCTGATATGTATGTGGTGGTATCTCATTGTTGTTTTAATCTGCATTTCATTGATGACATATGATGTGGAGCATATTTTCATAAGTTTATTTGCCATCTGTATATCCTCTTTGATAAGGTGTCTGTTAAGGCATTTAGCCCATTTTTTGACTGGATTTTTTTCTTTTCTTACTGTTGGGTTTTACGTGTTCTTTGTATATTTTGGATAACAGTCCTTTATCAGATATATCTTTTGCAAATATTTTCTCCCAGTGTAGCTTGTCTCTTTATTCTCTTGACAGTGTCTTTCCCAGAGAAGAAAATTTTAATTTTGATAAAGTCCAACTTATCAATAATTTATTTCTTGGATCATGAATTTGGTCATCACCAAACTAAAGTCATTGCCAAACCCAAAGTCTCACCAAACTAAAGTCATTGCCAAACCCAAAGTCCTCTAGATTTTCTCCTATGTTATCTTCTAGGAGTTTTATAGTTTTGTGTTTTACCTTTAGGTCTGTTTTGAGTTAATTTTTGTATTATTTTTGTGAAGGGTGTGAGTGTCAGGATTCATGTTTTTGTATGTGGATGTCTAGTTGTCCAGCACCATTTGTTGAAAGGACTTATCTTTGCCCTTGCTCCTTTCTCAAAGATCAGTTGACTATATTTATGTTCCTCTATTTCTGGGCTCTCTATTCTGTTCCATTGATCAATTTGTCTATTCTTTTGTCCTCATTACTGTTATTTTACAGTAAGTCATTGAGCTGAATAGTGTCAGTCCTCCAACTTTGTTCTTCTCCTTCACTATTTTGTTGGCTATTCTGGGTCTTTTGCTTCTACATATAAACTTTAGAATCATTTTGTCAATATCCACACACACAAAAACTTGCTGGGAAGTTTATTGGGACTGCATTGAATCTATAGATAACGTTGGGCAGAACTGACATCTTGACAACATTGAGTCTTCCTATCCATGAACATGAAATATCTGTCCATATATGTAGTTCTTTGATTTCTTTTATCAGGCTTTTGTAGTTTTCCTTATGTAGATCTTATACATATTTTGTTAGATTTATACCTAAGTATTGTTGCTGAAATTCGGCCTCTGTTCACCTGCACCGAATAGAAATGTGGACACAGAATTTTGGATGAAGTAGAAAAGAATAGCTTTATTGCTTTGCCAGGCAAAGGGGGCCACAGTGGGCTAATGCCCTCAGAGCTGTGAGTCCCACCCTGGAGGGTGTAGTAAGGAGCCTTATAGTGTTCAAGGACCAGGGCGTGGTCAGCTTATGGACATTCTTCTGATTGGTTGGTGGTGAGGTAATCAAGAGTCAGCATCATTAACCTTCTGGTTCCAAATGGTCTGGGGTCTACGCACTTGTGGGCAGCATCAATTAACTTCTTCCACCTGGTGGGGGTTTCAGTTTCTGCAAAACAGGTCAAAGGACATGGCTCAGAATATTATCTGTAGTCCTTGAGGAAGAACTAAAGGTCCTTGACTTTGTTTAATGACTAAAGTTTTATTATTTTGTCTTGCTTGACTGTTTTCCTTTCTTTCTGCATTTTCTCACTTCTCTGATTAAATTTATTCTTTGACTAAAGCTTTTCTTCAGACAAAAAGCAGGTGGAGGACATGGGTGTAGGTCTATTCTGGGAAGGCCTCATAGGGTCCTGCTCAGTTAAAATGTTTCAGTTTTTTGGGTGCTAATATAAATGGTATTGTGTTTTATTTCAAATTCTACTAGTTCGTTGCTTGTATAGGAAAGGGATGGATTTTTTTAATTAAATTTTTATTTTATATTAGAGTATAGTTAATTTACAATGTTGTGTTAGTTTCAGGTGTTCAGCTAAGTGATTCAGTTATACGTATTCATATATCCATTCTTTTTCAGATTCTTTTCTCATATAGGTTATTATAGAATATTGAGTAGATTTCCCTGTGCTATACAGTAGGTCCTTGTTGATTATCTATTTTATATATAGTGGTGTGTATATGTTAATCCCCAAATCCTAATTTATCCCTCCCTCCCCACATTTCCCCTTTGTTAACCCTGAGTTTGTTTCCCAAATCTGTGAGTCTGTTTCTGTTTTGTGAATAAGTTCATTTGTATCATTTTTTTTCTTTTGAGTCCACATATAAATGATATCATATGATATTTGTCTTTCTCTGTCTGACTTACTTCACTTAGTATGATAATTTCCATATCCCTCCATGTTGCTGCAAATAGCATTGTTTCATTCTTTTTTTTTATGGCTGGGTAATATTCCATTGTATATATGTACCACATCTTTTTAAAAAATAGTTGATTTACAATGTTGTGTTTATTTCTGCTGCACAGCAAAATGATTCAGTTATACATATATTTATATATACATTCTTTTTTCAGTATTCTTTTCCATTATGGTTTGTCCCAAGATACTGACCATAGTTCCCTGTGCCATACAGTAAGACCCCATTGTCCATCTATTCCATATATGGCAGTTTGCAACTAACCCCAAACTTCCACTCCATCCCCCCAACCCCCTCCCCCTCGGCAACCTCAAGTCTATCCTCTGTGTCTGTGAGTCCATTTCTGTTTCATAGATAAGTTCATTTGTGTCATATTTTAGATTCCACATGTAAGTGATATGATATGGTATTTGTCATTCTCTTTCTGAGTTACTTCACTTAGTATGACAATCTCTAGTTCCATCCCTGTTGCTGCAAATGGCATTATTTCATTCTTTAATTTTTTTAGTTTTGGCTGCATTGGGTCTTCATTGCTGCATGTGGGCTTTCTCTAGTTGCAGCGAGTGGGGCTACTCTTCGATGAGGTGCGCGGGCTTCTCATTGCGGTGGCTTCTCTTGTTGTGGAGCACAGGCTCTAGGCACGTCGGCTTCAGTAGTTGTGGCATGTGGGCTCGTAGCTGTGGCCCATGGCCTCTAGAGTGCAGGATCAGTAGTTGTGGCCCACAGGCTTAGTTGCTCCGCAGCAGGTTGGATCTTCCCAGAACAGGGATTGAACCCATGTCCCTGCATTGGCAGGCAGATTCTTAACCACTGCACCACCAGGTCGCTATTTCATTCTATTTTTGTGGATGGGTTGTATTTCATTACATATATATATATATATATATATATATATACCACATTTTTAAAACATCTTTATTGGAATATAATTGCTTTACAATGTTGTGTTTCTGCTGTATAACAAAACTGAACCAGCTAAAGGTATACATGTATCCCCATATCCCCTTCCTCTTGTGCCTCCCTCCCACCCTCCCTATCCCACCCCTCTATGTGGTCACAGGGTACCAAGCTGACTTCCTGTGTTATGCAGCTGCTTCTCACTAGCTATCTGTTTTACATCTGGTAGTGTATATGTGGCAGTGCTACTCTCTCACTTCGTCCCAGCTTACCCTTCTCCCTCCCTGTGTCCTCATAACCTTATATCCTGCAACCATGCTGAAATTGCTTTTTCATTCTAGGAGTTTTTTTTGTCAGTTCTTTCAGATTTTCTATATGGAAGATCATGTCCTCTGTGAACACAGCTTTATTTTTTCTTCCCAATCTGTATACCTTTTATTATTTTTCCTTTTGCTGTCTTACTGCATTAGCTAGGACTTCTACTACGATGAAGAAAAAGAGTGGTGAGAGGGGATATCCTTGTCTTTTTCCTAATCTTAGTGGGAAAACTTCAAGTTCCTTACCTTTAAGTATGCTGTTACCAGTAGGTTTTTTTGTAGATTTTTTAAAACAAGTCCAGGAAGTTTCCCTAATTCCCATTTTGCTGAGTACTTTTATCATGAATTGGTGTAGGATTTTGTCAAATGCGTTTTATGTATCTATTGATATGATCATGAAATTTTTTCTATATTCTGTTGATGTGATGGATTATATTAATTGATTTTCAAATGTTGATTCAGTCTTGAATACCTGGGATAAATTCCATGTGATCATGGTATATAACTTTTTATACATTGTTGGATTCAATTTGGTAATATTCTGTTGAGGATTTTTGCAACTTTGCTCATGAGAGATATTTATAATGCTGGCTTCATAGAATGAATTTGGAAATGTTCCCTTTGCTTCTCTCTTCTGAAAGAAGTTGTAGAGGATTGGTAAAATTTCTTCCTTAAACATTTGTTAGAATTCATCAGTGAAACCATCTGTGTCTAGTACTTTCTCTTTTGGAAGTTTGTTAATTATTGATTCAATTTCTTTAATAGATAAAGTTCTATTCAGACTATTTCTTCTTGTCTGAGTTTTGGCAAAATTTGTCCTTAAAGGATTTGTTCATTTCACTTAACTTATAAAATTTGTGCACATAGAATTGTTTGTAGGCTTCCTTTATTATCCTTTTAATATTTTGGGGAACTGTAAAGATTTCCCTTCTCTCATTTCTGATATTAGTAATTTGTGCCCTCTCTCTTTGTTTTTCTTCATTAGCCTGGCTAGAAATTTATCAATTTTATTGATCTTTTCAGGAGATCACTTTTTGGATTCATTGATTTTCTTTTTTTTTTTTTTAATTATTTTTGTGTGCGTTGGGTCCTCGTTGTTGCGTGCGGGCTTTCTCTAGTTGTGGTGAGTGGGGGCTGCTCTTCCTTGCGGTACGTGGGCTTCTCATTGCGGTGACTTCTCTTGTTGTGGAGCACCAGTTCTAGGTATGCGGGCTTCAGTAGTTGTGACTCATGGGCTCTAGAGCGCAGGCTCAGTAGTTGTGGCACACGGACTTAGTTGCTCCGCAGCATGTGGGATCTTCCCGGACCAGGGCTCAAACCTGTGTCCCCTGCATTGGCAGGCGGATTCTTAACCACTGCAACACAAGGAAAGCCCAAGATTCATTGATTTTCTTTTTTTAGAATATTTATTTATTTATTTATTTTTGGCTGTGTTGGGTCTTTGTTGCTGTGTGTGGGCTTTCTCTAGTTGAGACAAGCAGGGGCTACTCTTCATTGTGGTGCATGGGCTTCTCATTGCAGTGGCTTCCCTTGTTGCGGAGCATGGGCTCTAGGCGCGTGGGTTTCAGTAGTTGTGGCATGGGGTCAGTTGTTGTGGTTTGCGGGCTCCAGAGCGGAGGCTCATTACTTGTGGTGCACGGGCTTATTTGCTCCACTGCACATGGGATCTTCCTAGGCCAGGGCTCAAACCCGTGTCCTCTGAATTGGCAGATGGATTCTTAACCACTATGCCACCAGGGAAGCCCTCATTGATTTTCTTGATAAGAATTTATTGTTTTCAATTTCATTGTTTCCTGCTCTAATTTTTATTGCTTTTCTTCTGCTTACTTTGAACTTAACTTGCTCTTCTTCTTCTAGTTTCCTAAGGTGGAAGCTTAGATGATTGATTTTAGATTTTTATTCTTTACTAATATATGCATCCCTTGCTATAAATTTCCATCTAAGCACTGCTTTTGCTGCATCCCACAAATTTTAAGTTGTGTTTTTATTTTCATTTAGTTTAAAATATTTTAAAATTTCTTTTGCGATTTCTTCCTTGATCCATGTTTTGTTTAGAAAATTGAATGTGTTATGAAATTCCATGCCAAAAGTTACTTTGCCTGGGTCATTAATATTTATAACTAACCTGTCCTTTAATTTGCATTAATAATGTACCTTGGGATTACACAAAGAATAATTCATAAATATTCTGGTAAAGGGGAAGATGCAATAGTTAAAACACAGTAATTAACATGGAAAGAAAAAAGAAGTGTCTTGTTTAGTGTCCATGTATTTTGGAATTTTCCAGCTATCTTTCTGTAATTTATTTCTAGTTTCATTTGATTGCAGTCTGATTTGTTTTTTAAACTTGTTAACATATGTTTTATGACACAGAATGTGGTCTATCTTGGTGAATGTTACATGTGAGCCTGAGAAGAATGTGTATTCCTCTGTTGTTGGATGAAGTAGTCCATAAATGTCAATTTTTTTTAATATATTTTTTTGAAGTATAGTTGACTTACAGTGTTGTGTTAATTTCTGCTGTATGACAAAGTGATTCAGATATAGACATATATACTCTTTTCCACTATGGTTTATCACAGGATATTGAATATAGTTCCCTGTGCTATACAGTGGGACCTTGTTGTTTATCCATTCTAAATATAATAGTTTGCATCTGCTAATCCAAAACTCCCAATCCCTCCCTACCCTACTCCCACTCCCCCTTGGCAACCACACGTAGATGTCAATTGTTTTCAGTTCATTAATAGAGTTGCTGAGTTCAACTATATCCTTACTGATTTTCTGCCTGCTGGATCTGTTAATTTCCGATAGAGGGGTGTTAAATTCTCCAGCAATGTGTTATAGATACATATATTTTTTCTCCTTGAAGTTCTATCAGTTTTTGCCTCACATATTTTGACTTTTTTTAGGCACACATATGTTAAGGATTGTTATGTCTTCTTGGAAAATTGACCAATATAAACATCATATAATGTCTCTCTTTATCCCTAATAATTTTCATTGCTCTGCAGGCTTACAGTGGGACCTTGTTGTTTATCCATTCTAAATATAATAGTTTGCATCTGCTAATCCAAAACTCCCAATCCCTCCCTACCCTACTCCCACTCCCCCTTGGCAACCACACGTAGATGTCAATTGTTTTCAGTTCATTAATAGAGTTGCTGAGTTCAACTATATCCTTACTGATTTTCTGCCTGCTGGATCTGTTAATTTCCGATAGAGGGGTGTTAAATTCTCCAGCAATGTGTTATAGATACATATATTTTTTCTCCTTGAAGTTCTATCAGTTTTTGCCTCACATATTTTGACTTTTTTTAGGCACACATATGTTAAGGATTGTTATGTCTTCTTGGAAAATTGACCAATATAAACATCATATAATGTCTCTCTTTATCCCTAATAATTTTCATTGCTCTGCAGGCTGCTCTGTCTGAAATTAATATAGATACTCCTGCTTTATTTTTTAAATTAAAAAAATTTTCAAGCTTTATCTAGGTATGATTGACCAATAAAAGTCATATATATTTAATATGTACCACATGATGTTTTTATATATGTATACATTGTGAACTAATTTCCACAAACAAGCTAATTAACATACCCATCACATTGTTACTTTTTTGTCTGTGTGTGGTGAGAGCACTTGAATCTACTCTTAGCAAATATCAAATATACAACATATTAACTTGGTGAATGTACAGTCACCAAGCTGTACATTCAGTCTTCAGAACTTATAACTGAAAGTTTATATTCTTTGATCAATATCTCCCCTTTTCCCCCATCCCCCCAACCTCTGGTAACCCCCATTCTACTCTGTTAACTATGAGTTTGGTGGGTTTTTTGTTTTTTTGGTTTTTTTTTTTGATTCCACATATAGGTGAGATTACATGGTATTTATCTTTCTCTCTTTGGCTTAAATCACTTAGCATAATGTCCTCTGGGTTCATTCATGTCACAAATGGCAGGATTTTCTTCTTTTATAAGGATGAATAATATTCTATTGCATGTATGTATATGTATATCTATCTATCTATCTATCTATCATCTATCACCTATGCCACATATCCTCTGCTTTCTTTTGATTAGTGTTAGCATGCTATATCTTTCTCTATCCCTTTACACTTATTTTTTAAAACATTGTTTCCATTCCTGTAATTTTAATCTGTATGTGTTTATATTTAAAGTGGATTTCTATTTATTTATTTATTTTTGGCTGCCTTGGGTCTTCGTTGCTATGCACGGGCTTTCTCTAGTTGTGGCGAGTGGGGGCTACTCTTTGGTGCAGTGTGTGGGCTTCTCATTGTGGTTGCTTCTCTTGTTGCGGAGCACGGGCTGTAGGTTCACGGGCTTCAGTAGCTGTGGCACATGGGCTCAGTAGTTGTGGCTCGTGGTCTCTAGAGTTCAGGCTCAGTAGTTGTGGTGCATGGCCTTAGTTGCTCTGCGGCATGTGGGATCTTCCCGGACCAGGGCTTGAACCCATGTCCACTGCATTGGCAGGTGGATTCTTAACCACTGTGCCACCAGGGAAGTCCTAAAGTGGATTTCTTGTAGACGATAAACAGTGGGGTCTTATTTTTTGTTCACTCTCTGATACCTGCCTTTTAATTGATTTATTTAAATCATTGGTAAATTAATTATTGACATTGTTGGATTAATATCTCATATTTGTTCCCATTTCCATTTATTGCTCTTGTTCTTTTATCTTATTTTTGTCTTCATCTCTTTTTCTGTCTTTTGTGACTTTAACTGGACCTTTTATATAATTCCATTTTTTCTCTTTTCTTAGCACATCCGTCATACTTTATTTTTTTGGCTGTGTTGCCCAGTTTACGGGATCTTTGTTTTCTGACCAGGGATTGAACTGGGCCCATGACAGTGAAAGTGCTGAGTCCTAACCACTGGACAGCCAGGATTCCCTCCATTTGACTTTCAAAAAAATTTTCTTAGTGGTTGCTCCAGAGTTTGCAATACATATTTACAACTAATCTGTCTACTTTCAAATAACCCTATGCCACTTCACAGTATGAATACCTTATAATAACAAAGTAATCCTAATTCCTTCCTTCTGTCCCTTGTATAATTGCTGTCATTCATTCAATTTATATATAAGGATATATATACACATAAATATAAATCATTGAATACATTGTTGCTATTATTTTGAACATGATGTTATCTGTTTGATCAATTAAGAATAAGAAAAATAAAAGTTTTTATTTAACTTTCACTTGTTCCTTCTCTGGTGCTCTTCCTTTCTTTTTTTTTTTTTTTTTTTTGCGGTACGTGGGCCTCTCACTGTCGCGGCCTCTCCCATTGCGGAGCACAGGCTCCGGACGCGCAGGCCCAGCGGCCATGGCTCACGGGCCCAGCTGCTCCGCGGCATGTGGGATCCTCCCAGACCAGGGCGCGAACCCGGTTCCCC
>NC_041215.1:12715630-12717084 GCF_002837175.3 Physeter macrocephalus | reverse complement strand
TTTTTTGCGGTACGTGGGCCTCTCACTGTCGCGGCCTCTCCCATTGCGGAGCACAGGCTCCGGACGCGCAGGCCCAGCGGCCATGGCTCATGGGCCCAGCTGCTCCGCGGCATGTGGGATCCTCCCAGATCAGGGCGCGAACCCGGTTCCCCTGCATCGGCAGGCGGACACGCAACCACTGCGCCACCAGGGAAGCCCGCTCTTCCTTTCTTTATGCACATCTGACGTATATTATTTTCCTTCTCTCTAAAGAACTTTTTAAAGTAACATTTCATTTCTTGCAAGGTGTTCTATTGGCGACAAATACCCTCAATTTTTTTTGTCTGAGAAACAAAGGCTGAATGATATTCATTTTTGATGGCTAATTTCACAGGGTTCAGAATTCTAGGATTTTTTTGTTCTCTCAACACTAAATATTTCACTCCATTCTTTTCTTGTTTGATGATTTCTGAGAATAAGTCAGTTGTAATTCTTATCTTTGCTCCTAAACAGAAAAAGTATTTCCCCTCCTCTGGCTTCTTTCAGGATTTTTCCTTTACCTTTGAGTTTTTGTGTTCTGAAAATGATATGCCTAGCTGTAGTGTTTTTTTACCATTTTTTTTTGTTATCTATATTGCTCGGCATTCTCTGGATCTGTGATTTGGCATCTGACATTAACTTAGTGAAAATTTTTGGTCATATTTGTTTCCTGTAATTCTTCTTTTCCATTCTCTTCTCCTTCTGGTATTTCCATTATGTGTGTGTTACACTCATATGGCAACTTTCATAGTTATTCCACAGTTCCTGGATATTCTGGGGTTTTTTTTCCATCTTTTTTTTCTGTTTACTTTTCAGTTTTAGAGCTTCCTATTAAGATATCCTCAAGCTCAGAGATTCTTTTGTCAGCTATGTCCAGTCTACTAGTAATCCCATCAAAGGCATTCTTCTGTTACAGTGTTATTATTTTTGGGTTTTTTTTTGTTGTTGCTGTTGTTTTAATCTCTAGCTTTCCTTTTTGGTTCCTTCTTGGAATTTCCATCTCTCTGCTTACTTTTTTTTTTTTTATGGTTTATCATAGGATACTGAATAGAGTTCCCTGTGCTATACAGTAGGACCTTGTGGTTTATCCATTCCATATATAATAGCTTACATCTGCTAACCCCAATCTCCCACTCCATCCCTCCCCTAAGCCCCTAGGCTCAGGTTTTTGTTTTGTTTTTTTATATAGCACGTTCTTATTAGTCATTAATTTTATACTCATCAGTGTACACATGTCAATTCCAATCGCCCAATTCATCAAACCCCCACCCCCACCACCCCTCAGCTTTCCCCCCTTGGTGTCCATACATTTGTTCTCTACATCTGTGTCTCAATTTCTGCAGTGAAAACCGGTTCATCTGTACCATTTTTCTAGGTTCCACATATATGCGTTAATATACGATATTTGTTTTTCTCTTTCTGACTTACTTCACTCT
>NC_041215.1:12714064-12714850 GCF_002837175.3 Physeter macrocephalus | reverse complement strand
CGTTGCGGAGCACAGGCTCCGGACGCGCAGGCTCAGCGGCCGTGGCTCACGGGCCCAGCCGCTCCGCGGCATGTGGGATCCTCCCAAACCGGGGTGCGAACCCGGTTCCCCTGCATCGGCAGGCGGACGTGCAACCACTGCGCCACCAGGGGAGCCCTTGAGTTTATTTTTGTATATGGTGTTAGGGAGTGTTCTAATTTCATTCTTTTATATGTAGTTGTCCAGTTTTCCCAGCATCACTTATTGAAGAGAATGTCTTTTCTCCATTGTATATCCTTGCTTCCTTTGTCATAGATTACTTAACCATAGGTATGTGGGTTTATCTGTGGGCTTTCTATCTTGTTCCATTGATCTATGTTTCTGTTTTTGTGCCAGTACCATATTGTCTTGATTACTGTAGCTTTGTAGTATAGTTTGAAGTCAGGGAGTCTGATTCCTCCAGCTCCGTTTTTTTCCCTCAAGACTGCTTTGGCTATTCGGGGTCTTTTGTGTCTCCATACAAATTTAAATATTTTTTGTTCTAGTTCTGTAGAAAAGGCCACTGGTAATTTGATAGGGATTGCATTGAATCTGTAGATTGCTTTGGGTACTATAATCATTTTCACAATATTGATTCTTCCAATCCAAGAACATGGTATATCTCTCCATCTGTTGGTATCATCTTTAATTTCTTTCATCAGTGTCTTATAGTTTTCTGCATACAGGTCTTTTGTCTCCCTAGGTAGGTTTATTCCTAGGTATTTTATTCTTTTTGTTGCAGTGGTAAATGGGAGTGTTTTCTTAATT
>NC_041215.1:12713592-12714054 GCF_002837175.3 Physeter macrocephalus | reverse complement strand
GAGTGGACATCCTTGTCTTGTTCCTGATCTTAGAGGAAATGCTTTCAGTTTTTCACCATTTAGAATGATGTTGGCTGTGGGTTTGTTGTATATGGTCTTTATTATTTTGAGGTAGGTTCCCTCTATGCCCACTGTCTGGAGAGTTTTTATCATAAATGGGTGTCGAATTTTGTCAAAAGCTTTTTCTGCATCTATTGAGATGATCATATGGTTTTTATTCTTCAATTTGTTAATATGGTGTAGCACATTGATTGATTTGCATATATTGAAGAATCCTTGCATCCCTGGGATAAATCCCACTTGATCATGGTGTAAGATCCATTTAATGTGTTGTTGGATTCTGTTTGCTAGTATTGTGTTAAGGATTTTTGCATCTATAATCATCAGTGATATTGGTCTGTAATTTTCTTTTTTTGTAGTATCTTTGTCTGGTTTTGGTATCAGGGTGATGGTGGCCATCAC
>NC_041215.1:12711242-12713266 GCF_002837175.3 Physeter macrocephalus | reverse complement strand
CCTAACTTTGGGTTTTGTTTGTTCTTCTTTCTCTAGTTCCTTTAGGTGTAAGGTTAGATTGTTTATTTGAGATTTTTCTTGTTTCTTGAGGTAGGCTTGTATAGCTATAAACTTCCCTCTTAGAACTGCTTTTGCTGCATCCCATAGGTTTTTTTTTTTTTTTTTTTTTGCGGTATGCGGGCCTCTCACTGTTGTGGCCTCTCCTGTTGCGGAGCACAGGCTCCAGACGGGCAGGCTCAGCGGCCATGGCTCACAGGCCCAGCCGCTCCTCCCATAGGTTTTTGATCGTCGTGTTTTCATTGTCATTTGTCTCTAGGTATTTTTTGATTTCCTCTTTGATTTCTTCAGTGATCTCTTGGTTATTTAGTAACGTATTGTTTAGCCACCATGTGTGTGTGTTTTTTGCAGTTTTTCTTGTAGTGGATTTCTAGTCTCACAGTGTTGTGGTCAGAAAAGATACTTGATATGATTTCAATTTTCTTAAATTTACTGCTGGGTTTGATTTGTGGCCCAAGATGTGATCTATCCTGGAGAATGTTCCATGCACACTTGAGAAGAAAGTGTAATCTGCTGTTTTTGGATGGAATGTCCTATAAATATCAATTAAATCTATCTGGTCTATTGTGTCATTTAAAGCTTCTGTTTCCTTATTTATTTTCATTTTGGATGATCTGTCCTTTGGTGAAAGTGGGGTGTGAAAGTCCCCTACTGTGATTGTGGTACTGTCGATTTCTTCTTTTATGGCTCTTAGTATTTGCCTTATATATTAAGGTGCTCCTATGTTGGGTGCATAAATATTTACAATTGTTATATCTTCTTCTTGAATTGTTCCCTTGATCATTATGCAATTCTCACTGAGTTCATTCATTCTCCTGAGTTCAGTGAGCATCTTTTTAACTATTTGTTTGAACTCTTTATCTTGTAAATGCTATCTCCATTTCATTTAGTTCTTTTTCTGAGGTTTTACCTTGTTCTTTCATTTGGAAGGTATTCTTTTGTCTCCTAATTTTGCCTAACTCTCTGTGTTTGTTTCTATGTATTATGTATATCAGCTCTGTCTCCCAATATTGAATTAGTGGCCTTATGTAGAAGACTCCTGTGGGGTCCAGTGGCACACTCCCCTGGTCACGAGTCACGTGCTCCAGGTGTATCCCCTGTGTGGATTGTGTGCTCCTGCCTGTTGTGGCTGGGCTGCATTTATGTGGGCACTCTGGTGGGTTGGGTTGGCCCCTGGTCCAGCTGGCTTATGGCTTGGCTACAACTGCTGTGGGCATGCTGATGTTTGGGGAATGGCCCCCAGCATGACTGTCCATGAGGGCTGGTCATAACTGTTTTTGGTGTACTGGTATGCAGAGCAGGTCCCCCTCCTATGACCATTTTCTTATTTGTTTTGGGTTTGTTTTTGTAGGTCCTTTTCTTCTCTTGTGTTTCCAAATAGGAAACACAAGTAGGAGAAGTTCCTTTAGCATTTGTTGTAGAGCTGGTTTGGTGGTGCTGAATCGTTTTAGCTTTTGCTTGTGTGTAAAGTTCTTGATTTCTCCATCGAATCTGAATGAGATCCTTGCCGGGTAGAGTAATCTTGGTTGTAGGTTCTTCTCTTTCATCACTTTAAGTACATCATGCCACTCCCTTCTGGCTTGTAGAGTTTCTGCTGAGAAATCAGCTGTTAACCTTATGGGAGTTCCCTTGTATGTTATTTGTCATTTTTCCCTTGCTGCTTTCAATAATTTTTCTTTGCCTTTAATTTTTACCAATTTGATTAGTATGTGTCTCAGTTTGTTTCTCATTGGATTTACCTTTATGGGACTCACTGAGCTTCCTGGGCTTGGGTGGCTATCTCCTTTCCCATGTTAGGGAAGTTTTCGACTGTAATCTCTTCAGATATTTTCTTGGGTCCTTTCTCTCTCGCTTCTCCTTCTGGGACCCCTATAATGCAAATGTTGTTGCATTTAATGTTGTCCCAGAGGTCTCTTAGGCTGTCTTCATTTCTTTTCATTCTTTTATCTTTATTCTGTTCTGCAGCA
>NC_041215.1:12688580-12711166 GCF_002837175.3 Physeter macrocephalus | reverse complement strand
GTTATTGTATTGTTCATCTCTGTTTGTTTGTTCTTTAATTCTTCTAGGTCTCTGTTAAACATTTCTTGCATCTTCTCAGTCTTTGCCTCCATTCTTTTTCTGACGTCCTGGATCATCTTCACTATCATTATTCTGAATTCTTTTTCTGGAAGGTTGCCTATCTCCACTTCATTTAGTTGTTTTTCTGGGGTTTTATCCTGTTTCTTCGTCTGGTACACAGCCCTCTGCCTTTTCATCTTGTCTATCTTTCTGTGGATGTGGTTGTTGTTCCATAGGCTGCAGGATTGTAGTTCTTCTTGCTTCTGCTATCTGTCCTCTGGTGGATGAGGCTATCTAAGAGGCTTTTGCAGGTTTTCTGATGGGAGAGACTGTTCCTCTCTCTGCTTACTTTGCCTGTCTGTCCTTCCATGCTGTTTACTTAATCCGTTAGAGCTCTTAGGGTATTAATTATAACTATTTTAAATGCCTGGTCTGATAATTTCACATTCCTGCCATATCTGACTCTGGTTCTGATGTTTTCTCTGTTTCTTCAACCTTTAGTTTTTGCCTTTTAAAATGTTTTGTAACTTTTTCTTGAATCCTGGACATGATGTACAGTGTAGAGGGAACTACTCTAAATAGAACTTTAGTAATGTGGTAATGAAGTGTGGGAAGAGGTGAAGCATTCTATAATCCTATGATTAGGTTTCAGTCTTTCAGTGAATTTATACCTCTGGACTGTGAATTCTCAGTACTTTTCAACTGCTTCTCAGGTTTTTTCCTCCCTTTTTAGCAGAACAGGATGCCTAGAGTAGGTTGAAGCTGAGTATTTCCCTTCCCTAAGATCAGTTAGACTAATCATATCCCAGCAGGTTAGGCTTTGGGCAGCTATTTTCTCCTGAGGACAAGTATTGTTGAAAAGAACTGAGTGCTCTGGTATATAGGCATACGTTAATTTATTGATCTTTGTTTTATTGTGCTTTGCAGACATTGCAATTTTTACAAATTGGAGGTTTGTGGCAACCCTGTGTTGAGCAAGTCTATTTGCACCATTTTCCAACAGCATTTCCTCACTTTGTGTCTCTGTGTCACATTTTGGTAATTCTCTCCATATTTCATACTTTTTGATTATTATTATATTTGTTATGGTGATCCATGATCAGCAATGTTTGATGGTTCCATTGTAACTGTTTTGGGGGCACCACAGACCACACCCATATAAGTCAGTGAACTTAACTGATAAATGTTGTGTGTGTTCTGACTGCTCCACAGATTGGCTGTTCCTGTGTCATCTCTCTTCCTCTCAGTGGGCCTCCCTATTCCCTGAGACACAACAATATTGAAATTAGGCCAATTAATAACCCTACAATTCTTCTAAGTGTTCAAGTGAAGAGTCAATCAATATGGCAAACTTCATGGTTGTCTTTTAAAAAAAAATTATTGAAGCGTAGTTGATTTACAATGTTGTGTTAGTTTCTACTGTACAGCAGAGTGACTCAGTTATACATATGTATACGTTCTTTTCCATGTCTGTTTCTATTACGGTTTATCACAGAATGTTGAATATAGTTCCCTGTGCTCTACAGTAGGACCTTGTTGTTCACTGTTGTCTTATTTCAAGACATCGCCACAGCCACCCTAAACCTCAGCAACCACCATTCTGATCAGTCAGCAGCCATCAACACTGAGTCAAGACCTTCAACCAGCAAAGATTATGACTCACTGAAGGCTCAGACGACGGTTAGCATTTTTTAGCGATAAAGTGTTTTTTAATTAAAGTATGCACATTGTTTTTTTAGACACATTGCTATTGCACACTTAATAGACTACAGTATAGTGTAAACATAACTTTTATATGCACTGGGAAACCAAAAAATTCGTGTGACTAATTTGGTTGTGATATTTGTTTCATTACAGTAGTCTGGAACCGAACTGACAATATCTCTGATGTATGCTTGTATTTTAAAATGGTTCCTTTACTCCTCCACATACTGGAAGCACAGAGGGATTTTTCCCTGATATTTAATGTGAGAACTTGGTTGAGCTCCTGAAGGTAAAACTCACAAAAATATGCAGGTCCCCTTATGACGGGGTCCCCTGGTGTTTTTATTGTCCAGACTTGTCCACAACTAGCCTTTAGTTATTTGTCAATTACAATTCAGGTTTTCCTACCTGGGCACTGATTCCCACGGGTGTTTAAGCTCATGGGTTTCTGATCCAGGAAGTTATGATTCTTTGTATTTGCCTCTGTGTCTCCCCAATTTTGGGGGCAGCAAATTGTGCTGTGGCCACACTTCTCGTGGATTTAAGAAGTATTGTTGATTCGTCAGCTTGTTCAGCTTTTACCTTGTTGTTAGGATGGAATGGCAACTTCTAAGCTTTCTACATGCTGGCCTGGAAACTGGAAGTCCTGCTTGTGAGTTTTTTAATTACAAAAGTGATACATGTTTAGTGTGAAAATGTTAAATGATACAAATACATGAAGTAAGAATTGAAAGCTCCTTTTCAGCTCACTTCCAGAGAGAACCATTTACAGCAGGCTGATGAGCAAACTTCCAGACATTTTGTTATACATGAACAATCATCCATCCATTTATCTGTCCATCTACCCACCCATCTTAATACACTCTGTGTATTGGTTTTCTAGGGCTACTGTAATAAAGTACCACAAAAGGAGTGGTTTAAGCAACATTTATTTTTACTTTTTTTCTTTCAATTTTATTGGCATATAATTGAAGTACAGCACTGTATAAGTTTAAGGTGTATAGCATAATGAATTGACATACATATATTGCAAAATGATTACCACTTAATATCCATCACTTCATATAGTTACAAAAAATGTTTTAGAATTACTGTCTTAACAACTTTCAAATATACCATACAGCAGTGTTATCGATAGTTATTACTTGTCTTTTTGATGATGGCCATTTTAACAGACATGAGGTAGTATCTCATTGTGGTTTTAATTTACATTTCCCTGGTGAGTAGTCCTGCTGAGCATCTTTTCATGTACCTGTTGGCTATTTGAATATCTTCTTTGGAAAAATATCTATTCAGGCCCTTTGCTCATTTTTAAATTGGATTATTTGCTTTTTTGCTATTGAGTTATATGAGTTCTTTACATTTTATATATTAACCTTTTATCAGATACATGATTTGCAAATATTGTCTCCCATTCTGTAGGTTGCCTTTTCATTTTGTTGATTATTTCTTTTGCTATGCAGAAGCTTTAGTTTTATGTAGTCCCATTTGTTTATTTTAAATTTTGTTGCTAATGCTTTAGGAGTCATATTAAAAAAAATCATTACTAAGACCCATGTCAAGGAGCTTTGTTTTCTATATTTTCTTCCAGGAATTTTATGGTTTCAGGTCTTATCTTTAAGTCTTTAATCCTATTCGAGTTGATTTTTGTGAGTAATGTATGAAAGGGGTCTAGTTTCATTCCTTTTCATGTGAATGTCTAATTTCCCCAGCACCATTTATGGAAGAGATTGTCTTCTCCATTGAGTATTCTTGGCTCCTCATCAAATATGTGTTGATGGTGTACTCATGGGATTATTTCTGGTCTCTGGATCCTGTTCCATTGGTCTATTGTCTATTTTTATGCCACTATGATACTGTTTTGATTACCATAGCTTTACAATATACTTTGAAATTAGGAGGTATGATGCCTCTAGCTTTGTTCTTCTCTCTCAGGATTACTTTGGCTATTCTGGGTCTTTTATGGTTCCATATAAATTTTAGAAGTGTTTTTTCTACTTCTGTGAAAAATTCCAGAGAAGTCTTGATAAGGATTGCATTGAATCGGTAGATGTCTTCAAGTAGTATGGACATTTTGATGATATTAATTCTTCCAATACATAAACAAGGGATATCTTTCTATTTGTTTATGTCTTCTTAAATTTCTTTCACCCGTGTCTTATAGTTTTCAGTGTAGAGATCTTTCACCTCTTTGATTAAGTTTATTCCTAAGTATTTTATTGTTTTTGATGCTACTGTAAATGGGATAGTTTTCTTTATTTCTTTTTTATATAATGCTATTAGTGTATAGAAATGCTACTGGCTTTTGGAAGGCAGCTATGCTCACCACTATACCACCAACGCTACATGAAATGTTACTGACATTTGTATGTTGATTTTGTATCCTGCAACTTTACTGAATTCTTTGATTAGATCTAACAGTTTTTTGGTTGAGTCTTTAGGATTTTCTATATAAAAATCATGTCATCTGTAGAGTCAATTTTACTTCTTCCTTTCCAATTCTGATACATTTATTTCTTTTTCTGGCCTGATTGCTCTTGCTAGGACTTTCAGTACTGTGTTGAATAGGAGTGGGGAGGGTGGGCACTTTTGTCATGTTTCTGATTATAGAGAAAAGCTTTCAACATTTCACTGTTGAGTATGATGTTAATTGTGGGCTTGTAATATATGGCCTTTATTATGATGGCGTATGTTCCTTCTATACCTAATTTGTTAAGAGTTTTTATCAAGAACAGATGTTGAATTTTGTCAAATGCTTTTTCTGCATCTACTGAGATTGTCATGTGATTTTTCATTGCATTTTATTAATGTGATGTGTCACATTGATGGATTTGCATATGTTGAACTATCCTTGCATCCCAGAGATAAATTCCACTTGATCATATTGCATGATTCTTTTTTTTTTCTTTTTTTTGGCTGAGCTGGGTCTTCATTGCTGCGCATGGGCTTTCTCTAGTTGCAGTGAGCAGGGGCTACTCTTCATTGCAATGCGTGGGCTTCTCATTGTAGTAGCTTCTCTTATTGCAGAGCACAGGCTCTAGGCACACGGGCTTCAGTAGTTGTGGTGCATGGTCTCAGTAGTTGCAGCTCGCAGGCTCTAGAGCGCAGGCTCAGTAGTCGTGGTGCACTGGTTTAGTTGCCCCGTGGCATGTGGGATCTTCCTGGACCAGGGATTGAACCCGTGTCCCCTGCATTGGCAGGCAGATTCTTAACCACTGGACCACCAGGGAAGTCCTGCATTATTCTTATAATGGGCTGCTGAATTCAGTTTACTAGTATTTTGTTGAGAATTTTTACATCTATATTCATCAAGGAAATTGGTCTCTGGTTTTCTTTTCTTATAGTGCCCTATCTGGTATCAAGATAATGCTGGCCTCATAAAATGAGTTAGAGAGTGTTTCCTCCTTTTTGAGTTTTGGAAAAGTCTGTGGAGAATTGGTGTTAATTCTTCTTTAAATGTTTAATAAAATTCACTAGTGAAGCCATCTGGTCCTGGGCCTTTTTTTGCTGGGAGTTTTTAAAATTTCTGATTCAATTTCCTTACTAGTAATTAATCTGGTTAGATTTTCTATTTCTTCCTGATTCAGTCCTGGTAGCTTGTATGTTTCTAAGAATTTTTCCATTTCTTCTATGTTGTCCAGTTTGTTATAGTTGTTTATAGCAGTTCTTATGATCTTTTGTAATTTGGTGATATCAGTTTTAATGTCTCCTCTTTGGGTTATAATTTTATTGATTTGGGTTTTCTTTCTCTCTCTCCTTTTTTTTGGGGGGGGAAGTTTCTAGCTAAAGGTTTGTAAATTTTGTTTATCTTTTCAAAGGTCCAACTCTTAGTTTGTTATTTTTTTCTATTATTTTTCTACTTTTTATTTTACTTATTTCTGCTGTAATCTTTTATTTCCTTCCTTTTGTTAACTTAGGGCTTTGTTTATTCCTCTTTTTCTAGTCCCTTGTTCCTTGAGTTAATTGTTTAATTAAGATCTTTCAATTTTCTTGATGTATGCATTTATGGCTAGAAACTTTCCCATTAGAAATGATTTTCCTGCATCCTATAAGTTTTGGTATGTTGTTTTTAATTTTTTTGACTCAAGATATTTTATTCCCCCTATAATTTTTCTTTGACCCATCGGTTGCTCAGAAGAGCATTGTTTAATTTTCATGTATTTTTGAGTTTTTCAATTATCCTTCTGTTATTGATTTCTAGTTTCATACCATTGTGGTCTGAGAAGATACTTGGTATAATTTCAGTCTTCTTGAATTTGCTAAGACTAGTTTTGTGACCTAACATATGATCTATCCTAGAAAATGTTTCATGTGCACTTGAGAAGAATGTTCTGCTATTGTTAAAATGTTCCAAACAAAATTTATTTTGTCTTAGTAATGGAGGCTAAAAGTCCAAGATCAAGGTGTCGGCAGGATTTGTTCCTCTGACAGCTGTGAGGAAGAGTATGTTCCATACTTCTCTTCCAGCTTCTGCTGGTTTACTGGCAATCTTTGACATTCCTTGCCTTGTAGATGTATCACCTCAGTCTTAGCCTTCATCTGCACATGGTGTTCTCACTGTGTTGGTGTGTGTCTATTTTTGAGTTTAAACATCTCCCTTTTATAAGGATATCAGTCATATTGGGTTAGGGCTTACCTTAATGACCTAATTTTAACTAATTACATCTTCAGTGACCCTATTTCTTTCTTTTTTTTTTTTTTTTTTTTTGTGGTACGTGGGCCTCTCATTGTTGTGGCCTCTCCCGTTGTGGAGCACAGGCTCCCGACGCACAGGCTCAGCGGCCATGGCTCACGGGCCCAGCCGCTCCACGGCATGTGGGATCTTCCTGGACTGGGGCACAAACCCGTGTCCCCTGCATCAGCAGGCGGATTCTCAACCACTGTGCCACCAGGGAAGCCCAGACCCTATTTCTAAATAAGGTCATATTCTGAAGTACTGGGGGATAAGACTGCAACATATGATATGTTGGGGAACATGATTCAACCCCAAACACTCTGTTTATCCAAACTGGAATCATTATGAGACCACTTTTCCATGATTTACTTTTTTCATTTATTGTGGACACATTGCCATGTTGGTATATACAGATCTATAGATTTCGGCATAATGCTCTATAGTATACATTATGGTAATATATTTAGCTGCTCATTGAATGATGAACCTTTGGATGAGTTTCTACTTTTTCACTATTACAAATAACTCTGCAGCAAGCATATTTATATATAAAACTTTATGTGTGTGTATTTGTTTTTAGACAGACACCTACAAGTGGAATTAATGAGGCAAAACTTTTAGGCATTTTATATTTTGTTAGGTATAGCCAACATTTCTTTTCTTGAACTTTAGGTCTTTCTCTCTGGCTGCATATTGCCCCTGTCCCCTCCACAATATTACACAAGCATCACACACTAAGCATTTTCAAAATTCTTTATTTCTTGTAACTTTTTTCCCACTTCTCTCCTTTTTCTTGCCCTCTCTATTCTGCCTTGTTGAATAGTGGGACTTTCCAGGGAGCTGACAAGTAAAGAGAGGCTAATTCTAATCTTGGGTTTACTTTCAATTTCCTCTGCCTCTCATCTTTCTTTTACATAACAACAGAGGGAATTCTCTGAAATGCAAATTTGATAATACTGGGCTTTTGCTCAAAAAACCTTCAAACGTTCTTCTTTGAAATCAGGATAAACTTGGTATATCTTAGCTTGGCACACAAGGCTATCCCTGATCAGCCCTAGATTGCTGCTCCTTCCCTCTTGCCTACCACACCCTTCACTCTTTTGAGTCATACTGAAGTTTTAGTTCTAAGAACCTGGCCCACTCTTTCACCCTTCCTCACCCTTGCATACCATTTTCCTTTTGCCTAAGGGTTACCCTTACTCTCCCATTCCTACTGTCCATCTAGAAAGCTCCTTCTTATTCTTCAACTGATTTCTCTGATCCTCAGTTTTTCTATTTAAAAATAGATATAAAAACAACACATGCATCTTGGTTTTGTAATAATTCAATGAGATAATTCTATTTAAAGTCATCATCACATAGCCAAGCAGTTAGTAGATACTCAATAAATGTTAAATCTTCTTCCTCAATTTTCTTTGTGAGACATTTTTGTGACATAAGGCATATTATTAGTAAA
Source organism: Physeter macrocephalus (assembly GCF_002837175.3). NCBI lineage: Eukaryota > Metazoa > Chordata > Mammalia > Artiodactyla > Physeteridae > Physeter > Physeter macrocephalus. The sequence continues at coordinate 12,703,292 of NC_041215.1, read as the reverse complement.
TTTTTAAAAAATCAGTAACAATATAGTACATGGAAAGATATCTATGTTCAGTAAATATAGATCTGAGCCGAATGGATTGGGTGAAACCAAGATATATGAGGTTGGTTACATTCTTCTAATCTAGTGGTTTGGTTGGTAGGGCTTGGTTGTTTGATTTTCTAAACATTTCATTATGTACTCTATGTACCCATCACTTAGTCTCAGTGGTTACCAATATTTTGATAATCCCGATGTGACTTATTCTTAACAAAACCACCCTATCTACTTGTAATTGCTGCCACTTCACTGTGTACTTCTCCTCAAACATCTGTTGCATAATACTTTTTAGCCCTTTTCTGGAAATAGTAGTAAATCTTACTATTCTGTAACTTTCAAAATATTCTTTCTTTTCCTTTTTGAGGACCATCTCTAGTCTTCTGGAATGGTTTTCATCTTTGCCAGTGTCTTAGTCTATTTGGTCTGCAGTAACAAAAATACCATAGACTAGGTGGCTCAAACAACAAACATTTATTTCTCACAGTTCTGGTGGCTGGAAATCCAAGATCAAGGTGCCTGTAGATCACCTGGTTCCTGGTGAGGACTCTATTCTTGGCTTGCATACAGCCACTCTTGCTGTGCTCTCACATGGTGATAGGGGTGAGGCAGCTCTCTGGGGTCTCTTTTAAAAGGGCACTAATCCCATCATGAGGACTCTACCCTCAAGATCTAATCACATCTTAAAGCCCCCACATTCTATTGGTTTGGCCAAAAAGTTCTTTTGGGTTTTTCCATAAGATGTTACAGAAAAACCCAAATGAACTTTGTGGCCAACTCAATCATACCATCACATTGAAAGTTAAGATTTCAACATACGAAATTTGGAGGAGGGGGGACTACAAACATTCTGTCTATGACAGCCAGAAATCCTGTAATCCCTTCTGCATGTTCACTGAAGATCCTCTGATAAAATTCTCCTTAGCTAGAAAGAAGAACTTACTATAAACCACTCAGTTGTTTTTGTTCATCCCTTTTGGGCTTCGTTTCCCTCTTTGTCTTGCTTACTCAGTCTTTTTTGTTGTGATTCATTCTTGACTGGGAAGATGGAGACTAGCGGATAGATAATTATTTCTGTTTCCTTTTGGTCATCTGTTTATGCTATGCTGTCTGAATCACTTCTTTCTGTATTTCTATTTTTTCTGATTCTAAGACACCTTGGAACTTAAAAACATGTCATTGTTAGGAAGAAATGTGACTGCATGAGATATTCTTAAATCAAAAATTTGTTGAAGGCCTAGCACATGTGACTTTCTGCATACAGTATATTACTCTCTGAGCTTCTATGCAGGAGTGACACAGCTCTCTATTTCAGAGCCCTTATGCTCTTGTTGGGTGATAGTATATTCTCAACTTGACCCAAGAGTAGTACATCAAAAATCTTAGTTCCACTGCGTATAATGCAAACCTAGGGCTTTGTACTCTGAGAGGCCATTTACAAGGCAGCAGGTAGTGTGAAATGGACAGAAAGGCCAATAGAGCAGGGGATGGCTCTAGAAGGTGTAAGTCTGGGTCCCCTCTCTACCAAATACTCTCTCTTTGACCTTAAAAGCAACACATGATTTGATGAGCTTCAGCCTTCTAATCTGTAGAAAATATTCAGTAGTTACAGCTGCACTGCCACCTTGCTTGGTTGGTATAAGAATCAAATAAGGTAGGCCTCTGCAGTGTTAATATAATAATAATGAGAATTATTAGTAAGAGACAATCTGAGATGTCTTTCTGGAAGAAGTTGTAGTGAGGAGCATGTATGGTCAGAGGGAATACGTGTAAGAAGGAGGAATGTGGAGCGAATGTGGATCAGTTTGCTTTTGCTCTGTCTCTTCTGCTGATCCCAGGAAATCATCTGCTAAGAAATCATTTGTCTCTTTTATGGGGCCAGAGATAGGGAGTCATGCTCTCCTCAGATTATTTCCAAGATGCTGGCCACTGACCTTTAAGTTGAAGCATGAAGCTTTTCAGATAAAATGAAGTTCCTGTGTTGAGACAGCTGTGCAATGTTCAAGGAAGTCTGAGCATTGAGGATTCTTCTCCCTGTTCCTTCTACAGGTTGGTGAATTCTGGCATTACGTCAGGTGGTTGTCTAGCTCTATGCTCGGTGCTCAGCACAAACCAGAATCTCACACACCTTTACCTACGGGGCAATGCTCTTGGAGACGTGGGGGTCAAGCTACTCTGTAAGGGACTCTTACATGCCCACTGCAAGCTTCAGGTGTTGGAGTAAGTCTCTGAGCTTATTACAGTGATGGGAATGCATGGTGGCTACAGGGAAGGGGATAGTTGAGGGGAATGATGTTGAGATAATCTATATCTGAGAGTCTTCCTAGGGCTTGGTTTCTTACAGGATTATGGGACTAGGGGGAGCTGTACTTTTAGATGGTGTAAAGGTAAATACTGAAGTTCCTTTCACCATAAATCTCTCTACCGCAAAAGAGTGGGGGTGGTATGGCACTAGTGTTTTAGGAAAATCTGAGGGGGAGACACGGAATTTGGGAAAAATCATTTCATAAACTGCTGTTAATCATTTGAACTGCAAAATCCAGTAGACTGGAAAAAATGTTCTCATCTGAAGAGGAGAGAATGATAACCCTTGGCACATAAGGCAGTTCCAACCTTGTTAATCCTGAGCCTTTCCTGCAGTTGAAATATTAAAGGCTAAGATCTGGGAGACCTGTGGAGGATAATTAAGGGGACATTTTCTTGAAATCACCTTCTTTCTTGCAGATTAGACAACTGCAGCCTCACGTCACACTGCTGCTGGGGTCTTTCCACACTTCTGACTTCTAACCAGAGCCTGCGAAAGTTGAGCCTAGGCAACAATGACCTGGGTGATCTGGGGGTCATGCTACTCTGTGAAGTGCTGAAACAGCAGGGCTGCCTCCTGAAAAGCCTGCAGTAAGTGTGCTCTGTAGAGATTTGTGTGGCAGGGCTCCTAGTGCTAAGGAAAAGTCGGCCAGTTTCCAAAATCCAGGTTGGCTTCATTTGCACTCTGGGTGAGGTTGGGCCTGGGCCAGCTGCAGATTTATATATGTATACAATAATTGAGTCATGACCTACATATTCAATTTCATCCAGACATTTAGAATAATCAAGGTTCATTTGGGTGTGAAAAGACCTTTCATCCATATTCCTGAAAGAAACACAAGTCCCAATGAAAAATAGCCAAAGAGAATTGTATTTCTATGCAAGGTATCATACTTTGTAGAACTAGACTTGTCCATGGGTCATCCTTATTGCAAAGGTCCTTGCGTAGTAGGGATGTTGTTGGTCTTGTTTCGGAGAATTTCTAAGTAAAAAGTGCTCCAGAAACATCAAGATTAGAAATTCCATAAACTTTGGCCTGTCTTCAGGGTGTTGGGACCATTGGCTCCTTTCCATCATCAATGATACCACTGAGGTACATATTACCTCGCTAGTAAAAGCTTCCTAATTAGTTTCATAACTTCTGTCAGCTCTGACGATCACAGTCTCCACTAAAGACATTTCTTTCACTTGGTTTTAGGGTCAACACACTCTCCTCTGGATTTTCTCCTACTACATTGGCTGTTTCTGCTCAGTCTCCTCTGGCATCCCTTCATCATTCTGACCTTTACATACTGAATCCCCAGGACTCAATCACTGGGTAAATTTTTCTTCTTTACACTTTCTCCCTTGTTTACATCATCTAGTCTTCTGGTTTTATCATATATGTGCTGTTCCCCTCCCCCCAGTTCATATCTCCATGAATTCCACGTTCAAATGCTTGTCTCACCTTTCTACTTGGATGTCTAATAAGCCTCCCAAATTTCACATGTCCAAATCCAAACCTGTGCTGTTCCCTTCTGCCTAAAATCTGCTTCTTCCCTATCTCAGTTAATGGTAACTCAGTCTGAATTGTTCAGGTCAAAATAATCCTGGTGTCATGTCATCTTTGACATATCCTTTTCCTTATGCACATATCCAATCCACTGGCATGTCCTGTTAACTCTGCTTTCACAGCATGCCCACTCACTGACCACTTTTTTGCCAGCTTCATGGCTCCTACCCTAGTTCAAACCATTGTCATCTCTTGTCTGGATTGTCCTGGTAGCATTCTGACAGGCTACTCTGCATCTACCATTGCAGATGGAGGGTGTAGCTAAAACATGAGTCAGAGCATATCACTCCTACCAACATGCTCCTATCACAAAGTAAGAGCCACAAACTCATGGCAGTGTCTAAGGCCCCATGTGATCTGGCTCCTGCTGTTTTTGCAAAGTCATCTTCTAACCCTAGTTCCTTCTGCTTCACTCACACTGGTTTCCTTGCTATTTCGAAAAACACTGTCACCTCCGAAACTATACACTTGCAGTTCCCTCTGCCTGGAACTTCCCCCATTTGATATCCACATGCCTTATTCCTATGCATCATTAAATTCTCTGCTCAGGGTTTTCTCTGTGAGTCTGACTGTAACCATCCTACTGAAAATAGAAGCCCAGCATGCCTTTCCTCTTCTCTGCTTATTTTCCTCCATAGTGTTGACCATCATAATACATGCTATATCATTTTCTTGTTTATTTATTATCTATATCTTACCCCTAGTTTATAAATTCTATTAGCCCAGAAGTTTCTGTCCTTGTCCATGGCCTCAAGGCTGAGAAGCAATTGGAATACAGATTTGAATAAACAGTAGTTCAGATCAGCATTGTATCCTTGTGTGGACACAGTGGAGCATGTTTCTTGCAAGAAAAGCCATTTCCAGAGCTAAGAGAAATAGGAACAAAAGGAATTATTGGTCAGGATGAAGCTGGGGACATTGCTGTATGTGGGCTAATTGACCCAGCCCTGAAGGACACTCTGGAGATAAGGGACAGGCTCAAAATAGACTGGGGAATCCATGGATGCAGTCAACCTGTCTTGTGAGCTCAGGTTGCCATAACAAAATAGCATAGACTAGGTGATTTAAACAAATCATAGACATTTATTTCTCACAGTTCTGGCAGCTGGAACATCCAAGATCATGGCGCTGGCTGATTTGGTTTCTGGTGAGAGCTCTCTTCTGGGCTTGTTGTGTTCTCATGTGTACACAGAGAGAGAGAGAGACAGAGACAGAGAGAGAGACAGAGAGAGACAGAGAGTGTGTGCTGTGGTATCTCTTATTATAAGGGCACTAATCCCATCATGAGGACCCACCCCCATGACCTCATCTAACCCTCATTACCTCCCAAAGACCTCATATCCAAATACCATCACATTGAGGGTTAGGGCTTTAACATATGAATTTTGAAGGAACACAAACAGTCCATAACACAACCAAATCAAGATTATTAGAAATGATTCAGAACAAATGGTATGATTTCTTAGTTAAGTTGCAAGGGAAGTTTTAAAAAAGAGAAGGAGGAAGAACTGATATCAAAAAAGACTTGAGAGGCATAACAAGCAATTACAATGTGTGGACCTTTTTTTTTTTGGCTGCATTGTGTGGCTTGCAGGATCTTAGTTCCACCACCAGCAATTGAACCTGGGCCATGGCAGTGAAAGCACCAACTCTTAACCACTGGACCACCAGGGAATTCCCAATGTGTGGACTTTATATGGCTCCTGGTTAAATGAACATAATATAAAATTTTTATCAGACAGTTGAGGAAGTTTAAACACTGATTGGACATATATTGATATTTAGAAATTATTGTTAACTTTTCTAGGTGTGATAATGGCATTGCAGTTATGTTTTAAAAGCCTGCATTTAGTTTTACACATTGAAATATTTATAGATGCATGAACTGCTGTGTTTAAGATTATCCACTGATGTGAGGAGTGGGTGGGTGATAGATGAAACAAGATTGGCCATGAGCTGTTAACTGTCAAACCTGGGTAATGGGATTCATTATACTATTCTCTCTATATTTGCACATGTTTAAACATTTCCAAACTTGAAGGTTAAAAATATTGAATATCACAGAAACCACATTAGACATGAAGTGCAGCATTGGAAAGCTTAGAAGTGTGAGGCTAAGTGAGGAGATGAGATTTTTAAAGCCAAAAACTGAGTGTTTGTTTGAAGAGTACAATCCAAAGCTTCTCTATTTGCTTTTACAGGTTGTGTGGAATGTATTTCAATTATGATACAAAACGTGCGTTAGAAACACTTCAAGAAGAAAAGCCTGAGTTGACCATTGTCTTTGAGCCTGCTTGGTAGTGGTGGAAGCAGGGCTGCCAGACACCAAGGTTCTTTGCCTTCCCTGCCATCTAGGTGTGGATAAGTGGTAGTGAGTACTCCTCCATCAGGGTTAAGACCACCACTCTGTGATTCTTCTGGTCCAGTGAGGAAGAGTGGAAGCTTGCTGATGGTGCCTTTGCCTAGAGAATATGAGCATCTCCTTTACCTCTGGGTTGAAGACACCAGGGCAATAAAATCATCAAACAACACAGGTCTCACCATAGTGCCTCAGTCAGAGGATGTGTTCCTCTTGGTGACCTCATGTAACTAACTCATTCAATGAAGCACTTTTTCTTTCTTTTTCTCTTTCTGCTCTAGCTCTCCTTTCCCTCATATCTTCCTCCCCTTTTTTGGTTTACTTTTGACTGTATCATTCCTCCTGCCATCTTTCTCTTAATTGACCATAACAGAATGAGTTAACTGTATATTATGTTGCAATTTTGTGGCAGCAACTTATTTATTTTTAATCTTTGAACAGTTATATTTTCTAATAAAATAATTCATTTTATTGTATTGTAGCTGGTTGAAAATTTGGAAAATAGAAAAACTTTATTGTATTTATTGAGTTAATTTGTTTCCTTTCTTTAATTTTAAGAAAGGGTGCCTAGAAATCTTTTTACTTATTTATCTAAACTACTAAAGATAAATTAAATTGCTTCATGTATTAAAAAATCTCATTGCCAAATGATTCAATTGTAATTAATAAGGAAAAAAACTGTTTATCCTAACTCTGATGGTAGAAATTTCAGCTCTGGTAGGACAGGAGGTTGAAATCATGCAAAAGAAAGTTTTAGAGTAGAGGGAGCCTATATTCATAAATAGAAGTATTATGTAGAAAATGCATTTTGCCTTCAGTTATAAGAACTTATCTTGGATTTATCACATTCCAGGAGCATTTCATCTACCACACTTCACATAGCATTAAATCATTAATATATATTGAATGATTGCTTTTCCACACATGGAGCAACTCTTAAACCACATGGAATTTTTCAGGATGGAAATACCACTTCCTTTTTCAAATGAGTCATCTAGACCTCTGCTTGTCAAAGTATAGTCTATGGACTGTTGATGTAAGGAGATTTTGCAAGAATGTAAATCAATCGAATTACTAAGTATGCTTTTTAGATGAGCTGACTCTTTTCATGATAAGACTTTTTCAATAAGGGAAGCAGTATGTGATTTATATTCTGGTGCAAAGTCTTTTTCTAGTCTAGGACTAGCACTTTTGAGTAACTCTGATCTCGATATTTGTTTTTTTGCATCTTAGTGAAGTGAGATATTGCAGACTGCCTCTCTGCCACAAACACCTTGACATGCACGATAAAATATAATTAGAAAAACACAGCTGAGCTGGAAAGACAGAAGAAAAATTTCTGTTCATTAAGATCTCAATATTGGATTAAGAGTTTACCTTTCAGTGGTCAAGAGGAATATCTGAATAGATAAATACCCCACAATATAACTATTAATTTGGAAAATTCCATGAGGTTTTCCACACTAGTAGAACTAAAAAATAAGTAAAGTTGATGGACAGAAAATCAATACACAAACATCAACACATGCAGTTGGAAAGAAATCATTTGTTCCAACCATCACAATTAATATTGGGTGAGGCATGAAGCAGCAATGGGTGGTAAAACCTAATAGGAAATTTAAATGATAAGCAGTATTCTTGTGTAGTCTGAAATTATCTTTTTACAGTTGGCTAATCGGTTGCAAAAGAAAAATAGTAACTATATAAAGAGCAGAAATTGGACAGTACCTGACCATCAAATAAAAAATATCAGTGAGGGCAGAGGAATGTCTGCTTTCAGGTGAGATGACTTGAGACGGAACCAATATCACTACTTTGTGTTTCTGGTTGAGAACCCGGAATCTAATCATCAGCAAACACCAGACAAACTCCAAATGAGGAAGTTCTATTAAAAGGGGGAGGGTTTCCCTGGTGGCGCAGTGGTTGAGAGTCAGCCTGCCGATGCAGGGGACACGGGTTTGTGCCCCGGTCCGGGAAGATCCCACATGCCGCGGAGCCGCTAGGCCCGTGAGCCATGGCCGCTGAGCTTGCGCGTCCAGATCCTGTGTTCCGTAACGGGAGAGGCCACAACAGTGAGAGGCCTGCGTACCGCAAAAAAAAAAAAAAAAAAGAAGACATACAAAAATGACATATTTTGCACAAATTACAATACGAATGTCAATGTCAGTGTTGACAATGGGTAAATCTTGGGGTGGGAGGATTATGGAATTATTCTTTGGACTGTTCTTATTCTTGCATCTTTTATGTACATATGACATATTTCCAAATAAAAGGTTTAAATAATCAAAACCGCAGTATTTCTAAGCACTTGCAATTTAAAATTTATTAAAATCCTATTAATCAAGGGACTTCCTTTTTGGTGCAGTGGTTAAGAATCCACCTGCTAATGCAGGGGACATGGTTTCAAGCCCTCGTCTGGGAAGATCCCACATGCCGCGGAGCAGCTAAGCCCGTGCACCACAACTACTGTAGCCCGTGCACCTAGAGCCCGTGCTCTGCAACAAGAGAAGCCACCGCAATGAGAAGCTCACACACTGCAACAAAGAGTAGCCCCCGCTCGTCACAGCTAGAGAAAGCCCTTGCACAGCAACGAAGACCCAACGTAGCCAAAAATAAATGAATAAATTTATTTTTAAAAATCCCATTAATAGTAGCAATAAAAGTTATTAAGTATGCAAACAAAAGAAGAGCAAAGAGCATTTTTCTGACCATCCAAGTCTACAAAGATTTACCCACTACAGTCACTGACCAACAGTGCACTCTGTGTTTCAGACAGAGGAAATTAAAGATGACAACAGGATGCTCTGTGCTTTGGACAAACAGGTTCCTTAGATAGTTAGATGTAGCTCAGGAAGAGTTTTAATAAACCCAGTTTTTTTCATCTTCTCATAGGTAGAAAAGCACGTTAATCATTAACTTGAGATATCTGTTCTTTATGACTAGCAGTAATCTTTTACCAAGATGTATACTTGACTACATGCATTCCCTAGCCAAAAAAAAAAATAATAATAACATATATACTGGCTTCTTCCCCTACCTCTTTGGAGCAGTTCCTCAGAGCTATCTGAGAGGCTGTCTCCTGGGCTATAGTCCTCAGTAAGACCCTGAATAAAATTTAACTTGTGTGTTTTTCTTTCAGTCAATATTTACCTGGAGTGAATCTCTTAAAAATTAAAAGTTGTAAAAAACCATACAAAAGAGGACCTGAATGAATGGAGAGATGGAGATATATGTCATAGTCATGGATGGGAAGTTTCAAAGGCATGACAATGCTATCTATTCCTCCCCTCAAACTAAAATTCGATGCAATTGTCATTAATATACTGACAGGGATTCTCACAGAACTGAGCAAGATAATTTTTTAAATGTATAAGAAAAATAGGGATCAAAGACTATCCAGAAAAATTTGACAACGTAGGAAACTTGCCACACTAGATATTAAAAAGCTATAAAACTGATTGATATAGTATAGGCAGGATAGAGTTCATGTACAGGCATAGGCATGCATGGAAATGTAATTTGTGATATTGAAAATGTTAAGGAAAGGAATGACTAGTCAACCTGGCTGGGACAAACAGCCATGCACATGGTAACATTGTATTTCTGCCTTATATCATGCAAATAAATTCCAAAATTAATGAAGACATTTTTTAAAAGGTTTTTATTTTATTTATTTATTTTTGGCTGTGTTGGGTCTTCGTTTCTGTGCGAGGGCTTTCTCCCATTGCGGCGACCGGGGGCCAGTCTTCATCGCGGTGCGCGGGCCTCTCACTGTCGCGGCCTCTCCCGTTGCGGAGCACAGGCTCCAGACGCTCAGACTCATCAGTTGTGGCTCACGGGCTTAGTTGCTCCGGGGCATATGGGATCTTCCCAGACCAGGGCTCGACCCCGGAAGACACATTTTAAAAGTAAAGCTACATGTACAACAATGTGACTATAGTTAACAATACTGTATTGTATAATTGAAGTTTGCTAAGAGGGTAGATCTTAAGTGTTCTCACCACACACACACACACACACACACACACACACACACACAAAAGGAAAAGTGCAGCTATGTGAGACAACAGATATGTTAATTAGCTTGATTGAGATGATTGTTTCACAGTGTATACTTATACCAAAACATCACCTTGTTTTCTACCTATCTATCTATCTAATTTTTATTTGTCACTTATAACTCAATGAAGCTGGGGGAGAAACAGAATGACAGGAAAGTGCATTACATGACATAAGCACACTGACACAGATCATTAAATTAGCAGAATGCAGTCACGATAAAAGCACATTGTTTTCTTCAGGGAAAAAAGTATATTGGGCCATCCCTGGTGGTGCAGTGGTTGAGAGTCTGCCTGCCGATGTAGGGGACGCGGGTTCGTGCCCCGGTCCGGGAAGATCCCACATGCCGCGGAGCGGCTAGCCCGTGAGCCATGGCAGCTGAGCCTGCGCATCCGGAGCCTGTGCTCCGCAACGGGAGAGGCCACAACAGTGAGAGGCCTGCGTACTGCAAAAACACAACAGTGAGAGGCCTGCGTCTGCAAAAAAAAAAAAAAAAAAAAAAAAAAAAAATAAACACTTTAGAAGAAAATAGAGCAAAACGTGTAAGTTTAGGTAATGTGCTTCTTGAAATAAATATAAAATACACAAAGTATAAAGGAAAGGTTGATAAACTATTAAATGTAAAACTTTTGAGCATCGTTGTAAAGATAAAATGTTAGCCCCAGCTTGAACCCTCTTGTGCCCAGTTCTGGTTCACATTTCACTCCAGACATTGTAGTGCTCACCAGCTGCACACAGATGCAATACGATAGCATGTCAAGTCAGAGGTCTCACCTATCTTTCTTTGCCTTTCAGCCATGAGGCTTCTCTGATACTCCATGGGACATTTGCTGAACAACCCCATGCTGCCCAGCCTGCCAATACAACAAAGCTAATGCCCTTGAGCAACAGGGGTGGGGACCACTATGAAGGTTTCCTCTTCCTTTCAGTGATACATTCTACATGCTTTTCAAAAGGCCTTGCTAGGACCGAGACCCTGTAACTTACTGTAGGGGCCAGCTTATTACACCTCCCTTGTGTTTGCTTTCCTTCTGTTACGAATTATGTCGACTTGAATGAAAATGCGCAATGCAATGAATGTAGTTTATTCAGTGTCTTACTGAGGTCTATAGCCTGGGAGAGAGCCTCTAAGATAGCTCTGAGAAACTGTTCTGAGGAGGTAACGGGGGAGGCCCACATAAATATGATTTTGCTGAAGGGTACTTGTAATCAATCACACATCTCAGTAGAAGATTGCTGCTAGTTGTCAAGAACAAATATCTTAGTGATTTTAGTGTTTTTCTAAGTATGGCAAGAATATGGGTTCATAAAATTTTCTCCCGAAAATTTCTAACTATCTGAAGGCTAGTTCTGCCAGTTTTCCCAGAGTGCCTCATTCCTGATCTCTGCCCTGAATTTCTTTCAAGTTGTATTGAAGGTCAGTGACTGCAGTGGCTAACGACTTAATTCTTGTAGAACCAGTGGCGAGTGACATTCTTTAGTTTGCAGTTACATTGTGTTCCCTCTCCCTACAACCTGTCTCAATTCATATGTTGAAACCCCAACCTTCAGTAACTCAGAATGTGAACCTATTTGGAAATAGGGTCTTTATAGATGTAATCAGTTAAGGTGGGAACATGCTGGAGTAAGATGGGCCCTAATTCAATATGCCTGGTATCCTTGTAAAAGGGTAAACTTTAGACACAGACATAAACACAGGGAGAACATCATGTGCAGATGAAGGCAGAGCTCTACAAACTGAGGAATGCCAAGGATTTTCAGCAAACCACCTGAGAGACAGAGACATAGACATGGAGCAGATTCTTCCTTATAGCTCTCAGGAGGAACCAACCTGGCTGACATCCCGGTCTCAGATGTCTAACCTCCAGAACTGTGAGATAGTGCATTTCTATTTTTTAAACCACATGGTTTGTGGCACTTTGTTATGGCAGTGATAGTAAACTAATACAATTTGTAATAGCAAAATGTTTAGTCAGGTTAAAATGGTAACACTCACTCTCAGAACTGATGTGTCACTAGCAGCCAGTGGAGCTTTTCCAGTGACGAAACTTTATAGGAATATTTGTAGAAATGGAGGAGGCCCACCCTACTCCCATATGTCCTCATCTTAACTAATTACAACTGCAATAATGCTATTTCCAAATAAGGTCACATTCTGGGGCATTGGGAGATAGGCCTTAAATATATAAATTTTGGGGGACACAAACTCATAAGCGTGCTCCCTCTGGCTCTCCAAATTCATGTTCTTTTCACATGTAAAATACATTCACTGTATCCCAACCTCCCTAAAGGTCTTCACCCATTCCACTATCCAAGCTCATCTGATTATCATCTAGAATTCCCTGGCAGTCCAGAGGTTAGGACTCTGGGCTTTCACTGTCAAAGGCCTGGGTTCAATCCCTGGTTGGGAAACTAAGATCCTGCAAGCTGTGCGGCACGGCCAAAAAAAAATACATCATCTAAATCAGGTATGGGTGAGACTTGAGGAATAATTCATCCTGAGGCAAAATTCCTGTCCAGCTGTGAACATGTGAAACCAAACATCAGGTTATGTACTTCCAAAATATAATGGTGGGACAGGCATAGGATAGGCATTCCCATTCAAAAGGAGAAAAATCAGAAGGAAACAAATAATCACTTGTCCCAAGCAAGTATGAAACCTGACAGAACAAATTCCATTAGATTTTAAGTCTTGAGAATAATCTGCTCTGATTATGCACTGCCCTCCTGGTCACAGAAAAGTAGATTACCTCACCCCCTGGGTCTGTGCTCCCTGGACCCTGGTGGCAATGGCAGCCTTGTCAAACTCTGAACCACCAGTAGGATCAGTCTTCCATTTTCTTGAAGGATAACATGTATTCCTAGACAGATAGCTCTGTTGGCCCATTTCTTGCCTCTGGAATCCTAGAAATCTGACAGTCTTCTTTATTTTATCCTGTTTCTGTCTCCTTTAGTCCAATCTGTCAGTATTTCTGCTGATAGAACATTCACAAAAATCTTGTTGGTTTCCTATGAAATTCATAGGAGTCCAAATCATCAAACAAGAGGGACCGTTATAGATCTTTCCTGGACAACGACAACTTTATTCCTGGTTTCTACTGAGATAGTTGATTGGATCCATGAGTCACATGCCTAATCCCTTTAGCAAACAGTTGTCGAGTCACATTCTTAATCCTGTAGCTTAAACTACACGCACACACACACACACACACACACACACACACACACACCCCTTGCATGAAAGCATGCATGCATTTCTGTTGAACTTAAGTTTAATTTGGGAAAGAATCACATTTTTGTGATATGTCATGCCATCTGTAAACATTGTATATCTACCCCATTATTCTCCTTTTCTATCTTTCAGTAATGTTTAGTTATTTTTTCAATATGTATCTTCCTCAGTTTTAAAAATTAGCTTTATTCCTATATACTCTAATATCTTTGTGGCCTTTACAAATGGGGTTGCATTTCTATTGCATTTTACAATGTCATTGTTGGACTATGAAATTGCTGTATATAAATAAATATTTATCTATAGCAAAACAATTAGATTTAATATTCTAGTGGTTTGTCTAATGAATTTGCTTGCTTTTTCTATATAGATATCACCTTCAAATAATAATAATTCTGATTCTTCCTTTCTCTTTCTCCTACATCTTATTTTTCTTTCTAGTTTGTTACATTATGTAGTTTTTACTAATTGGAGTGGTAGTGAATATCCTTGCTATGCTGCAAACTTTAATGAGAATTAACCTAAGATTCACAATTCCTGGTTTCTTTTATTTTTTTTTAAATTTTTTATTTATTTTATTTTTTTACTTTTTAACATCTTTATTGGAGTATAATGGCTTTACAATGGTATGTTAGTTTCTGCTTTATAACAAAGTGAATCAGTTATACATATAAATATATCCGCATATCTCTTCCCTCTTGCATCTCCCTCCCTCCCACCCTCCCTATCCCACCCTTCTAGCTGGTCACAAAGCAACGAGCTGATCTTCCTGTGCTATGTGACTGCTTCCCACTAGCTATCTATTTTGCATTTGCTAGTGTATAAATGTCCATATATACACTACCACTCTCTCACTTTGTTCCAGTTTACCCTACCCCTTCCCCATGTCCTCAAGTCCATTCTCTAGTAGGTCTGCATCTTTATTCCTGTCTTGTCCCTAGTTCTTCATGACCTTTATTATTTTTTTTAGGTTCCATATATATGTGTTAGCATATGGTATTTGTTTTTCTCTTTCTGACTTAACTTCACTCTGTATGACAGACTCTAGGTCCATCCACCTCACTACAAATACTCAATTTCGTTTCTTTTTATGGCTGAGTAATATTCCATTGTATATATGTGCCACATCTTCTTTGTCCATTCATCTGTCAATGGACACTTAGGTTGCTTCCA
>NC_041215.1:12686479-12688325 GCF_002837175.3 Physeter macrocephalus | reverse complement strand
TGTCAAAAAGGATCTTGCTGTGATTTATATCATAGAGTGTTCTGCCTATGTTTTTCTGTAAGAGTTTTATAGTGTCTGGCCTTACATTTAGTCTTAAATCCATTTTGAATTTATTTTTGTGTATGGTGTTGAGTGTTCTATTTTCATTCTTTTACATGTAGCTGTCCAGTTTCCCCAGTACCACTTATTGAAGAGGCTGTCTTTTCTCCATTGTATATTCTTGCCTCCTTTATCAAAGATAAGGTGACCATATGTGCGTGGGTATATCACTGGACTTTCTATCCTGTTTCATTGATCTATATTTCTGTTTTTGTGCCGGTACCATACTGTCTTGATTACTGTAGCTTTGTAATATAGTTTGAAGCCAGGGAGCCTGATTCCTCCAGCCCTGTTTTTCTTTCTCAAGATTGCTTTGATGATTCGGGGTGTTTTGTGTTTCCATACAAATTGTGAAATTTTTTTGTTATAATTCTGTGAAAAATGCCATTGATAATTTGATAGAGACTGCATTGAATCTGTAGATTGCTTTGGTCAGTATAGTCATTTTCACAATATTGATTCTTCCAATCCAAGAACATGGTGTATCTCTCCATCTGTTTGTGTTATCTTTGATTTCTTTCATCAGTATCTTATAGTTTTCTGAGTACAGGTCTTTTGCCTCCTTAGGTAGGTTTATTCCTAGGTATTTTATTCTTTTGTTGCAATGGTAAATGGGATTGTTGCCTTAATTTCTCTTTCTGATCTTTTGCTGTTAGTGTATAGGAATGCAAGAGATTACTGTGCATGAATTTATTATCCTGCAAATTTACCAGATTCATTGATTAGCTCTACTAGTTTTCTGGTGACGTCTTTAGGATTTTCTGTGCATAGTATCATGTCATCTGCAAACAGTGACAGATTTACTTCTTCTTTTCCAATTTGGATTCCTTTTATTTCTTTTTATTCTCTGATTGCTGTGGCTAAAACTTCCAAAACTATGTTGAATGATAGTGGTGAGAGTGGATATCCTTGTCTTGTTCCTGATCTTAGAGTAAATGGTTTCAGTTTTTCACCACTAAGAATGATGTTGGCTGTGGGTTTTTCATATATGGCCGTTATTATGTTGAGGTAAGTTCCCTCTATGCCTACTTTCTTGAAGGTTTTTATCATATATGGGTGTTGAATTTTGTTAAAAGATTTTTTTGCATCCATTGAGATTATCATATGGTGTTTCTCCTTCAATTTGTTAATATGGTGTATCACATTGATTGATTTGCATGTATTGAAGAATCCTTGCATTCCTGGGATAAATCCCACTTGATCATGATGTATGATCCTTTTAATGCGCTGCTGGATTCAGTTTGCTAGTGTTTTGCTGAGGATTTTTGCATCTATATTCATCAGTGATATTGGTCTGTAATTTTCTTTTTTTGTGACTTCTTTGTCTGCTTTTGGTATCAGGGTGATGGTGGCCCCGTAGAATGAGTTTGGGAGTGTTCCTCCCTCTGCTATATTTTGGAAGATTTTGAGAAGGATGGGTATTATCTCTTCTCTAAATGTTTGATAGAATTCGCCTGTGAAGCCATCTGGTCCTGGGCTTTTATTTGTTGGAAGATTTTAAATCACAGTTTCAATTTCAGTGCTTGTGATTGGTCTGTTTATATTTTGTATTTCTTCTTTGTTCAGCCTCGGGAGGTTGTGCTTTTCTAAGCATGTGTCCATTTCTTTCAGGTTGTCCATTTTATTGGCATATAGTTGCTTGTAGTAATCTCTCACGATCCTTTGTATTTCTGCAGTGTCAGTTGTTACTTCTCCTTTCTCATTTCTAATTCCACTGATTGGAGTCTTCTCCCTTTTTTTCTTGATG
>NC_041215.1:12679790-12686377 GCF_002837175.3 Physeter macrocephalus | reverse complement strand
ATGTTTTTTGTTTCTTGCGGTAGGGTTGTATTGCTATAAGCTTCTCTCTTAGAACTGCTTTTGCTGCATTCCGTAGGTTTTGGGTCATCGTGTTTTCATTGTCATTTGTTTCTAGGTATTATTTGATTTCCTCTTTATTTTCTTCAGTGATCTCTTGGTTATTTAGTAATGTATGTTTAGCCTCCATGTGTTTGTGTTTTTTAAAGATTTTTTCCTGTAATTGATATCTAGTCTCATAGCATTGTGATCGGAAATGAAACTTGATATAATTTCAATTTTCTTAAATTCCCCAAGGCTTGATTTGTGCCCCAAGATATGATCTATCCTGGAGAATGTTCTATGAACACTAGAGAAGATCGTGTATTCTGTTTTTTTATATGGAATGTCCTATAAATATCAATTAAATCCATCTTGTCTAATGTGTCATTTAAAGCTTGTGTTTCCTCATTTCTTTTCATTTTGGCTGATCTGTCCATTGGTGAAAGTCGGGTGTTAAAGTCCCCTAGTATTATTGTGTTGCTCTCGATATCCCTCTCTATGGCTATTAGCATTTGCTTCATGGATTGAGGTGCTCCTATGTTGGGTGCATAAATATTTACAATTGTAATATCTTCTTCTTGGATAGATCCCTTGATCATTATGCAGTGTCCTTCTTTGTTTCTTATAACAGTCTTTATTTTAAGGTCTATTTTGTCTGATATGATAATTGCTACTCCAGCTTTCTTTGGAGTTCCATTTGTATGGAATATCTTTTTCCATCCCGTCACTTTCAGTCTGTATGTGTCCCTAGGTCTGAAGTGGGTCTCTTGTAGACAGCATATATACAGGTCTTGTTTTTGTATCCATTCAGCCTGCCTGTGTCTTTTGGTTGGAGCATTTAATCCATTTACTTTTAAGGTAATTATTGATATATATGTTCCTACTACCATTTTCTTAATTGTTTTGAGTTTGTTTTTGTAGGTCTTTTCCTTCTCTTGTCTTTTGTGCCTAGAGAAGTTCCTTTAGCATTTGTTGTAAAGCTGGTTTGGTGGTGCTGAATTCTTTTAGCTCTTGCTTGCCTGTAAAGATTTTAATTTCTCCCTCAAATCTGAATGAGATATTTTCTGGGTAGAATAATTTCAGGGTAGGTTTTTCCCTTTCATCACTTTAAATATGTCCTGCCACTCCCTTCTGGCTTGCAGAGTTTCTGCCGAAAGATCAGCTGTTAGCCTTATGGGGATTCCATTGTATGTTATTTGTTGCTTTTCCCTTGCTGCTTTTAATATTCTTTCTTTGTATTTAATTTTTGATAATTTGATTAATATCTGTCTTGGGGTGTTTCTCCTTGCATTTATCCTGTATGAGACTATCTGCACTTCCTGGACTTGATTGACTATTTCTGTTCCCATATTAGGGACATTTTCAACTATAAATATTCAGATATTTTCTCAGACCCTTTCTTTTTCTCTTCTTCGTCTGGGACACTTATAATTCGAAAGTTGGTGCATTTAATGTTGTCCCAGAGGTCTCTGAGACTGTCCGTAATTCTTTTCATTCTTTTTTATTTATTCTGCTCTGTGGTAGTTATTTCCACTATTTTTTCTTCCAGGTCACTTATCCGTTCTTCTGCCTTATTTATTCTGCTATTGATTCCTTCTAGAGAATTTTAAATTTCATTTATTGTGTTGTTCTTCATTGTTTGTTTGCTCTTCAGTTCTTCTAGGTCCTTGTTAAACATTTCTTGTATTTTCTCCATTCTATTTCCAAGACTTTGAATCATCTTTATTTTTATTACTCTGAATTATTTTTCAGGTAGACTGTTTATTTCCTGCTTCATTTGTTTGGCCTGGTGGGTTTTTACCTTGCTCCTTCAACTGCTGCATATTTCTGTCTTCTTATTTTGTTTAGCTCACTGTGTTTGGGGTCTCCTTTTCACAGGCTGCAGGTTCATAGTTCCCATTGTTTTTGGTGTCTGCCCCCAGTGGGTAAGGTTGGTACAGCAGTATGTATAGGCTTCCTGGTGGAGTGGAATGGTGCCTGTGTTCTGGTGGGTGGGGCTGGATCTTGTCCTTCTGGTGGGAATGGTCGAGTGTGGTGGTGTGTTTTGCAGTGTCTGTGAATTTAATATGATTTTAGGCAACCTCTGTGCTAATGGGTGGGGTTGTGTTCCTGTCTTGCTAGTTGTTTGGCATGGAGAGTCCAGCACTGGAGCTTGCTGGCCATTGGGTGGAGCTTCGTCTTAGCATTTGCCTTGAGATTTCTGGCAGAGCTCTCGACGATTGATATTACTTGGGGCTGCAAGGTATCTGGTGGTCCAATGTCCTGAAGTCAGCTCTCCTACCTCAGAGGCTCAGACCTTACACCAGGCTGGAGCACCAAGACCCTGTTAGCAGACGTCCCTGGTGGTGCAAGGGTAAAGAATCCACCTACCAATACAGAGGACACAGATTTGATACCTGGTCTGCGAAGATCCCACATGCCACATAGCAGTTAAGCCCGTGTGCCACAACTACTGAGCCTGCGCTCTAGAGCCTGCAAGCCACAACTACTGAAGCCCATGCGTCTAGAGCCTGTGCTCCACAACAAGGAGCCACCGCAATGAGAAGCCTGTGTGCACTGCAATGAAGTTTAGCCCCTGCTCGCCACAACTAGAGATAGCCTGCGCACAGCAACAAAGACCCAATGCAGCTTAAAAAAAAATGACCCTGTGAGCCACATGGCTCAGAAGAAAAGGGAGGAAAAAAGAAAGAAAATAATAATAATTATTAAAAAATTAAAAAAAAATAAAAACAGAGCATCCAAACCAATAAACAAATCCACCAATGATAACAAGCACTAAAAACTATACTAAGATAAACATAAAAATCAGAAACAAATTAGTTGCAGAGAGCAAACTCTAAGCCTACATTTGCTCCCAAAGTCCACCATCTCAATTTTGGGACGATTCATTGTCTATTCAGTTATTCCACAGGTGCAGGGTACATCAAGTTGATTGTGTGGGTTTAATCCACTGCTCTTGAGGCTTCACAGAGAAATTTCCCTTTCTCTTCTTTTTTCACACAGCTCTTGGGGTTCAGCTTTGGTTTTGGCCCCACTTCTGCATGAAGGTGGCCCTCAGGCATCTGTTCCCCTTCCAGACAGGAGGAGGTTAAAGTAGTGGCTGATTAGGGCACTCTTGTTCATTCAGGTTGGGGGGAGGGAGGGGTACTGTAATCATAATTGGAATGAAGAGTGAGCCTGGGTCGGCAGAGGCCAGCGTGATGTCGCAACAGCCTGAGGTGTGCTGTGTTTTCTCCCAGGGAAGTTGTCTTGGATCATGGGACCCTGGCAGGCTCCTGGGGGGAGGTGTGGATAGTGACCTGTGCTTGCACATAGGATTCTTGGTGACAGCCGCAGCAGCGTTAGAGTTTCATGCCCGTCTCTGGGGTCCGAGCTGATAGTTGTGGCTCACACCCATCTCTGGAGCTTGTTTAGGCAGTGCTCTGAATCCCCTCTCCTTGTACACCTTGCAACAATGGTCTCTTGCCTCGTAGGTAGTTCCAGACTTTTTCCCAGACTCCCTCCTGGCTAGCTGTGGTGCAGTAGCTCCCTCAGGCTGTCTTCATGCAGCCAACCCTGGTCTTATCCGTGGGATATGACGTCCAAAGCCTGAGCCTCAGCTCCCAGGTCTGACCCGCCCTGGCAGGTGAGCAGACAAGCCTCTCAGGCTGTTGAGTGCTGGCCGGGACCGATCCTCTGTGTGGGAATCTCTCTGCTTTGCCCTCTGCACTGCTGTTGCTGTACTCTCCTCCATGGCTCTGAAGATTCCCCCCTGCCCATCCCCTGTGTCCACCAGTGAAGGGGCTTCCTAGTGTGTGGAAACTTTTCCTCCTTAACACCTCCCTCTCAGAGGTGCAGGTCCCATCCCTATTCTTTTGTCTCTGTTTTTTCTTTTGTCCTACCCGTGTACATGGAGATTTTCTTGCCTTTGGGAGGTCTGAGGTCTTCTGCCAGCGTTCAGTAGGTGTTCTGCAGGAGTTGTTCCACATGTAGATATATTTTTGATGTGTTTGTGGGGAGGAAGGTGATATCCATGTCTTACTCCTCCACCATGTTGATGGTACCCCCTTTGCCAGGAGTCTTCTAAGAGCACCCTCCACATCCTTGTTCCTCAGGGTATAGATGAAGGGATTGAGGGTGGGTGTGATTTGGAATAGAAGAAGGAGATAAATTTGCCCTGCTCTTGGGGGTAGCTGGAAGGAGGTTGCAGGTATAAGTAGATGGCAGGTAGGTAGATGAGGGAGACCACCACCAAGTAGGAGGAACAGGTCCCAACTGCCTAGTGACATCCCTTGGAGGACTGGATCCTGAGCACTGCATGAGCAATGAAGCCGTAGGAGAGAAGGATGAGAGCTAGAGGGACCAGAACAAGGAAGGCCACCAGCACAGCCAGTGTGGTGTCATTCACAGCTGTGTCAGCACACGCTAGCTTGATCATGGCTGGCACCTCACAGAAGGAATTGTTTAGCACATTTTGCCCACAGAAAGGCAACTGTACTCTCAGGACTACCTAAACGAGGGAGTTGCCAAAGACACTGAGCTAGGCCACAACCACAAGGTGCTGGCAGAGAGAGCAGTGCATGATAATGGTGTATCAGAGGGGCTCACAGATGGCCATGTAGTGGTCCAGGGCCATGGCTGCTAGTGCATCCCAACTAGTGGAAAATTGCATACTGTACAGTGCAGCCACTGTAGCTGATGGTCTTGCTGGAGCTGCCCATGTTGACCAGCATCTGAGGGACCTTGGTGGTGGTATACCAGAGGTCCAGGAAGGAGAGGTGGCTGAGGAAGATTTACATGGGACTGTGGAGCTGGGGATCCAGCCGGGACACCAGGATGATGGAAATGTTCCCCAACATGGACAGAACATAGGACACCAGGAGGAACACAAAGAGAGGAAGTTCCAGACATGGCCTATCAGAAACACCCAGAAGGATGAAATCCTTAGGGGGGCCCCCAAAAAAGCTTTGGTTGTCACTTCTCATGCTAAGGCATTTTCTGGCACCTGTGATGAATTGAGAAAGTTGGGATGAATAAAATCTAAGAAGCAAAATTAACTCTTTCTCATGCCAGTGCCTGTGCTTTCTTATACAGTTTCCACTGTGTCTGATCTTTCTTACTTCTGTAGAGACACTGAAATATGGAGGAAATCAGAATCAAGAGTCAGAAAGTTGCATGTATGTCTTGCTCTCCTTCCTACTCTGTGACCCTCTCTGAACTTTAATTTCTGCATCTGTAATGTGGGGAAAAAATACGTGCTTCAACTACATTCTTGGGGATGATAAAGGGCCGTTAGGTTTGTGAAAGCATATCGTAAGAGCAATTTTCTTCCAATTTTGTCAAAATCTGCCATAGCTCCCATCACTATTAGAAGGTTTGAATTCTGTCTACAAACTCATTAACCAGGCATTGATCACTTTCTTAGGCTTTCTTGTTTGGCCTTTTTGAAGTGGTGGTGGGAGGGATGTGAAAGGTGGCATAAAGCAAGAGTAAGGGCTTTGCGTTGGTGGGAAGGTAAATTGGTACAACCATTGTGGAGAACAGTATAGAGGTTCCTCAAAAAACTAAAAATAGCGCTACCATATGATCCTGCAATCCCACTCCTGGGCATATATCCAGAGAAAACTACAATTTGAAAAGATACATGCACCTCAGTGTTCATTGCAGCACTATTTACAATAGCCAGAACATGGAAGCAACCTAAATGTCCATCAACAGATGAATGGATAAAGATGTGGTGCATATATACAATGAAATATTACTCAGCCACAAAAAAGAATGAAATAATGTTACTTGCAGCAACATGGACGGAAATAGAGATTAACATACTGAGTGAAATAAGTCAGACAGAAAAAGACAAATATTATACTATATTGCTTATATGTGGAATCTAAAAAAATGATACAAATGAACTTACTTACAAAACAGAAATAGAGTCACAGATGTAGAAAACAAACTTATGGTTACCAGGGAGGAAAGTGGGGGGTTGGGGGAGAGGAATAAATTGGGAGATTGGGATTGACATATATATGCTATTGTATATATAATAGATAACTAATAAGGACTTACTGTATAACACAGGGAACTCTTCTCAATACTCTGTAATGACCTATATGGGAAAAGAATGTAAAAAAGAGTGGATATATGTATATGTACAACTGATTCACTTTGCTGTACAGCAGAAACTAACACAACATTTTAAATCAAATATACTCCAATAAAATTTTTTTTAAAAAAGTAAGGGCTTTGTAAATAGCTAAGGGTTTTATTGATATGAACACATCCTACTCACCTCCTAAGGTTTATATTGCCTCCCCGGATCTCCATGCTGGTCTCTCTCCCCATGACTGCTCTTACATGGACAGCACTATCATTCACTTTTTTTTTTTAATGAAGATGGGGGTAGGAGTTTATTAATTAATTTATTTATTTTTGCTGTGTTGGGTCTTCGTTTCTGTGCGAGGGCTTCCTCTAGTTGTGGCAAGCGGGGGCCACTCTTCATCACGGTGTGCGGGCCTCTCACTATCGCGGCCTCTCTTGTTGCAGAGCACAGGCTCCAGACGTGCAGG
>NC_041215.1:12631707-12679758 GCF_002837175.3 Physeter macrocephalus | reverse complement strand
CCCCTGAATCGGCAGGCGGACTCTCAACCACTGCGCCACCAGCGAAGCCCCTATCATTCACGTTGACAGTAAAAAAAAAAAAAAAAAAAAGCACAGTCCAAAATCCTGAGTGGAGGACCTAAGTCCCTTCCACCTTTGACTGGGGTCATGGTACCTAATGAGACTCCAGAACATAGAATTTTGAGCAAAGGGAGAGAGGTGTTGATAAGGGTAAGAAACGTAGCCCCTGGAATTGTCTACTGAAGGATAAGATTGCCTCTAGAGGTAACATTTATCAAGCAGTTTGAGTGACATTTGAATTCCCTGTACAACATTTTTTTGCCAAGGAGCTGTTTCCTCTTGGAGTTGGAAAACACAACTGATCTGATTTCCAGATTCCATTGCTGTCATAAAGCAACTGTGTTGCCCTCTTCTGACTCAGGGGGCGTTACTACTGAGCTGCATTGGCTTCCAACCTCCTACACTCCCCTCAGGACTATACATCCTCAAGTTCATGGTGGGGATGATACAGTCCATGATAATTTTGAAAGGGAATTAAGTCTTGTGTGCAGGTAACTTATGAAGGATTCATTTTTTAGTTCTTTATTTGGTGCTTTATACGTAACTCTAAAATTCATAGAGATCACTTCAGCTTAGATGCTGTAATAAACATGTTTCCTCCCATCCCCACAGTTCTATGTTCTAAGGAATGTATTATTTGAAAATAACTCAAATTCTGGGGTTGAAATGGATAAATAAGTGCAAATTACCTTTCTTCCTCTGCTGTTTCAAAACTATATAATATTTTCTATTAAGTTCCCAATATTCTTGTGGAACACCCAATTGTTGCACTTTTACCCACCATTCTATCAAAAATACTTCTAAGATAATTCTATAAGAGAATTTGATTATTTTATCT
The DNA here is from genome assembly GCF_002837175.3 of Physeter macrocephalus. Classification (NCBI taxonomy): domain Eukaryota; kingdom Metazoa; phylum Chordata; class Mammalia; order Artiodactyla; family Physeteridae; genus Physeter; species Physeter macrocephalus. Next base: position 12,678,860 of record NC_041215.1, on the reverse strand, counting down.
CTAATGGGAATCCAAGACCCAGATTTTGACACATGAGTTGCAGCAGGGCAAAGTCATGCTTGCTCCCTTTTTAAGATGAAAAGTAATTATGTCATTTTCCTTTCCTAATTTCTGATTCCAAGGTTTCTTCTCAGAACCTAAACTAGATAAGAAAGAGAAAAGTTGCAGGAATGGTGAAAAAAGAGATAAAAGGATAGAGGAAGCAAGAAAAATAGATAGAGGAATAGATATAGGAGATTTTTAATAATAAATACAAATTATTAAGCACTCATGTGAGTGAGGTACTGTGATAACAACAGTACATGATTATCTTACTTAGTGCTTTAACAACACAGTAAGGTAGATGTTTTCACCCCTGTTTTACTGTTAAGCAGTGTCTTGGGGAGGATAACTGGTCTACCTTATATTGTTTATGTAGCAGCGAATGATAGTCAATACTGAAAGCTAAGATCTTCCTTTTAGCCATTATTCTCTCTAGCACTTTGCTTTTAAAAATTTTTTTTGATTTTTTAAAATTAAGGTAGAATCAACATATAACATTAGTTTCAGGTGTACAACATGATTCTATATTTGTATATATTGAAAAATGATTACCACAGTAATTCTAGTTAACATCTGTTCCCATACATCGTTACAATTTTTTTTCTTGTGATTGGAACTTTTATAATCTACTCTCTCAGCAACTTTCAAATATGCAATACAGTATTATTAACTATAGTTGTTATGCTGTACATTACATCCCCATTACTTATTTAATTTATAAGTGGAAATACATTCCTTTTGACCTTGTAAGCCCATTTTGTCCATCTTCCCACCTCTGGCAACTACAAGTCTGTTCTCTGTGTCTATGAGCTTTTTTTTTTTTTTTTTTTTTTGGTATTCTACATATAAGTACAATCATATGGTATTTTTATTTCTCTAACTTAGTTCACTTAGCATAAAGCCCTCAAGATCCATCCATGTTCTCACAAATGGCAAGGTTTCATTCATTTTATGGCCCAGTAGCATTCCATGTGTATATATATCACATTTTCTTTATCCATTCATCCATTGATAGACATTTAGGTTGGTTCCATATCTTGGCTATTGTAAATAATGCTGCAGTGGATATGGGGTGTATATGTCTTTTTGAATTATGGGTATATCTCATTTTATTGAAGTTCACTTTATTGTCCTTTGTAGATATTGCTGTTTTTTTTTTTACAAGTTAAAGGTTTATGGAAACCCTGCATTGAGAAAGTCTGTTGGCATCATTTTTTTCAACAGTATTTGCTCACTTCAGGTTTTGGTGTCACATTTTGGTAATTCTCACAATATTATAAACTTTTTTATTATTATTTTATTTATTATGGTTATCTGTGATCAGTGATCTTTGTTCTTGTTTTTTTTTGGCCTTGCTGCACAGATTGTGGGATCTTAGTTCCCCACCAGGGATTGAACCTGGGTCCTTGGAAGTGAAAGTGCAGATTCCTAACCACTGGACCACCAGAGAATTCCTTGTGATCAGTAATCTTTGATATTACTGTCGCAAAAAGATTATAACTCCTGGAAGGCTCAGATAATGGTTAGCATTTTTTAGCAATAGAGAATTTTAAAATTAAGGCATGTACATTGATTTTTTAGACATAATGCTATTACACACTTAATACACTACAATGTAGTGTAAACATAACTTTTATATTCACTGGGGAACCTAAAATTTTGTGTCACTTGTTTTATTGTGGTATTTGCTCTATTGTGGTGGTCTGGAATGGAACCCACTATATCTCTAGGTATGCCAAGAGTGTTTTTGTTTTCTTCAGATAAACACCCAGAAGTTTAACTTCTGGGTTATATATAATGGTTCCACTTTTAATTTTTTCCATATCACTTAACAATAGTGGTTGCATCAATTTACATCTCCACGAATAGTGAATAAGGGTGGTTTTTTCTCCACATCTTCACCAACAATTGTTGTTTTTGTCTTTTTGATAACAGCCATTCTGACAGGTGTGAGGTGATATCTCACTGTGGTTTGGGCTTGCAATTTCCTAATGATTAGTGATGTTGAACACCTTTTCTTGCTGGCTGTCTGTATGTCTCCTTTGGAAAAATGTCTACTCAGATCCTCTGCACATTTTAATTGGGATGGTTGGTTTTTTGTTATTAAGTTATATGAGTTCTATATATTTTTTGGATATTAACCCCTTATCAGTTATTGTAATTTGCAAATATTTCTCCCATTCAGTAAGTTGCCTTTTCATTTTGTTGATAATTTCCTTTGCTGTGCAGAAACTTTTTAGTTTGATGTAATCTCACTTGTTTATTTTTGCTTTTGTTGATTTTTGTTCTAGCATTTTACTTTTGAAAAAGCAGCTAGTGACTTGGAGAGCATCAACAGCATTTGTGCAAATGACTAAGATAGAAGAAAATGCCAGAAAGAGAAGAGCAGTGTCACAGGAGGGAAAGTGGTAAGATAATTGAGAAAAGGTTTTTTGTAATTTCCAGTTCAGTGTACCAGGCATTTCTGGGCACATGCACACACACACACACACACACACACACACACACACACACTCACACACCCCCCACACACACTCTCAACTGCAAAGCTTGGAGTCATCGCAGCCTGACACTTCTCACCCTGCATCAGATGTCTTGCTGTCCAGCCCTCCATTTAGAGCTCTGCTTCAGATGTGGCCTCTGCTCTCCCTTGACATCCTTGTGTCTTTCTTCTACCAAAAAAGAGACGTTCCCCAAGGTGCTGTTTTGCTTCCCTGGGTAAACAGTAATTTCCACATCTGCTACAATCACCCTCAAGCAGAATCCAGACCTGTGTCTATAGCTGTCACTTATTCAATGATGTCCAATTTCCCTCTTGAGATTACTAACTGAAACAGCCCTAATTTAACTTAGCCATTCCTCCAACCTCAAACCAGCACCTTCCTACTAATTTTTGGCTGCCTCTGCGTTAGTCATCCTGACTCAAAGTACTCAGGTTATTTCTAATGATGTTCTATTCCTCACTTAACATATTTCATCAGTGACTTTGTTCTATTTATTCTACCAGCACAATGTTGTAGATACAAGCTATCTATTTTCTCGCCACTGCCATTCTGGGCCAGAACGGTCTTCCAGACCCCTCTTAGATCCTGTTAACTGTCTTCTTGCAGGCAGTCCCTGCTTTATCTAACCCATCACTCACATTCACAATGGAGTCATCTTTCTAAGACTCAGGTGTTAAGAGCAAATATATCTTTATGTCTTCCAATTACCTAGAAATAAAAGCCCATCTCCTTAATAGTTACTGAGCAAGAGTAAGGATTGTATCCTTCTCACACCAAATTCCCTGCAGTTTCTTCTGACCTCTGTCACATGTCTCTCTTAGCAGCTGCCATGGGAAATTTTAAGGACAGTATTTACACCATACCAATTGGCAGGCTGGATGGGAACACATTGATATACCCTTGATATATATCATTCCATATCATTCCCCTGTATGATATAGAAACCTTGTTATCTATCTATCTATCTATCTATAATCTATCTGTATACACACACACACACACACACACACACACACACACCTGACACTGGCTGCTGAAATTCCTCTTGGGAGTTGACAGAACACGTTACCTACTCTAACAAACAAGAGAGAAAATCTAGAAATAAGCTTATGAAATGGGAAAACAAGGTCTAGGCCATGAGGTTTTATTGTCTATCAACCCCAAAGATCTTTTTCTTCAATCAAAATTCAGCCTCAAATTCCCACCACTCAGATAAACAAGGGAAAGTCCTGTTTAACTGCCAAGGCCATAACTAAAATTATATTGCAGATTGAGTCTTGGGGACAAGGCTTAAGAATGGCAATATTTTCCTTCACTGATATTAATAGGTAGTTTTTCCTCAAAAAAGAAAAAAGTACTTTTCTTATGATTTGTTTGTATTTCCAGTTCTGTTCTGATGACATGTTTATTCTTGGATGGAAGTTCTGATTAGAGTAAAATGAAGAAGTGAACTGGCACAATGAGGAAGAGTACTTTTAGCCGCTTTCCCCTTCAGCTCTGCCCCCCTTTAGCTTTGTTCCACTAACTCTCAATCCATCAGCCCCTTCAACATAGTTAACGCCCAGGTCCACTCACAGGTCTCACTCATCCTGAGACAGGTCTTTGCCCATCTGCCAGGATGCTGCTTCACTTCACATCATACATTTGATTTCACTATAGCTCAGCTTCTGCTTCTTTCATAAACCATCCTCACTGATCCTCACCATGGGTCATCCCTTATAAACTCCTACATACAGAGAGGTTTGAGGACCATTGATAACCACATCTCCACAAGAGGCTTAGGGTAAAACTTTTCAAAATGCTTTACTTTTAGAGATTATTAAAAAAAACCATTTTCTAGCAAATAATGAGAAAGGAAAGGAGGTAAATCAGCATTGAATGAGCACTACCACCTTTCAGTCTGTGTACCAGGTACTATATATGTGCTATCTCATGTCTTACTTCAATAACTCTGGGAAAACTGAGACGTTCATAAAGGTTAAGAACATCTTCCTTGTTCAGGTCAAAGCTGTAATATGACTCCGTGGGGTAAGATATTTAAGCCCCCTGATATTGGTTCATACAGAGGGAACGTTACCTCTTCATAAGCCCCCAGATGTCATAACCACTGACCCAGGACATCACTGCCTCCAAAGTATGAGCAGTCCCCTTTTGGATACACAACTCTTTGTTAAATACCCTGAAAAATATTGAAAACCTTGCCTAAAGGAAAACTTAATAATGTGCTATATTGTTCGATAATAATTTCCGATTTGCTAATTCTTACTTTTTGCAGAGATTGTAATTTCTCTAAAAGCAAGAATCCTACACATTGTGTCATTCACAGCACTTAGACAGTATGCATAATGCAATTAATTCATGAAGTGATTACTGATTATGTTCACAAACCTAAAGGTCTCATTCTTCAAATAACTCCTTATTGCAGATGATATGTAGAGTCCTGAGCTGCATCTGTTATTCTTTCTAGTGGTGGTGGGAGGGGAAAAGGGAAGAAGAAGGAACTGGAACACAGCAGTGATGGGTCTCTGGGACCACAAACCTTCACAAGGACGGTACCAGTTTCTGCAAGCAAACACGTCACCAAGAAAGGGATGGCCTTGCCTGCATAAATCTGGTCCCCCACCCATAATCCATTGCCTTTTAATGTTCTCTGGATATTTCAGTTTGCTGCTAAAATGTAGCTAGAAGCTTGCTTTCTCTAGGGATTGGTACTATTTGGCTTTACTTATTCTGTTTCTCTCTTTTCATGACCATGAAGGGTTTAATATTGCTCTTGTGACTATGACTCAGCATTGTCAAAAATATTGAGAGGCAGCAGAAATGAGACTCAGGGTCTCATTTACTCTTGGCAATATCCACTCTTCCAGTGAGTATTGAACCGCTCATCTACCTAGAGGTAGGGGCAGCCTGGTCTGTTCCTGGCTGTCTTTTCTAGCTTTTAAGGACACAGTCTTACATATGTTGCTTAATGCTTAGCCACAGTTCATTGATCTGCCTGTCCACTGTCCCACATCATCTTGGTCTCCAGCACAGACCAGTGTTCCTGCTGTCACAGCCTGACCAACCTCTACTGCACTGTGCAGATTTTAGTTTGTCTAGAGTTGAGGACTAACCACTTACCTCCATGTTTCCCTGGCTTCTACAGAGGGCTTGCTTAAGGAATGGAGGCTTTATTAGCAGCATGTGGTGCTTTTTGTTGGAGAGAGACATTTAGGGATGGAGTCATTGGAAATGTTCTTTATATTCTAGGAAGACACAACATGCTTTCTCTGATGAAGCTGCTGGGACTTCACCCTTACCTGAGCCTTGTCCTCTGAGTAGAGGTGGAGAGATTATTAGTCCAGAAGAAAAGTCTGTCTTCCATCACAACATGATCACTGGGGATACTCAGTGCTTTCTGTGTGATCTCCATAGATCTGCTATAATCTTGGTGGTCCCCAGACCTGAAGACATTTTGATTTGGTGGAGCAAGCTTATGTGCTTATGTAGTGGAGGTTACTTCTGAGGATAAGAGTCTTAGGTGGCAAACCATCCTGTGTCATGCTCCCTGATCATTTCAAAATTATCCCTCAGATGAAATTTGACCTCATTGTCTCTGTTTTATTAAGGGCTTTGCTCTTTCTCCCGAGACATTGAGAAGAATACCTTGTTCTCCTCTGGCTGGGAAGTTATCCCTGATGTTTTGTTTAATTAGTGTCTGAGGGGTTAGCTGGTAATTGATGTAGTGTGTGAGACTGGAGTACTTGCAACTAACGGTAAATCTTAGAAGACCAGAAGACCAGAGGAAATAGACCAATAATAGGGAATGAGAACACTGTATTTTTAACTTTTCAGGGTAGGTAGGGGCTGCTGTAAAATCAGAGTGGAAGATAAACTTGTACAGCACATAATTCAGATAGAGTGTGGGCACTGAACAGCCTTCAGCACCAAGCTCAGCTACTCACGGTCCGTGTGTCTTTGAGCAGGTTACCTAACTTCTACGTACCTCACTCATGATCAGAAAAGTACAGGAAGAACTAGTGTCACCCTTTAGTCTACTACAAGTGCAAGATGAGTTGGTTTTTGTAAAGCAATCAGAACAGTGACTGGCACAGAGTAAAAACTTTGAAAAATTTTTTTCTGACTACTACACATAGTCTCAACTACCTGTTCTATTTGTCACATGGAAAGGATGGACAAAAAAGTCTTTTGGTAGACAGCCAGTATGAAGTAGTGCAAGTTAATTCATGAGCTATAATTCATATGAATAAAAGCTATTATGTACTATAAACCACCATGAATAGTGACACTTTGGGACAGTTATTTATTTATTTATTTTTTAACATCTTTTTTGGAGTATAATTTGCTTTACAATGTTGTGTTAGTTGCTGCTGTATAACAAAGTGAATCAGCTACATGTATACATATATCCCCATATCTTCTCCCTCTTGCATCTCCCTCCCACCCTCCCTATCCCACCGCTTTAGGAGGTCACAAAGCACTGAGCTGATCTCCCTGTGCTATGCAGCTGCTTCCCACTAGCTATCTATTTTACATTTGGTAGTGTATATATGTCCATGCCACTCTCTTACTTCGTCCCAGCTTACCCTCCTCCCTCCCCATGTCCTCAAGTCCATTCTCTACCTCTGGGACAGTTATTTTTACTCTCTAGGTTTCAATTTGATTATTCCTGACCTCTAGTTCTAGACGTCTTGATTTGGCATGAGGTCGGATTACAGCAGTGGTTTCATTTTTACGCTCTGGCATTCAGGAAGCATTTTGTCTAGGGTTAGAGTGAGGAGAGAAGGCCTGTCCCAAAGAAGACAGTAGATTGTGCTTGGGTGATGAAGTGGGAAAATTCCCTGATTCTAAGCATTTCTCTCACATGTTCTCTGTCCCATGGAGAGCCAGATGTGGGATGTGGGAATTCTTGGGAACTGTCTTGATGTCCAGATGGGATAAATTTCAAAGATATAGAGGCTTAAATATATGTGAAGTAGGAAAAAAGTAGATGAAATCCACGGTTTTGTGCTGTGAAAATGCTGGTATAAGTATGGAAACTGCCATGACTGAGACAGAGTCCCTTAATGCTAATCATCACCTTCCTCATTTTACTTCAGATATCTGTTCAGCCACCCTTATTTTTGGCAGTCTCTGTTACTCCAGACAACAAGGTACCCTGTGAAGGAGTTATATTTTTCACTCTCTTTGATAGAGGACAATAATGAGATGAATGAGATGCTGGGAAAACTTGTAGAAATATTTATCAGTCCTCCTTTCTTCATTTTCCTGTGGGCAATTTAGACTTGATGGATGGAGCCCTAGCAGCCATTTTTCTCCTTGAAGCAAACTTGAAGGTGAAAGTTGCACACTATGAATGGTGGAGCATTCAGAGGAACCAGGGTACCTGATGATCAGGGAGGTACCATGAGCTGTTGAACCCCAGCATCTGTGACAGGAGAGTGACAGCCTTCCACATTGTTTATAGCACCAATTTGGGTTTTGTGCTTTAGGAAGCTGAAACTAATCATGACAGAGCTTTCAAGAAGATTTTCTGAAATTTCTTTCTTAACATTATTATATTATGGGCTATAACAAAGTTGTTGATGTCAATATTCCCAACAATCTCCCAATCTCTGGAAGAATGTAACCTGAAACAGTCTCTGTTGATATGGACACAACAGATTAATAATTGAACTAACAATGAACAAATGAATACATTTAATGATCAAATAGGTGATAAAAAATAATGTGGCTCTGGTTAGTGGAGAAGAGAGATGCCTTGTTCTGCTTGGAATGAACTGGAAGGTTCTCTTGTGAAGGGGGGAGTGTATAATACAGATTGACCATATTTCTGGGATTTCATATTATTTCAGCTGCAATTAAGATTCAAGGAGCAAAAGATTTGTGCTGATAACACATCTCTAGACCAATATTTATTTAACATGAAATCAGTGAAAAATGGTGGTGAAAAATGGACTTTTGTAATCAAATGAATTGGATTCAAACCCCAGCACCCACTTATTAACTATTGGACCTTGAATGAGTTACAAAAATTTTATGAAGCCCAGTCTACTCATCTGTAATATAGGAATAGTAATATCTGAGCATTGGGTTGTAATGAGAAAAACTGAAATAATAAATGCAAATATCTTAGTATATTTCCTGGTATATAATTTAATAAGTGGTAGTCTACACTTCCCTTCTTTTCTTCCTGCATTCTTTCTTTCCGTTGACAGCAAGTATTGCATAGATTCTTACAATGTATCATGCAGTATGACAAGTGGTGATAAATAGAATGCAACTAGAATTATTTGGCCCTCAAGGAAACTTTTTGGGGTGATGGCAGTGTTCTACAATTTGATTGGAGTGGTAGTATCATAACTGCCTATGTTTATGAAAACCTCAAACTGTGTATTAAAATGTATGAATTTTGTTATATGTGAATTATACCTCAAAAAATTTGTAAAAAAAATTTTTTTACAAGCATCTGCATTGGCTTCCATCCCTGTAGTAGGTGTGGCTTCATTCCAGGCTGTGCATGCTTGAGTTAAGCATGTGGGGAGACCCAGAGGGGAAGTTGGGGAGTTCACAAAGTGGGCCTGGGGTGACTCAGGGTCTGTTTGCTTTGGTGAGAGGGCATCAAAACCTGTGTGCAACTCTTTGATGCAAAAGGGAGCAGAAGTGACAAGAGTAATTGTGGAGACTAGAAGATTCTGATGTATTGGGCAGAAAAGGTGAATAATACAAATCAATAGATGGCTAGTTTCCAATAGGTCACATAATCATCTTTCCCCCTTTCACTATAACTTAAGGACTTACACACAAATAAGATGGAAATTCACTCTATTTAGGAAGATCTTCCCTCACTCTCCCTCAGGCTGCAATGCCTCAGGATGGCTCTGTTGGTGGGTCTGCCATACTTCTACTGGACATAGGGAGAGAAATTGTGGAATCACTGGTGCTCCTTTCAGTTCTTGACTTCATTCTGAGGCACAAATCACACTTCAAGTGTATCTCCTTGGGTTCTCAGGGGGATGTCTTCATTGGCAAGCATAGGTAACAGAGAAAGAACAGAACTAACACCGTGTTGAAACTGCCTCCCTCATTCTTTAGCCTATGTATTCTATTACTTTATCCCTGTATGTCAAGATAAAGTAATAGAATACGTAGGCTTTACCCATTAATCTTGAACCCTCCTGCTTCTTCTTTTCCCTTAGCATAAAAGAAGCCTGAATTCTACTCTGAGTTAAGATGGTTCTTTAGGACATTAGTCCACCATCTTCTCAATTGTCCAGCTTTCTGAATAAAGTCACTATTCCTTGCCCCAACACCTTTTGTCTCAACTGATTGGCCTGTCGTGCAGCGAGCAGTGGAGCTTGAATTCAGTAACATATATAGGTAGCAGTTGGGTTAGCAAATGACCCATCAGCCTGGACATTTAAAGCAACTGGAAGAAAGTGTTAGTAATGGTCATCAATCTTCTTTGTACCAGAGGGTGGCTGAGAGATGAGCAGAGCTCAGTGCTGTCCTCCATGTTTCCAGGAGGGCCTGTTTGGTCGACTATTCCTGAATAAACTGATGAAACCCTGTACTACTCTCTTGAGTTGATATCCAACACTGAGATCAAGAGGATGATGCATGCTTGGGGAAATGGGAATCCCAGTGGGTACTCCTGCCCCCTTCCTTGCTGCAATGTTTGGAGGTTCTAAAAACTTGACTACTAAGTTTAAATAAAACCATGAGCAGGCAAAGGAAAATAACAGTACATCTAAACACCAGGAGAGATTTTTTAAATACATCTTTTCAAGGAGTCAGTGAAAGGTTTCAATATACAAATTGAAGTTGTTCTTCAGATCTTGAAATTTTTCATCTAGTGCTTTCAAAGTTATTACTTTCCTCCTTGTTCTTTTTATTCTGTGGGGACCAAACTGAGTAAAAATTGTCAATTGACTCCATTAACTCCCTTCCTAATTTATGTTACTGCTCTGACTCCCTAGGTAACAATTGACCTACTTTTTTACCTCTCTTTCTTCCCTGCCTAAACCCCCAAAAGTTGTGTAATGATTAACCAGTTATCAACAGAGGAAAAGCAAGGGCCAGTTTATAGATAAATCTAAATTATATACAGCAGCAGAAAGAAATGAACATCTTATGCCTCAGTCCCCTCTGAATGTCTTAAAAGATGCTGACAAATAGACATTTTACCAGTGAACAGACTACAGGCAGTTCATCTGGCTGTTAATTTTCATGGGAAATATGGGCTTAAGTATGGATATGCACTGGTTTCTGGTAATTGTTGGTCTTTTGTTCAGTAATTTGAGAAGAACAAAACTGGGAAATTAATGACAGAAATCTGGAAAGAGGATGCAGATGAAGTTCTTGAAAGGGGCACAAGAGCATGATAACTGTGTCCTACATAAATCCCAGCTAAAGGACATCCACTGCAGAGATGGATCTTGATAGTAATGTAGGTGAGAACTCTTCCAGTAGATATTAGTCTTTTTTGCCAGCAGGTTTTCTCCTGGGCCCAAGAAAAATTGAACATGGAAGCAGCGATTGAAGCTATGGATTGATTCAAAATTATGACCTTTCTATCAATAAGGATGACCCCTAATTTGGCACATTCCCAGGGGTCTAGGGGACCAACTAGTGGCATGTTGATTACATTAGACTCCTTTGATCATTCAGTCAATGATGTTTGTTTTCATAAGGATAGAAAAATATTCTCACAGATTTGTTTTCCTGCACCAGCCACTTACAGAATGGACTTTCAGAATGCCTTAGCCATCACCATGGCATCCTATGCAATATCACCTGTGGTCAGAGAACACATTTTAAGCAAAGGGAGTGTGGCATTAGGATCACCATTCGAATTCATGATTCCTACTTTATACTTTACTATTCAGAAGCAGTAGGCTTGAGAGGTTGATGGACTGGCTTGATGAAGGTTCAGTTATGGTGCAAGTTGAGAAACAATACTGTGTTAATATAAACTGCTTTCCTGCAGGTGTGGTATATGTCCTAAATCTGAAGCCAGTATGTGAGGACAACTTCCACATAGAGTGATGCATGGGTCCAGGAACCAACAGGTGAGGAGGGGGTGTCCCCACTCACTATTACACATAATCATTCAGTTGAAGAATTTTGCTTCAGGGCACTGAAAGTTTGGGCTTTGTGAATGTGATGATGAATTCTATGTGTCAACTTGGATAAACTATGTTATGCAGTTTTTGCTCAAATGCCAGTCTAGATATTGCTGTCAAGGTATCTGTTTATATGTGATGAACATTTAAATCAATAGACTGAGTAAAGTAGATTATTCTCCACAACGTGAGTGGGTCTCATTCATCCAATGAGTGTCTTAGGAGAAAAGACTGAGTTTCTCCAAGGAAAAGAGAATTCTGTCTCCAGACTCTTGGATTCGAGCTACAACATCAACTCCTATCAGAAATTTCAGGTTGCTGGCCCGTACTACAGATGTTCGGTTTGACACTCTCCAAAATTGCTTGAGTTAATTTCTTAAAATCAATCTCCCCTTCCTCTCTCTCTCTTTCTCTCTCTTCTCCCCCTCCCTCTTCCTCTCCTTCTATTTCTCTCACTCTCTGTCTCTGTCTCTCTCTCTTTCTCCACACACACACACACCCCTTATTGGTTCTGTTTCTCTGGGGAACCCTGACTAATATAGTGGATTTGAAGTTCCTAGAACTAAAAGAAACAACACTTCCACCAGAATATATAGATAGCCATGTGATGTCTTTAAATTAGAAGCTAGAGATGCTACTTTGTTAATACGGGTTCCCCATGCCTCTAAATCAGCAGGTGGAGAATGAGATAATTCTATCAGCAGGGGTGATTAATCTGGATTACTACAAATAACTTGAAATGCTGTTATAGAATGTTGCAAGGAGAAATAATTGGGGAGAATCTCCCAGTACATGCTTGTCCAATAGTCCTGGACAATAGAAAAATATAACAGCCCAATAAAGCCAAGACCTTAAGGACTCAAATCCCACTGGAACTAAAAAGTGATAAAGGTATGGTTCACATCACCAGGTAAAAAATTCCTTCCAGCTGAGATGCTGGAATAAGGTTAGGGAAACAGGAATTGGGTGGTGGAAGAAGGTAGCTATGATTGAACCTCCTTTCTCATACTTCTCAAGAGCTATGGGGACTGTAGCAGCTTTATTTTATGTTAAATTATTATCCTCCTTCTCTTCTAATAATCTTTGTGAAAAACACTGATGGTGGCTAATATTTTAATTCCTGATGCGCTTATCCCTCAATTGACATCACTGCTTGGTGATATGATAACCAACACAAGTTTCTATGTTTCTGGAGTTGGAGATGTAAACTTTAACCGAAATTAAAGTCAAGAATAGAGACTGAGGCAATAAAGATGCACTCCTTGCCCCTCTAGATGCACTCTCCACTTTCTCTGACTTGTTCTGTGCTTCACCTTCCTTGGACTACTTCAGTGGGTCCCTAGCCTTTAGTTTGTGGTTGTGTTCAGCCAATGGGGGGTCATGCCATGATGTAGTAAGGATGGAATAGAGTGAGGTCAGCATACTGATCCCCCATCATTCTTCCTGGGAGTGCCACCTCTGGGTGTTTTTCTCCCTGAAGTTCATAACTCCTATTAGGTATTCCTCCCCCCACAGCCCTTCTGTCCTCAGGTTCCTGTAATTGTTCCTGTCCTCTGGCCTCCACCCCTGAGAAGTAACGGTCCCCACTTGTACTAGCCCTTGCAGTTTCCATAGAATCTTCCCATACTTTAGGCAATTTTATCCATATTAAACATTATTCAAATTATGCACTTTGACATCTGTTTTTGTTGTTGTTGTTGTTGGGACCCTGATTAACATAACATATCCATACTTGATTGTCAAGGTTGATTGTAAACCCAGGTTCTCCAAATCCAGACTCATTTCCTTCCTACCTCATAACTCAGTGGTGGAATGACAGACGTTGGGTAAGCTAGAAGGCAGTTTTGGTTTACATTATCTTATTAACTCAGAGAAAAAGAGTAGTCACACCCTTTTTCTCACTTCAGAAGAGTGAGTGGAGTTCTATACTCCTGAGTCTGAAACCTGGGAATGCTTTATAGAGAACTATGTGGTGATGCAATGTAAAATAGAGAATTGATAAAAATAAATATGTATGATGCAATATTTGGTAAGAAGGTGAATTTTATTTTTAAGGTAAATTTGTGAAGTAAATTGAGCTGCATCTTGATGTGTTTTCCCCTCCAGTCGCCTATATGTGGGCAATCATCAAAAAAAAAAAAAAAAAAAAACCTGAAATTCTTGTAATATTTGACTCAGTAATGTATATCTTGGGGATTATCTTAAGAAAATAATTCAATAGAAAGCATAAACCTACTCAAATCACACAATATAGCAAAAATAAAAGAAAATAAAAATATCCCAAATGTCTACACATAACAATTGCTGGAAACTAATTGAAGGGATATCTATTTTTGGACTTTTACACACTATTTTCAAAAACATTATGACATTGCATCAGTGTGAACATTTTAATATCATTTAATGAAAAAAGTACTCAAGAAGCAGCAGGGCACTCTGAAACTAACTGCCTAGATTTAAATATGAGCTTCCTTGCATCCAAATTTTGATAATTTGGGCCTCAGTTTACTCATTTATAAAATGGGGATAATGAGAACACCTAAATAATAGCTTCATTGAGAAAATTAAATCAGTGAAATCAGGTAAATTTCCTAGAAATGTGCCTGGGAATACTTAGCACTCAATAGGTGTCAGATATGATTGTTGTTATTCTTATTGAGTAAAGGAAATAGAAAGTTCTACTTATACTATGTTAATCACCACCTATGAATGAACAACATATAGGGATTGGGTAGAAGACAATATATAAAATAATCAGTATTTGGGTAGAATGTAGGGAATGTTTTGAGTATATAATTTTTAAAAATCATTTTATTTTTACAGTATATATAAATACATGTATGAATTATTGGTTCCCTTTTTCTACAGACCTACAAACTCAGCTTTAATTGAAATAAGCTAAGGAGTTAATAGTTGATAAATCTGATAATATATGAACCCCAATACTCTATTTGTTTTACCATATCCAAAATCCAATTCTCCCAATGTCTGTTGGTATTAATCAAATGAGCAATCTGAGAGTCAATATGTGACATTTAGCTATGTGTTGAATTAAAAAAAGTGGGAACACAATTTCTAGAGGCAGGGGTTTGGTCAAAAAAAAAAGTCTACCTAGAGAAACACTGGCAAAACATTGTTGCAAGTAGGTGAGTTTGTGGTACTCCCACTTAAAGTAAGTTTCTAAGAAAAACATTAATGCTATTTTTTAAAATTTCTGATCAATTTTTTTTTCTCTTCCCACTTCAGGCCTAAGTCCACATACAGACTGAAAGTGAGGGGATGGAAAAAAGTACTACATGCAAATGGAGATCAAAGGAAAGCTGGAGGAGCAATACTCATATCAGACAAAATAGACTTTGAAATAAAGACTGTTATAAGAGACAAAGAAGGACACTACATAATGATCAAGGGATCAATCCAAGAAGAAGACATAACAATTGTAAATATATATGCACCTAACATAAGAACACCTCAATATATAAGGCAAATATTTTACTAAGAGCTATAAAGGGGGAAGTCAACAGTAACACAATAATAGTGGGAGGCTTTACTGCCCCACTTTCATAAATGGACAGATCATACAGACAGAAAATCAATAAGGAAACACAGGCCTTAAATGACACATTAGACCAGAAGGACATAATTGATATTTATAGGGCATTCTATTCAAAAGCAGTAGAACACACAATCTTCTCAAGTGTACATAGAACATTCTCCAGGATTTAATACATTCTGGGCCAGAAAGCAAACCTTGGTAAATTTAAGAAAACTGAAACATATCAAATGTCTTTTCCAACCATAATGCTATGATATTAGAAATAAACTACAAGAAAAATACTGTAAAAAATACAAACACATGGAGGCTAAATAATATGGTACTAAACAACCAATGACTCACTGAAGAAATCAAAGAAGAAATAAAAAAATACCTAGAGACAAATGAAAATGAAAGCACAAAGATCCAAAACCTATGATATGCAACAAAAGAAGTTCTAAGAGGGAAGTTTATAGTGATACAATCTTACCTCAAGAAACAAGAAAAATCTCAAATAAATAACCTAACCTTACACCTAAAGTGACTAGAGAGAGAAGAACAAAGAAAACCTAAAGTTAGTAGAATGAAAAAAATAATAAAAATCAGAGCAGAAATAAATGAAATAAAGATGAAGAATGAAACTAAATTGGTTCTTTGAAAGGATAAATGAAATTGATAAACCTTTAGCCAGACTCATCAAGAAAAAAAGGCAGAGGAGCCAAATCAATAAAATTAGAAATGAAAAAGGAGAACTTACAACTGGCACCACAGAAATACAAACAATAATAAGAGGCTACTTCAAGCAACTATATGCCAATAAAATGGACAACCTGGAAGAAATGGGGAAATTTTTTGAAAGGTCCAAACTTCCAAGACCAAAGCAGGAAAAAATAGAAAATATGAACAGACTAATCACAGGTACTGAAATTGAAACTGTGATTTAAAAACTCCCCAAAAACAAAAGTCCAGGATCAGATTGCTTCACAGGCAAATTCCAGCAAATACTTAGAAAAGAGCTAGAACCATTCCTCTGAAACTGTTCCAAAAAATTGCAAAGGAAGGAAAACTTCCAAACTCATTCTATGAGGCCACCACCACCTTCATACAAAAACCAGACAAAGAAACCACAAAAAAAAGAAAATTACAGGCCAATATCAGTAGTGAACATAGATGCAAAAAACCTCAACAAAATACTAGCAATCCAAATCCAACAATACATTAAAAGTATCATACACCATGATCAAGTGGGATTCATCTCAGTGATGCAAGGATTTTTCAGTTTATGCAAATCAATCCACGTGAAACACTACATCAACAAAGTGAAGATTAAAAACCATATGATCATCTCAACAGATGCAGAAAAAGCTTTTGACAAAATTCAACACCTATTTATGGTAAAAAATCTCCAGAAACTGCACATAGAGGGAACCTACCTCAACATCAAAAAGCCATATACAACAAACCCACAGCAAACAGTATTCTCAATGGTGAAAACCTGAAAGAATTTCCTTAAGATCAGGAACAAGACAAGGATGTCCCCTTTTGCCACTATTATTCAACATAGTTTTGGAAGTCCTAGCCATGGCAATCACAGAAGAAAAAGAAATAAAAGGAATCCAAATTGTAAAAGAAGAATTAATACTGTCACTGTTTGCAGATGACATGAGGCTATACATAGAAAGTACTAAAGATGCCCCCAGAAAATTAATAGAGCTAATCAGTGAATTTAGTAAAATCACAGGATACAAAAATAATACAGAGAGGACCTTCAAGATGGCAGAGGAGTAAGATGTGGAGATCACCTTCCTCCCCACAAATACATCAAAAATACATCTACATGTGGAACAACTCTTACATAGCACCTACTAAATCCTGGCAGAAGAACTCAGACTTCCCAAAAGGCAAGAAACTCCCCACATACCTGGACAGGGCAAAAGAAAAAAGAAAATTCAGGGACAAAAGAATAGGGACAGGACCTGCACTTCTGGGAGGGAGCTGTAAAGGAGGAAATGTTTCCACACACTAGGAATCCCCTTCATTGGTGGAGCCAGAGGGTAGGCAGAGGGGGGACGCTTCAGAGCCACGGATAAGAGCTCAGCAACAGGGGTGCAGAGGGCAAAGTGGAGAGATTCCCACACAGAGGATCAGTGTCTACCAGTACGCATCATCCTGAGAGGCTTGTCTGCTCACCCACTGGGGCAGGTGGGGGCTGGGAGCTGAGGCTCAGGCTTTGGAGGTCAGATCCCAGGGAGAGGACTGGGGTCGGCTGTCTGAACACAGCCTGAAGGGGGCTATGGTGCCACAGCTAGCTGGGAGGGATTCCAGGAAAAAGTCTGGAACTGCCTAAGAGGCAAGAGACCATTGTTTTGGGGTGTGCAAGGAGAGGGGATTCAGAGCACCACCTAAACCAGCTCCAGAGAGGGGCACAAGCCGCGGCTATCAGCGCAGACACCAGAGACGGGCATGAAACACTAAGGCTGCTGCTGCAGCAACCAAGAAGCCTGTGTGCAAGCAAAGGTCACTATCCACACCTCCCCTCCCAGGAGCCTGTGCAGCTTGCCACTGGCAGGGTCCTGTGATCCAGGGACAATTTCCCCGGGAGAACACATGGCATGCCTCAGGCTGTTGCAATGTCAAGGTGGCCTCTGCCACCACAGGTTCACCCCACATTCCATACCCCTCCCTCTCCCCGGCCTGAGTGAGCCACAGCCCCCTAATAAGCTGCTACTTTAACACTGTTCTGTCTGGGTGGGGAACAGATGCCCTCAGGTGACCCACATGCAGGAGTGGGGCCAAACCCAAAGCTGAACCCCAGGAGCTGTGCGAACAAAGAGGAGAAAGGGAAATTTCTCCCAGCAGCCTCTTAATTACTTTTTATTTTTAATAATATTTTTTATTTTATTTTATTTTATTTTCCTTTCTTTCTTTATTCTCTCCCTTTTCTTCTGAGCTGTGTGGCAGACAGGGTCTTGGTGCTTCAGCCGGGTGTCAGGCCTGAGCCTCTTAGGTGGGAGATCCGAGTTCAGGAAATTGGACCACCAGAGACCTCCTGGCCCCACATAATATCAAACAGTGAAAGCTGTCCCAGAGATCTCCATCTCAACGTTAAGACCCAGCAAGTTACAATGCTGGACACCCTATGCCAAACAACAAGCAAGACAGGAACACAACCCCACCCATTAGCAGAGGGGCTGCGTAAAATCACAATAAGGTCACAGACACCCAAAAACACACCACTGGACGTGGTCCTGCCCACCAGAAAGACAAGATCCAGCCTGATCCTACTTGAGGTGGTGGACTTTGGGAGCAAGAGTAGACTTGGGATTTGCTTCCTGAATCTAATCTGTTTCTGGTTTTATGTTTTTCTTGGTTTAGTATTTAGAGCTTGTTATCATTGGTAGATTTATTTATTGATTTGTTTGCTCTCTTCCTTTCTTTGTTTATATATATATATATTTCCTTTTTCTCTTTTTGTGAGTGTGTATGTGTATGCTTCTTTGTGTGATTTTGTCTGTAGAGCTTTGCATTTACCATTTGTCCTAGGGTTCTGTCTGTCCTTTTTTTTTTTTTAAGTATAGTTTTTAGCATTTGTTGTCATTGGTGGATTTGTTTATTGGTTTGGTTGCTCTCTTCTTTCTTTCTTTTTTCTTAATTACTTTTTATTTTTAATAATATTTTTTATTTTATTTTATTTTATTTTCCTTTCTTTCTTTATTCTCTCCCTTTTCTTCTGAGCTGTGTGGCAGACAGGGTCTTGGTGCTTCAGCCGGGTGTCAGGCCTGAGCCTCTTAGGTGGGAGATCCGAGTTCAGGAAATTGGACCACCAGAGACCTCCTGGCCCCACATAATATCAAACAGTGAAAGCTGTCCCAGAGATCTCCATCTCAACGTTAAGACCCAGCAAGTTACAATGCTGGACACCCTATGCCAAACAACAAGCAAGACAGGAACACAACCCCACCCATTAGCAGAGGGGCTGCGTAAAATCACAATAAGGTCACAGACACCCAAAAACACACCACTGGACGTGGTCCTGCCCACCAGAAAGACAAGATCCAGCCTGATCCACCAGAACACAGGCACCAATCCCCTCCACCAGGAAGCCTACACAACCCACTGAACCAACCTTAACCACTGGGAGCACACACCAAATACAGTGGGAACTACAAACCTGCAGGCTGCAAAAAGGAGAACCCAAACACAGTAAATTAAGCAAAACAAGAAGACAAAGAAGCAAACAAAAGATGAAGGAGCAAGGTAAAAACCCACCGGACCAAACAAATGAAGAGGAAATAGACAGTCTACCTGAAAGAGAATTCAAAGTACTGATAGTAAAGATGATCCCAAATCTTGGAAATAGAATGGAGAAAATACAAAAAACATTTAACAAAGACGTAGAAGAAATAAAGAGCAAACAACAATGATGAACAACACAATAAATGAAATTAAAAATTCTCTAGAAGGAATCAATAGCAGAATAACTGAGGCAGAAGAACGGATAAGTGACCTGGAAGATAAAATAGTGGAAATAACTACCGCAGAGCAGAATAAGAAAAAAGAATGAAAGGAATTGAGGACAGTCTCAGAGACCTCTGGGACAACATTAAATGCACCAATATTCGAATTATAGGGGTCCCAGAAGAAGAAGAGAAAAAGAAAGGGACTGAGAAAATATTTGAAGAGATTATAGTTGAGAACTTCCCTAATATGGGAAAGGAAATAGTCAAGTCCAGGAAGCGCAGAGAATCCCATACAGGATAAATCCAAGGAGAAACATGCCAAGACACATATTAATCAAACTATCAAAAATTAAATACAAAGAAAAAATATTAAAAGCAGCAAGGGAAAAACAACAAATAACATACAAGGGAATCCCCATAAGGTTAACACTGATCTTTCAGCAGAAACTCTGCAAGCCAGAAGGGACTGGCAAGACATATTTAAAGTGATGAAAGGGAAAAACTACAACCAAGATTACTCTACCTAGCAAGGATCTCATTCAGTTTTGATGGAGAAATTAAAACCTTTAAAGACAAGCAAAAGCTAAGAGAATTCAGCACCACCAAACCAACTTTACAACAAATGCTAAAGGAACTTCTCTAGGCAGGAAACACAAGAGAAGGAAAAGACCTACAAAAACAACCCCAAAACAATTAAGAAAATGATAATAGGAACATACATATCAATAATTACCTTAAATGTAAATGGATTAAATGCTCTCACCAAAAGACACAGACTGGCTGAATGGATACAAAAATAAGACCCATATATATGCTGTCTACAAGAGATCCACTTCAGACCTAGGGACACATACGGACAGAAAGTGGGGGGATGGAAAAAGATATTCCATGCAAATGGAAATCAAAAGGAAGCTGGAAAGGCAATTCTCATATCAGGTAAAATAGACTTTAAAATAAAGACTATTACAAGAGACAAAGAAGGACTCTACATAATGATCAAGGGATCAATCCAAAAGAAGATAAAACAATTGTAAATATTTATGCACCCAACATAGGAGCATAAAAATACATAAGGCAAATGGTAACAGCCATAGAAGGGGAAATCGAGAGTGGCACAATAATAGTAGGGTTTTTTAACACCCTACTTTCACCAAAGAATAGATCACCGAAAATGAAAATAAAAGAGGAAGCACAAACTTTAAATGACACATTAAACAAGATGGACTTAATTGATATTTATAGTACATTCCATCCAAAAACAACAGAATACACTTTCTTCTCAAGTGCTCATGGAATATTTTCCAAGACAGATCATATCTTGGGTCACAAATCAAGCCTTGGTAAATTTAAAAAAAAATTGAAATTGTATCATATATTTCTTTTCTGAATGTTATGCGACTACATAACAATTACAGGAAAAACACCTTAAAAAAATAGAAACACATAGAGGGTAAACAACATGCTACTAAATAACCAAGAGATCACTGAAGAAATTAAAGAGGAAATTAAAGAATACCTAGAAACAGATGGCAATGAAAACACGATGACCCAAAACCTATGGGATGCAGCAAAAGCAGTTCTAAGATGGAAGTTTATAGCAATACAATCCTACCTTAAGAAACAAGAAAATTCTTGAAAACACAACCTAACCTTATACCTAAAGCAATTAGAGAAAGAAGAAGAAGAAGAACAAAAAACCCCTGAAGTTACCAGTAGGAAAGAAATCATAAAGATCAGATCAGAAATAAATGAAAAAGAAATGAAGGAAACAATAGCAAGGATCAGTGAAACTAAAAGCTGGTTCTTTGAGAAGATAAACAAAATTGATAAACCATTAGCCAGAGTCATTAAGAAAAAAGGGAGAAGACTCAAATCAACAGAATTAGAAATGAAAAAGGAGAAGTAATCACTGACACTGCAGAAATACAAAGGATCATGAGAGATTACTACAAGCAACTATATGCCAATAAAATGGACAACCTGGAAGAAATGGACAAATTCTTACAAAAGCACAACCTTCTGAGACTGAACCAGGAAGAAATAGAAAATATAAACAGACAAATCACATGCACTGAAACTGAAACTGTGATTAAAAATCTTCCAACAAACAAAAGCCCAGGATCAGATGGCTTCACAGGCGAGTTCTATCAAACATTTACAGAAGAGTTAATGCCTATCTTTTTCAAACTCTTCCAAAATATAGCAGAGGGAGGAACACTCCCAAGCTCATTCTACGAGGCCAGCATCACCCTGATATCAAAACCAGACAAAGATTTCACAAAAAAAGAAAACAACAAGCCAATATCACTGATGAACATAGATGCAAAAATCCACAACAAAATATTAGCAAACAGAATCCAACAGCACATTAAAAGGATCATACAACATGATTAAGTGGGGTTTATCCCAGGATTGCAAGGAGTCTTCAATATATGCAAATCAATGTGATACACCATCTTAACAAATTGAAGCAGAAAAACCATATGATCATCTCAATAGATGCAGCAAATTTTTCGACAAAATTCAACACCCATTTATGATTTAAAAAAAACACTCCAGAAAGTAGGCATAGAGGGAATTTACCTCAACATAATAAAGGTCATATATGACAAACCCACAGCCAACATCATTCTCAATAGTGAAAAAAGGAAAGCATTTCCTCTATGACCAGGAACAAGACAAGGTTGCCCACTCTCACCATTATTATTCAACACAGTTTTGGAAGTTTTAGCCACAGCAGTCAGAGAAGAAAAAGAAATAACAGGAATCCAAATTGGAAGAAGTAAAACTCTCACTGTTTGTAGATGACATGATACTAGACATAGAGAATCCTAAAGATGACACCAGAAAACTAGTAGAGCTAATCAATGAATTTGGTAGAGTAGCAGGATACAAACTTAATGTACAGAAATCTCTTGCATTCCTATACACTAATGATGAAAAATATGAAAGAGAAATTAAGGAAACACTCCCATTTATCATTGCAGCAAAAAGAATAAAATACCTACGAATAAACCTACCTAAAGAGACAAAAGACCTGTACACAGAAAACTATAAGAAACTGATGAAATAAATTAAAGATGATACAAACAGATGGAGAAATATACCATGTTCTTGAATTGGAAGAATCAACATTGTGAAAATGACTCTACTACCCAAAGCAATCTACAGATTCAATGCAATCCCTATCAAACTACCAATGGCATTTTTCACAGAACTAGAACGAAAAATTTCACAATTTGTATGGAAACACAAAAGATCCCGAATAGCAAAAGCAATATTGAGAAAGAAAAACGGAGCTGGAGGAATCAGGCTTGCTGACTTCAGATTATACTACAAAGCTACATTAATCAAGACAGTATGGTACTGGCACAAAAACAGAAATATAGATCAATGGAACAGGATAGAAAGCTCAGAGATAAACCCACGCATGTATGGTCACCGTATCTTTGATGAAGGAGGCAAGAATATACAATGGAGAAAAGACAGCCCTTCAATAAGTGGTGCTGGGAAAACTGGACAGGTACATGTAAAAGAATGAAATTAGAACTCTTCCTAACACTATACATAAAAATAAACTCAAAGTGGATTAAAGACCTAAATCTAAGGTCAGACACTGTAAAACTTTTGGAGGAAAACATAAGCAGAACACTCTATGACATAAATCACAGCAAGATCCTTTTTGACCCACCTCCTAGAGAAATGGAAATAAAAACAAAAATAAACAAATGGGACCTAATGAAACTTAAAAACTTCCACACAGCAAAGGAAACCACAAACAAGACAAAAAGACAACCCTCAGAATTGGAAAATATATTTGCAAACTAAGCAACTGACAAAGGATTAATCCCCAAAGTGTACAAGCAGCTCATGCAGCTCATTATCAAACAAACAAAAAACCCAATCCAAATACGGGCAGAAAACCTAAGTAGACATTTCTCCAAAGAAGATAAACAGATTGCCAAAAAACACATGAAAGGATGCTCAACATCACTAATTATTAGAGAAATGCAAATCGAAACTACAATGAGGTATCACCTCACACCAGTCCGAATGGCCATCATCAAAAAATCTACAAACAGTAAATGCTGGAGAGGGTGTGGAGAAAAGGGAACCCTCTTGCACTGTTGATGGGAATGTAAATTGATACGACCACTATGGAGAACAGTATGGAGGCTCCTTAAAAATCTAAAAATAGAACTGCCATATGACCTAGCAATCCCACTACTGGGCATATACCCTGAGAAAACCATAAGTGAAAAATAGTCACATACCACAATATTCATTGCAGAACTATTTATAATAGCCAGGACATGGAAGCAACGTAAGTGTCCATCGACAGAAGAATGGATGAAGGAGATGTGGCATATATATAGAATGGAATATTACTCAGCCATAACAAGAAACAAAACTGAGTTATTTGTAGTGAGGTGGATGGACCTAGAGTCTGTCATACAGAGTGACGTAAGTCAGAAAGAGAAAAACAAATACCATATGCTAACATGTACATATGAAATCTAAAAAAAATGCTTTTGATGAACCTAGGTGCAGGACAGGAATAAAGAAGCAGACGTAGAAAATGGACTTGAGGACATGGGGAGGGGGCAGGGTAAGACGGGATGAAGTGAGAGAGTACCATTGACATATATACACTACCAAATGTAAAATAGATAGCTAGTGGGAAGCAGCCACATAGCACAGGGAGATCAGCTCAGTGCTTTGTGACCACCTAGAGGGGTGGGATAGGGAGGGTGGGAGGGAGACACAAGAGGGAGGAGATATGGGGATATATGTATATGTATAGCTGATTCACTTTGTTATATAGCAGAAACCAACACAACATTGTAAAGCAATTATACTCCAATGTTTAAAAAAATAACAAAACTCAACTCTCAACCATTTTAAAATCCCAGGGAGGGAATCTTATCCATTTCTAAAACTGGAAGTGGAGCAAACAAAATAAATTGAACACATGTACATTCACAGTGTTTTAAAATACATTTAGAGATTCCCTGTGCATTTGTAGAAATGGGACTCAGAGAGTTTCAGTCATTTGCCAAAATTCATACACAGAAGTTGTAGTGGTATGGACTTTTGTGAGCCAGAATGCTGAGACATTCCTCTGCTTTGCATATAGCAGACAAGAGTAGCACTGATACTCTGAGAAAGCACCAGGGAGATGGATTCTGATCCCCTCCAAATTCAGGAGGCATCGAGTGTTGTCAGAACATGGATGGTTTCATAATGTGGGTGTAGGAGAGGAGAGATGCATGAGGATAGTTATGTGCAAGTGAATCATGACACAATAAAGTAATTGCCCCATAAAAAGAGCCACCTCAGATGAACTGATGGGGACATAGAAAAACAACAGGCTAAACTGAGGACTACATTGTCCCCCATGGGTGTAAGTATCCCCTCTGGAGATATGAAATTTTTGTTGACTCACATATGAAGAAAATGTATGAATGTCACCAAAAGATGGGGACAAAAATGTCAATCATAGTCATGAAATAAAATTTGGTAGGGCTTCCCTGGTGGTGCAGTGGTTGAGAGTCCGCCTGCCGATGTAGGGGACGAGGGTTCGTGCCCCAGTCCGGGAAGATCCCGCATGTCGCGGAGTGTCTGGGCCCGTGAGCCATGGCCGCTGAGCCTGTGCGTCTGGAGCCTGTGCTCCGCAACGGAAGAGGCCACAGCAGTGAGAGGCCCGCGTACCGAAAAAAAAAAAAAAAAAAAGGAAATGGAGATCTTAGTGATAATCTGATTCATTTCTAGGAATGTTTAGTGGCTTACTCAAAGTCCAAGAGCTGTTCAGTGTAAGTACTGGAGCTACATTCAAGACAACCAGATTGTTAGTACAAAAAAAAAATTCCCAGTAAAGGAAGAGTTTTGCTCATCCAATAATTCACCAAAATAATTACAATGAAAAATCATTCTTGAAAATGTGACTCAACCCTTAGTCCTGTGACATTATGACAAAAAATATAGCATGGTGACAGTTACAGGAATGAATCCATATTTTGCGAGTCAATTATGCAGTCACAAACTCTACCCCTGAAGGTAGGAACCTGATAAAATACCAAATACCCTAAGAAGAGCAAATCAGATTACTGAAATTGATCAGTGCTCATCAAACTTAATTGGAATTACCAGAAACTCTCTGATCATAGTTTATCTGAAATACCACCTAAAACAAGTAAACCCAAGAATATCACTTACTGATGGTGAAGTAGCAGCATCATATCTCTGTAGGCAGGTTGCAAATATTGTATAATGGGTAGTATCTTACTTCAAGGATTGTTAAAATCCACAAATTCAGCGCATGTAGCATTAAAAAATAGGAGAGCAGCCAAGGGATTTGGAAGTTCTAAAAATATTGGAAATCCCCAAGTCAATGGTGTGCTAGATTCTCTTCAAATGCATGTGCAAGGACACAGTCTTAAATTATAAAATCAGAATCATTTTAAATTAGACAGAAGTACTTATTTTCTCCCTAAGAAAACTGTTAGTATAAGGAGTAAGGATGATTCACATGTTTTCAGAATGAGAAATATATGCCAACCCCCTAAAAAGCCAAAAAACTCTAAAAATCACAAGACAGTCATTTTATCTGCTGGAACATTCAGGAAGGAGACAGAGGGTGATGATATCAGGGGAGTGCAATTGAAGTGAAAGAAGTTTTGGGAATTTTTTTCCCTATTGAATAATTACAATTCTATTATAATTTCTGTACACACAGAATTGATCATGTGTGTACAGAATGTTTATTTTGAATGTTATTTCAATATTATTTTAAGTTTTTATACTGCAAAACATTGATTGCAGAACATAAGAATCATGTGTCTACACATATTGTCGTGTTTTTGTTGTCATTTGTCTCTAGGTATTTTTTGACTTCTTCAGTGATCCATTGATTATTTAGTAATATATTGTTTAGCCTCCCTGTGTTTATGTTTTTTACACTGTTTTCTTTTAGTTTATTCCTAATCTCATAGCGTTGTGTTCAGAAAAGGTACTTGATACAATTTCAATTTTCTTAAATTTACCAAGGCTTCATTTGTGACCCAAGATGTGATCTATCCTGGAGAATATTCTGTGTGCACTTGAGAAGATAAGAATCATGTGTCTACACAAAGTGTCCTCACATGTACTGGAGAAAAGAGTCTGAAATATTTGCTCAATACAGTAATTTTGGTACATGTGCTACAGGTTTTTTTTCAAAATCAAATTATTCTATTCTTGGTGTATAGTACAGTGATGAACTAATATTTTTCTTGATTGAACAAGTTTATTTTTACTTGTAAAAATAAACATGTAACACATAAATTTACTGCTGTAACCATTTTAAAGTGTACAAATCAGTGGAATTATGTGCATTCACAAAATAGTGCAACCATCACCAATATCGAGTTCCAGAACTTTTTCATTAACCCCAATGTACCCCTTTTTAAAATTAATTTTTTGGAGTATAGTTGCTTTACAATGTTATGTTAATTTATTGCTGTACAGAAAAGTGAATCAGTCATACATATATATATACCTACTCTTTTTTAGATTTCCTTCCCATTTAGGCCACCACAGAGCACTGAGTAGAACAGTAGGCTCTCATTAGTTATCTATTTTATACATAGTAGTGTATATATATCAGTCCCAATCTCCCAATTCATCCCAGCCTCCCTTCCCCTGTTGGTAACCATAAGTTTGTTCTCTACATCTGTGACTCTATTTCTGCTTTGCAAATAAGTTCATCTCTACCATTTGTTCTCGATTCCACATATAAGTGATATTATACATTTGTTTTTCTCATTCTGACTTACTTCACTCTATATGAAACCTCTAGGTCCATCCATGTCTCCTCAAATGGCACTATTTCATTCCTTTTTATGGCTGAGAAATATTCCATTGTATATGTGTACCACATGTTCTTTATCCATTCCTCTGTGGATGGACATTTAGGTTGCTTCCATATCCTAGCTATCGTAAATAGCACGGTAACGAACATCCGGGTGCATGCATCCTTACAAATTATGCTTTTCTCCAGATATATGCCTAGGAGTGGGATTGCTGGTTCATATAGTAGCTATATTTTTATTTTTTTAAGGAACCTCCATAATATTCTTTTTTTTTTTTTTTTTTTGGCGGTACGCAGGCCTCTCACTGTTGTGGCCTCTCCTGTTGTGGAACACAGGTTCCGGACGCGCAGGCTCCGCAGCCATGGCTTATGGGCCCAGCTGTTCCATGGCATGTGGGATCCTTCCAGACTGGGGCATGAACCCGCGTCCCCTGCATCGGCAGGCGGACCCTCAATCACTGCACCACCAGGGAAGCCACATAATATTCTTCATAGTGGCTGTACCATTTTACATTCCTACCAACAGTGTAGGAGGGTTCCCTTTTCTCCACACTCTCTCCAGCATTTACTGTTTGTAGATTTTTTATGATGGCCATTCAGACTAGTGTGAGGCAATACCTCATTGTAGTTTTGATTTGTATTTTTCTAGTAATTAGTGATGTAGAGCCTCTTTTCATGTGTTTGTTGGCCATCTGTAGGTCTTTTTTGGAGAAATGTCTATTTAGGTCTTCTGCCTGTTTTTTGATTGGGTTGTTTATCTTTTTGATATTGAGCTGCATGAGCTGTTCATATATTTTGGAGATTAATCCCTTGTCAGTTGCTTCATTTGCAAAAATTTTCTCCCATTCTGAGGGTTGTCTTTTCTTTTTTTTATGATTTCCTTTGCTGTGCAAAAGCTTTTAAGTTTAATTAGGTCCCATTTGTTTATAGTTGTTTCTATTTTCATTACTTTATGTGATGGGTCAAAAAAGATCTTGCGGTGATTTATGTCAAAGAGAGTTCTTCCTATATTTTTCTCTAAGAGTTTTATAATTTCCAGCCCTACACTGAGGTCTATAATCCATTTTGGGTTTATTTTTCTGTATGGTTTTATGGAGTGTTATAATTTCATTATTTTACATGTAGCTGTCCAGTTTCCACAGCATCACTTATTGAAGAGACTGTTTTTGCTCCAATGTATATTCTGGCTACCTTTGTCATAGACTAGGTGGCCATAGTTGTGTGGGTTTATCTTTGGGCTTTCTATCTTGTTTCATTCATCTGTATTTCTGTCTTTGTGCCAGTACCATACTGTGTTGATTACTGTAGCTTTGTAGTATAGTCTGAAGTCAGGAACATGATTCATCCAGCTCCTTTCTTCTTTCTCAAGATTGTTCTGGCTATTTAGGGTGTTTTGTGTTTCCATACAAATAGTAAAATTTTTTTGTTCTAGTTCTGTGAAAAGTGTCATTGATAATTTGATAGGGATTGCATTGAATCTGTAGATTGCTTTGGGTAGTATATTTATTTTCACAATATTGATTCTTTCAATCCAAGAACATGGTATATCTCTTCACCTGTTTGTGTCATCTTTGAGTTCTTCATCAGTATCTTATAGTTTTCTGAGTACAGGTGTTTTGCCTCATTAAGTATGTTTATTCCTAAGTATTTTATTCTTTTTGATGTGATGGTAAATGGGATTGTTTCCTTAATCTCTCTTTCTTATCTTTCATTGGTAGTGTTTAGGAATGCAAGAGATTTCTGTGCATTAATTTTGTATCCTGCAACTTTACCAAATTCATTGATGAGCTCAAGTATTTTTCTGGTAGCATCTTTAGGATTTTCTATGTATAGCATCATGTCATCTGCAAACAGTGTCAATTTTACTAATTCTTTTCCAATGTGGATTCCTTTTATTTCTTTTTCTTCTCTGATTGCTGTGGCTAGGACTTACAAAACTATGTTGAATAAAATTGGTAAGGGTGGATATCCTTGTTTTGTTCCTGATCATAGAGGAAATGCTTTCAGCTTTTCATCATTGAGCATGATGTTAGTTGTAGTTTTGTCTTATATAGACTTTATTGTGTTGAGGTATGTTCCCTCTAAGCCTACTTTCTGGAGAGTTTTTATCATAAATTGGTGTAGAACTTTGTGAAAAGCTTTTTCTGCATCTATTGAGATGATTATATGGTTTTTATTCTTCAATTTGTTAATGTGGTGTTTCACATTGATTGATTTGCATATACTGAAGAATCCTTGCATCCCTGGGATAAATCCCACTTGGTCAGGGTGTTTGATGCTTTTAATGTGTTGTTGGATTCGGTTTGCTAGTATTTTGTTGAGGATTTTTGTGTCTATGTTCACCAGTGACATTGGCCTGGAGTTTTCTTTTTTTGTAGTATCTTTGTTTGGTTTTGGTATC
Organism: Physeter macrocephalus; assembly: GCF_002837175.3. Lineage (NCBI taxonomy): Eukaryota > Metazoa > Chordata > Mammalia > Artiodactyla > Physeteridae > Physeter > Physeter macrocephalus. Next base: position 12,648,944 of record NC_041215.1, on the reverse strand, counting down.
AGGGTGATGGAGGCCTCATAGAATGACCTTGGGAGTGTTCCTTCCTATGTAATTTTTTGGAAGAGTTTCAGAAAGGTAGGTGTTAACTCTTCTCTAAATGTTTGATGGAATTCACCTGTGAAGACATCTGGTCCTGGACTTTTGTTTGTTGGAAGATTTTTAATCACAGTTTCAATTTCAGTACTTTTGATTGCTCTGTTCATATTTTCTCTTTCTTACTGGTTCAGTCTTGGAAGGTTGTATCTTTCTAAGAATTTGTGCATTTCTTCTCAGTTGTCCATTTTATTGGCATATAGCTTCTTGTAATAATCTCTTATTACCCTTTGTATTTCTGTGGTGTCAGTTGTAACTTCCTATTTTTCATTTCTAATTTTATTGATTGGAGTCCTCTTCCTTTTTTCTTGATGAGTCTTGCTGAAGATTTATCAATTTTGCTTTTCTTTTCAAATAACAAGTTTCATTGATCTTTGCTATTTTTTATTCACTTCTATTTCATTTTTTTCTGCTCTGATATTTATGATTTCTTCTACTTACTTTGAATTTTGTTTGTTCTTCTATCTCTAGTTGTTTTAGGTGTAAGGATAGGTTTTATATTTGAGCTTTTTCTTGTTTCTTGAGGTAAGATTGTATTGCTATAAACTTCCCTCTTAGAACTGCTTTTGCTACATCCCATAGGTTTTGTATTGTCGTGTTTTTGTTGTCATTTGTCTCTAGGTATTTTTTGACTTCTTCAGTGATCCATTGATTATTTAGTAATATATTGTTTAGCCTCCCTGTGTTTATGTTTTTTACACTGTTTTCTTTTAGTTTATTCCTAATCTCATAGCGTTGTGTTCAGAAAAGGTACTTGATACAATTTCAATTTTCTTAAATTTACCAAGGCTTCATTTGTGACCCAAGATGTGATCTATCCTGGAGAATATTCTGTGTGCACTTGAGAAGCAAGAGTATTCTGTTGCTTTAGGATGGAATGTCCCATAAACATCAATTAAATCTATCTGGTCTAAGATGTATCATTTAAGGCTTGTGTTTCCTTATTAATTTTCTGGATGATGTGATGATCTATCCCTTGGTGTAAGTGGGGTGGTAAAGTCCCACATTATTATTCTGTTACTGTCAATTTCCCCTATTATGCCTTTAACATTTGCCTTATATATTGAGGTGCACCTATATTTGGTACATATATATTTACAATTGTTATGTCTTCTTCTTGGATTGATCCCTTGATCATTATGTAGTGTCCTTCCTTGTCTCTTGTAACAGTCTTTATTTTAGTCTATTTTGTCTGATATGAGTATTGCTACCCAGCTTTCTTTTGATTTCCATTTGCATGGAATACCTTTTTCCATCCCCTCACTTTCAGTGTGTATGTGTCCCTAGGTCTGGAGTTTGTAGACAGCCTATATACAGCTCTTGTTTTTGTATTCATTCAGCCAGTCTGTGTCTTTTGGTTGGAGCACTTAATCCATTTACATTTAAGGTAATATCAATATGTATGTTCCTACTGCCATTTTCTGAAATGTTTTTAGCTTGTTTTTGTAGGTTTTTTTCTTCTCTTGTGTTTCCCATATAGAAAAGTTCCTTTAGCATTTGCTGTAAAGCTGGTTTGGTGGTGCTGAATTCTCTTAGCTTTTGCTTGTCTGTAAATCTTTTGATTTCTCTTTACAGTCTGAATGAGATTCTTGCTGGGTAGAGTAATCTTGGTTGTAGGTTTTTCCCTTTCATCACTTTAAATATATCCTGCCATTCCCTTCTGGCTTGCAGAGTTTCTGCTGAAAAATCAGCTGATAACCTTATGGTAATTCCCTTGTATATTATTTTTGGCTTTTCCCTTGCTGCTTTTAATATGTTTTCTTTGTATTTAATTTTTGTTTGTTTGATTAATATGTTTCTCAACATGTTTCTCCTTAGATTTATCCCGTATGGGACTCTCTGTGCTTCTTGGACTTGGGTGACTATTTCCTTTCCCATGTTAGGGAATTTTTTGACTATAATCTCTTCAAATATTTTCTCGGACTCTTTCATTCCTCTTCTTCTTTGGGACACCTGTAATTTGAATATTGGTCCCTATAATGTTGTCCCAGAAGTCTCTGAGACTGTACTCATTTCTTTTCATTATTTTTTCTTTATTCTGCACCATGGCAGTTATTGCCACCATTCTATCTTCCAGCTCACTTATCTGTTCTTCTGCCTCAGTTATTCTGTTATTGATTCCTTCTAGTGTATTTTTCATTTTGGTTATGTGTTGTTCATTATTGTTTGTTTGTTCTTTAGTTCTAGGTCCTTGTTGCACAGTTCTTGTATCTTCTCAACCTTTGCTTTCTGATATCTTGGATCATGTTTACTACCATTACTTTGAATTCTTTTTCAGGTAGATTGCCTATTTTCTCTTCATTTATTTGGTCTTGTAGGTTTTTACCTTGCTCCTTCATCTGTGACATATTTTTTGCCATCTCTCCCTCTTCTTCTTTGGGACACCTGTAATTTGAATATTGGTCCCTATAATGTTGTCCCAGAAGTCTCTGAGACTGTACTCATTTCTTTTCATTATTTTTTCTTTATTCTGCACCATGGCAGTTATTGCCACCATTCTATCTTCCAGCTCACTTATCTGTTCTTCTGCCTCAGTTATTCTGTTATTGATTCCTTCTAGTGTATTTTTCATTTTGGTTATGTGTTGTTCATTATTGTTTGTTTGTTCTTTAGTTCTAGGTCCTTGTTGCACAGTTCTTGTATCTTCTCAACCTTTGCTTTCTGATATCTTGGATCATGTTTACTACCATTACTTTGAATTCTTTTTCAGGTAGATTGCCTATTTTCTCTTCATTTATTTGGTCTTGTAATTTTTTACCTTGCTCATTCGTCTGCAACATATTTCTCTGTCATCTCATTTTTTCAAACTTACTGTGCTTGTGGTCTCCTTTCTGCAGACTACAGGGTTGTTGTTCCTCTTGCTTCTGGTGTCTGCCCCCTGGTGGGTGAGGTTGGTTCAGGAACTTGTGTAGACTTCCTTGTGGAAGGGACTGGTGCCTCCACTCTGGAGGGTGGAGTTGAGTCTTGTCCCTCTGATAGGCAGAGTCACATTAGGGGTGTGTTTTGGGGGTATCTATGAGCTTAGAATGACTTTAGGTAGCCTGTCTGCTGATGGGTGGTGTTGTGTGTCTTACTGTTGTTTGGCCTGAGGCTTCCAGCACTGGAACTTGCAGAGAGTTGGGTGGAGTCCAGTGTTTGTGCCAAGATGGGGACATCTGGTAGAGCTCAAGTCGATTAGTATTCCCTGGGGCTGGGAATTCTCTGGTGGTCCAGTATCCTGGACTCAGCACTCCCACCCCAGGGGCCCAGGCCCAACCCCTGGCTGGGGGACCAAGACCTCACAAGCCTCCTGTTTGCAACCAAAAAAGGAATAAAAAGACAACAAAAATACAGTCAAACAAAACCCAAGACAAATAACAAAAACTAACAAACAACAACAAAAACAAAGAAAGATAAGAAAACAAACAAAACTCAAGACAAGCAATAAAAACAAAACCAAAACAAACCAAAACAAACAAAAAACACAAAGAGAAGAAAAAGCAAGAAAGCAACCAAAGAAAAGAAACCAAAAACCAAAACAAAAAATAAAAACAAGCCTAACAAAAATAAACAAAAAGCAGAAAGTGAACTAAAAAAAAAAAAGCAAAGAAAACAAAAAACAAACACTTAGACATGACAAGGAAAGATAAGAACAAAACAACAAAAAAACCACACTAACAATAACAAACAAAAGCAAACCCCAAAAATAACAGGAAAAAAAATCAAATGAACAAAGAAACAAACAAATAAAAAAGAAAAAAGATTTTCCTGGGGCCTCTGCTATCAGTGTACTTGCCCCCATGGTCAGACACAGCCAACCCCCTCCTCCCTCGGAGGCCCTCTGAGACCTCTAGGTAGGTCTCTGGACCCATGTGGGCACTGTGGGGACAGCTCAGACCCTGACCTGGCCCACCTCCCATGTGTACTTGCCCCCAAAGTCCACAGCTGCTAAAGCTAGACCAGTCTCAGTTGTGGGAGCACTCATTGTCCGTTCAGATATTCCAAGACACAGGGTTTACCAAGCCCATCACGGGGCTTTGGTCCCTGGCTTATGCAGCTGCATGGAGAGATTTCAGTTCCTCTTCCTTAGTTGCACAGCCCCTGTATCTCAGCTTTGGTTTGGGCCCCACCTCTGTGTGTGGGCCACCCTCAGGATTCTGTTCCCCACCCAGGTGAGAGGGGGCAATTGAGCAACTGAGTGGGGCACGCTTGCTCACTCAGGCAGGAGAGCGATAAGGTGGCCACGACTGGGGTGTGTGTGCTTGCTCTGATGGGATCCCCCTCTAGGGCAGGCAGAGGCAGGGGTCGGCAGGGAGTTGTGACAGATTGGGGTGTGCTTGCACTGGTGGGAGTCCCTCCCAGTGCCTAGGGAGGCAGGAGCTGGTGTGTGGGGACAGAGGCTGTGATGGTGGCCCCGCCCCTTGTGCACCACTCAACAATGGCCCCTCATTTCCAAGGCAGTCCACGCTTCCTCCAGGAGCATTCCTGGCTGCAGAGCTCCTCACTCCTGTCCCTTCAGGCTGTCTCCATGCAGCCAACAGCAGTCCTCTCCCTGGGTCCGCTCACCTAACCCCACACTTTAGCACCCAGGCCACACCAGCAATGGCAGACACCCATCTCAGGCTGGGGCACCCAGGGCTGACTCCTGATGAGGCTTTGGCAGGGGTGGCACTGGGGGCCCCAGAGCCTGCATGGGTGGAGGAGGCCTTGGCTTGAGGTGTAGGTGACCCTGATCAGATGGGCGCCCCTCCTAATGCCTGCAGAGGCAGGAGCCGGTGGGTGGGGACAGGGGATGCAATGGCAGCCCCACCCCTTGTGTGCCACTCATCAATGACGTCTTGCTTCTACAGTGGCCTGGGCTTCTTCTGCAAACTTTCCCAGTGATGGAACTCCTTACTCCCATCCCTTTAGGCTGACTCTTCACAGCCAACAGCTCTCGCCTCTTTGGGTCCCCTCTTCAAACCCCAGTTTCCAGTACCCAGCCTCACTCTGCACCAGGAGACACATGACTCAGGCTGGAGTGCTCAGGGCTTCAGCATGCACCATGCACACAGATCTTACTCTGTCCTGCCTTCCAGAGACCGGTTGCTGCGTTCTCTTCCGATCCCCTGAAGTGTATGGTTCTATAGTTTTCTTTAATGTCTATATAAGAGTGATATACTTTTATGTGTACTATGGAATAACTACTACTTTACTGGATGGAATTTTTTTCTCCTATCAAGGGACCCTATTTGCACCATGATTAATATACTCTTTGATTTGTATAGTAAGAAGTGTCTTGAGATTGCACCATTAATAAGAATTTGGTCTTTGAAATCAGTCAGGACTGGGTTTGCACATTACACTGGCACTAATTAGTTCAGGCTATTGGTCAATCCTCTTAAGTTTACTTGTTTAAAGTTTTTTGATATGTATTTTAAAGGGTTTCAGAGTATTATTCTAATTCTTTAGGTAAGGTCTGTGTCTGTCATAGTTAGTATTGGCTTGGCCAATGAGTTCATTTGGGGTTTTTCCGTAAGATGTCACAGAAAAATAAGAACGAACTGTCTGGCCAACCCAATATTATGTTCTCCATTGTCCCAATATATTTGCCTGATACCTGGCATGTTGACAACATCTAATACATATTTGTTATTATAATAATTGTTATTATTGTTAGTCAATGAATGAATGATTCTGGAACTAGTCTCTTAATCAGAGTATAAAATGCTATTTTTTTCTAGTTTTATTTAGATATAATTGACATGTAACCTTGCATAAGTTTAAGGTGTTCCAGCATGTGTTTTCTCCCAACACCACCAAGTGACACTCTGACACCAGCTGGATGTCAATCCAAGCAATTCTGACACTATCTGAAGATAGTGTCAGATCCCACAGGTTAAAGGTTCAATACTACAAAACTGCCTCTCCCCCATACCCTTTACAGTCTAATTGCAATTCCAAGCTGTCACTTGTGATTCTGAATGATGGGACTAGATCAGAGGTTCCCACAACCCCCTCCTTGTATTTGGTTAATTTGCTAGAGTGGATCACGTACTCAGAGAAACATTTTTCTTACTAGATTATCAGTTTATTATAAAATAATGCAACTCAAGAATAGCCAGTTGGAAGGGATGCATAGGGTAAGGTATATGGGAAGGGTACAAAGTTTCCACACCCTCTCTGAGCATGACACTCTCCCAGAACCTCCCTATGTTCACCAACCTAGAAGCTCTCTTAACTCAATTTTTCTGAGTTTTTTATGGAGGTCCCATTACATAAGCATGATTTATTAAAGCATTGGCAATTTGATTGAACTCAATCTCCAGCTACTTTCCCCTCCCTGGAGGTCCAGGGATGGGACTAAAAATTCCCCAGGCAAGCAGCCCTCATTCTTAAGTTACCTAGGGACTTTCCACAAGTCACTTTATTAACATAATAAAAGACATCTTTATAGCTTTCCTCCATTAGGAAATTCCAAAGGTTTAAGGAGCTCCCTGCCAGGAATGGGGACAAAGGTTAAATATATATTTCTTATTGTAAATCACATTGCAATGTATAACATGTTGATTTGATACACTTATATATTGCAAAATGATTACAACTATAGCATTAGCAAACACCTCCATCATGTCACATAGTTACCATTTTTTTTTGGTGGTGTGACCATTTAAGATCTACTCTCCTAGCAACATTCAATAATATAATTCATTATTTTTTTTTTATTTTATTGAAGTATAATTGATTTACGACGTTGTGTTAGTTTCAGGTGTACAGCACAGTGATTCAGTTATATGTATGTATATATCCATATCTATCTATCTATCTCTCTATCTATCTATCTATCTATCTACATTCTTTTTCAGATTCTTTTCCCTTATAGGCTAGTATAAAATATTGAGTATAGTTTCCTGTGCTATACAGTAGGTCCTATAACACAGTATTATTAACTATAATCAATATGCAGTATATAAGATTCTCAGCACTTGTCAATATTATAATTGGAAGTTTGTACCCTTTGATCAACATCTCCCCATTTTCCCCACCCTCAGCCCCTGGTAACCACCTGTCAACAGACAAAAATGCACAACATAAGAGTGGTGAGTTGAGTTTTATTCAGTGTCTTACTGAGGCCTATAGCCTGGGAGACAGCCCCTCAGATAGCTCTGAGGAACTACTCTGAAGAGATAGGGGGAGAGGACAGTGTATATGTAATTTTGGCTAAGGTGTATGTGCAATCCACCATACGTCTAGGTAGAAGGTTATTTACTTCTAGTCATGAGGGAGAGATATCTCAGTTAACACTTTTAGTGCTTTTTTTTTTTTTAAGAAGATGATGGGGGTAGAGGTTTATTAATTTATTTTTTATTTATTTTCTGTGTTGGGTCTTCGTTTCTGTGCGAGGGCTTTCTCTAGTTGTGGCAAGTGGGGGCCACTCTTCATCACGGTGTGCGGGCCTCTCACTATCGCGGCCTCTCGTTGCGGAGCACAGGCTCCAGACGTGCAGGCTCAGTAGTTGTGGCTCACGGGCCTAGTTGCTCCGCGGCATGTGGGATCCTCCCAGATCAGGGCTCGAACCCGTGTCCCCCACATTAGCAGGCAGATTCTCAACCACTGCGCCACCAGGGAAGCCCCAGTGCTTTTTCAAGTATGGGAAGATGCAAGAATTCGGGTTCATAAAAAATTTCTCTTGAAATATATCTAACTATCTTAGGACATTTTTTGCCTCTTTTCCCAAAGCACAGAGTGCCTCATCCTGCTCTTCATACTGAATTCCTTTCAGGGTGTATTGTAGGTCAGCGACTGCAGTGGTTAGTAACTTAATCTTTGTAGAACCCGATAGTGAGCAACATTCCTTGTTTTACATGCCATTCTATTCTCTGTTTCTATGAGTCTCACATACAAGTGATTCCATGTATAAGGTATTCCACGTATAAACAATTCCACATGTAAGTGATATCATACAGAATTTGTCTTTCTCTGTCTGACTTATTTCACACAACATAATGCCCTCAAGGTTTATCCATGTTGTTGCAAATGGCAGGATTTCCCTCTTTCTCAAAGCTGAATAATATTTTCTTTACCCATACATCTGTTGTTCAGCACTTAGGTTGTTTCCATATCTTGGCTATTGGGTATAATGCTACAACAAAATAGGAGTGCACATATCTGTTTAAGATGCTGTTTTCAATTCCTTTAAATATATACTCCAAAGTGAGATTGCTAGATCATATGGTAATTCTATTTTTAATTTTTCCTTTTTTTTTTTTTTTTGAGGAGTATCCATGCTGTTTCCCATAGTGGCTGTACCAACTTACATTCCTACCAGCAGTGCAGAAGTGTTCCCTTTTTACCACATACTCATCAACCTTGTCATCCCTCATCTTTTTGATGATAGCCATTCTGACAGGTGTGAGATCATATCTGGGTGTCATTGTAATGTGCATTTTGCTGATGATTAAAAATATACCTTTTCATATATCTGTGGCTATTTGTATGTCTTCTTTGAATAATTATCTACTCACATCCTCTGCCCATTTTAATAGGATTGTTTGATTTTTTGCTATTCACTTGTATGATACTAACCCCTTATTAGATATATGATTTGCAAATGCTTTATCCCATTCTATAGGTTGCTTTTTTATTTTGTTGATTATTTCTTTTACTGTGAAGTGTTTTAATTTGATGTGGTCTCACCTTAATTCCCAGATCAGGGCTCGAACCCGTGTCCCCCACATTAGCAGGCAGATTCTCAACCACTGCGCCACCAGGGAAGCCCCAGTGCTTTTTCAAGTATGGGAAGATGCAAGAATTCGGGTTCATAAAAAATTTCTCTTGAAATATATCTAACTATCTTAGGACATTTTTTGCCTCTTTTCCCAAAGCACAGAGTGCCTCATCCTGCTCTTCATACTGAATTCCTTTCAGGGTGTATTGTAGGTCAGCGACTGCAGTGGTTAGTAACTTAATCTTTGTAGAACCCGATAGTGAGCAACATTCCTTGTTTTACATGCCATTCTATTCTCTGTTTCTATGAGTCTCACATACAAGTGATTCCATGTATAAGGTATTCCACGTATAAACAATTCCACATGTAAGTGATATCATACAGAATTTGTCTTTCTCTGTCTGACTTATTTCACACAACATAATGCCCTCAAGGTTTATCCATGTTGTTGCAAATGGCAGGATTTCCCTCTTTCTCAAAGCTGAATAATATTTTCTTTACCCATACATCTGTTGTTCAGCACTTAGGTTGTTTCCATATCTTGGCTATTGGGTATAATGCTACAACAAAATAGGAGTGCACATATCTGTTTAAGATGCTGTTTTCAATTCCTTTAAATATATACTCCAAAGTGAGATTGCTAGATCATATGGTAATTCTATTTTTAATTTTTCCTTTTTTTTTTTTTTTGAGGAGTATCCATGCTGTTTCCCATAGTGGCTGTACCAACTTACATTCCTACCAGCAGTGCAGAAGTGTTCCCTTTTTACCACATACTCATCAACCTTGTCATCCCTCATCTTTTTGATGATAGCCATTCTGACAGGTGTGAGATCATATCTGGGTGTCATTGTAATGTGCATTTTGCTGATGATTAAAAATATACCTTTTCATATATCTGTGGCTATTTGTATGTCTTCTTTGAATAATTATCTACTCACATCCTCTGCCCATTTTAATAGGATTGTTTGATTTTTTGCTATTCACTTGTATGATACTAACCCCTTATTAGATATATGATTTGCAAATGCTTTATCCCATTCTATAGGTTGCTTTTTTATTTTGTTGATTATTTCTTTTACTGTGAAGTGTTTTAATTTGATGTGGTCTCACCTTAATTTTTGCTTTTGTTGCTTGTGATTTTGTTGTCATATCCAAAAAATTGTTGTCAAGACCAATTTCAAGGAATTTCTTTTGGTTTTCTTTTAGGTATTTTACAGTTTCAGATCTTTAAGCCTTTAATTGAGTTCAAGTTAATTTTTCTGAGTGGTGTAAGATGGGGATCCAAATTTATTCTTCTACATGTGATTATCCAGTTCTCCCCATTGAGTTCTTGGCTGTATATGTGAGATTTTATTTGTGGGCTATTGATTCTGTTCCATTGGTTTGTGTGTCTGTTTTTATGCCAGTACCATATTGTTATTAGTACTATGGCTTTGTAGTATAGTTTGAGATCAGGAAATGTGAGACTTCCAGCTTTGTTATCTTTCTTCAAGATTGCTTTGGCTATTTGGTATCTTTTATGGTTCCATCCAGATATCAGGATTTTAAAATTTTCTTTAAAAAATGCCATTGTATTTTGATTGGGATTGCTTTGAATCTATAGATGTCTTTGGGTAGTATGGACATTTTAACAACATTAATTCTTCTGATCCATGAATATGGTTTATCTTTCCATTTATTTGTGTTTTATTTTATTTCTTTCTTCAAAGTCCTAGAGTTTTGAGTATACAGATATTTCACCACCTTGATTAAGTTTATTATTAAGTATTTTATTGTTTTTGATGTTATTGTGAATGGGATACAACCAAGCAATGTAGGCAGTGAAATATGTGCTTGACACAATCTACTGCCTATGATCCAATATGAGTCATTGAGTCATTTATACCAATAAATATTTTATCTTATTTTTGAGTCTAAATTTTTCAAATTACTCAATTTAACTCTGCAAAGAGCTATTATGAACCCCCCTTAAAGATTAGGCAACTGAGGCTTTGAATGGGCAAGTGACTTGCTCAAGGTTATGTGGCCATTAAGTGTTGGAGCAAGGAGTGCACATGGGTTTGCACTAATAAATAATATTAGTTTCCTATCTCACACACCCTTAGTGATCTAATGTAGTCTAATGGGTTCAAATAGTAACTATATCCTTAAGGCTCTCCAACTTATATCCCTGGCCAGCACCTCCATGCCAAACTTCAGACTCAAACAGCTTATTGTCTATGTTGTATCTTCATTTGTATGGTGTGGACTGAATTGTTTTTCCCCAAAATTTATGTGTTGAAGCTCTCACCCTTATTTTGACTGTGTTTGGAGATGGAGCCTTTAAGGAATAATTAAGATTATCTGAAGGATGTCATAAGAGTGACACCCTAATCCCATAGGACTGATGTCCTTATAAGAAGATGAAAAACACCAGACCTGCATCTCTCTCTCCCTCTCTCCCTCCCTGAGCATGCATAAAGGAAAGGCCATGTGAACACACAGTAACAGGGAGGCAATCTACAAAGCAGTAAGAGAGACCTTACCAGAAACCAACCTTGACTCAGTCCTGATCTAGGACCTCCAATGTCCAACCTATGAGAAAATAAATTTCTGTTGTTTAAGCCACCAAACGTGTAACATTTTGTTTGGCAATCCAAGCTAAAATACAGATGGCTAATACACATCCCAAACTTAATGCTTCAGAAAATGAACCCTGTTCCTTACCAGACCTCCTCTCCATCTCAGTTGATGATAACCCTTATTCTACTAGTTTCTCAGTCAGAAACCTCAGTGTCAACTTGGACCACTCTCTTTTCCACTACACCTCCTTCCCCCAACTCAGCACATGTAATCTATCAGCAAATCTTATTAGCTCTCCCTTCAAAATACTCAGATTGCAATTATTTCTCACACCTTACATCAGCAATAATAATTGTATTAAAATGTAAATCAAATCATATGCATCTTACTTGAAGCTCTTCCCTGTCTTCCACCCGACTCTGAGTAAATGTGCAACATTGCTATAATAATCCACAAAGCCCTATACCAGTTGTTCCTTCATCCCTTCCATACCCATTACTTCTTTCCCACCACTTCCCCCATTCCTCCTTTGACTGCAGGCACAGAAGTCTCCAGGTTGTTCCTGAAATGTGCCAGGTGCTTATTTGCCACATTGCCTTTGTCCCTGCTGTCAACTCTGCCTAGAATTGCTACCATCTCCTCATGTCTGTCCTTAAGCTTCACCTCAGGAGTGACTTTCCCTACTGTGCTACTCAGAATTGCAGAATCACCCTTTCTCCATTCCTGCTCTGCTTCTCTCAAGAGTACTTTCCACCACCTGACATTCTATATGCTTATTTCCTTATGTTTACATATGTGCCTCTTTCTTTCAGAATGTAAGCTCATGAGGGTAATGGCTTGCTGTTTGCTTCATTCCCTTCTGCATCCCCAGTTCTTAGAACATGGTCACATACATGCTGTTTAATGCCCATGTGTATAAATATGTTAGACTCTAGACTGCAGGACAGTGGCCAGCTGGGGAATGCAAATAGCTTATGGAAAAATGAACTTTCACCCTGCTGAAAATGAGTAGTCTTCTTTTCAACTTGTTCCTCCCAGAGCTGAGCTAGCCTATAAGAAAAGATGATTAGCTTGATTGTGGTGATAGTTTCACAATATATACATATATCAAAATGTCACGTCATACATCTTAAATTTATGCAACTTTTATTTGTGTCTCATACCTCAATAAGGTGAGAAAAATAACAAAAAAGAGATAAGGTCTCACACTGGGTTTTGCAGTTTCTTTTTTTCTTTTCTATTTACCTATAATATTTTACAATCACTATGTTACCTTCACATATCTCCTAAGTTGTCACCATCTATAGAAAAAAAAATCAAGAACCTTGAGAAAATTATAATTATTTGCTTAAGGTTATTCTTATGTATTCTCCATTTCTGTATAGAAGTTATTGAGTTATGGAATATATATACATTTATATTTCTTTTTGGCTGCGTTGGGTCTTCGTTGCTGCACGTGGGCTTTCTCTAGTTACAGTGAGCAGGAGCTACTCTTGGTTGTGGTGCACGGGCTTCTCATTGTGGTGGCTTCTCTTGTTGCAGAGCACAGGCTCTAGGCATTCGGGCTTCAGTAGTTGCAGCACACGAGCTCAGTAGTTGTGGCTCACAGGCTCTAGAGTGCAGGCTCAGTAGTTGTGGCTCCGTTGCTCTGCAGCATGTGGGTTCTTCCCAGACCAGGGATCGAACTCTTGTCCCCTGTATTGGCAGGTGCCACCAGGGAAGTCCTGAGTTATGGAATATTAACACTAAGATAAACTAATTCTTCAGGGAAGAATTTATTTTTCCCAAATGACACAAATATTAAGTGCTAATTACATTATACTAGTCTTTTATTTTTTCATTTATGCATTCCTCCAAGACCTATGTGGTCTTAGTTTTGTCTTAAAAAATATATATATTTTACCATACTGCTTTTTTTTCTTGCAAAAAAAATTTTCAAGTCATACATTTTTTCCTATTGAAGATAATAAAATAAAAAGAAATACACTTTGTGAGTTAGAGTGATACATTACATATGCCCAGCCACTGAGCTTCTCAGAATTTAAGTTTCTATGTGCATCATGGTGCAGAGAATTGGTGTGGCCTCGCCTGTCATGTACATCACATTAAGTGGGGTAGAAGTATTTCAGCCATTCATCATATGTTGGCATATATCAGACTGTCTCACCATGCTCTATTTGGAGTATGCAATCTACTCCAAAGAAGGCTGAAACTGAGGTTCACATCCTAAATAGAGGTTCCCAAATAGAAAATCAGGCTTCTTGCATTAACACACTGTGCATGCTAAAAATAAATTGTGGTTTCTAATCAGATCCAACTAATAAAAAGACACAATAGACACTACAAGTGTGGGTGTTGATGTGACACCTAGCTGCTTCTTAAAGTGGGGAATCCTTAGGTAAATACTGGAAGGAATTTCTATTTTTAAGGATGGTGATGGGCTTTTAGAAAGATGGGAAGACAAACTAATAACTAGTAAATATGTCTTTTCTTCCCATAGTGCATGTAATTTTATGTTTTAGAAGAAAATGCATGCTAGTTAATATCTTTGGTGTAAAGTGACTTCTTGTAGAATACTGGTGATCCGAGAAAGAGCATGTTGGAAAGGTTGGCTTAAGTCATTTCCTCCATGGGAGAAAAAGCTGCAACGAAAAGCCCCAAGTGAATTATTTAGTTATTGGAAGGAATATTTTCTTCTAGACTTTCTCTTTTTATTATTTGTACTTTGAAAATCCATACACCTCAAAGAAAATTGCTTTCTAGGTTTGTGATTTATGCAAACCTGAAATTTTCAGTATCAATAAAATCCTCAAATTTCACCTGCTCTATACTTTATGAAGGGATAGATTAACATTTCAAAATAATGTCAACTACAGACTGAAGTGTGTTTCTACCTCAGCCTCTTATCACTTTGTGGTGTCAAAGCTTCCTTCAGATGAAGAATGACATTAATTTGGCAAACAAGGACTTAATTCAATGACTACTAGCCTAGATTTATTAAAATACTCCATGTATTCAAAAGAAAATTACAGAGAAAAATAAGTAAAATATGTAGGGAATTTAAAAATGAAATTTGTCTCAGATAATCAGTAGAGGAGTAGTTTTTCTTGTTAGTTGAGCTGCATTGGAGCTAGGAAAAGATAAAGAGCTTGCAGGTCTGCTTCACCATCTGCAGCCTGAATCTGTCTCCTGCTCACAACACTGAGCATGCTGACATTGTGAAAATTATAATATAAGTGCCCAGGAAGTAACTTTTATTTATTTGTGTCCCATTCATTCCCCTCTACAGGTCAAAGAAATATACTTTTAACAATTCTTTCTTTGTGTTTGTGCTTGTGAGTGAATGTGTATGTGGCAAACTGTGGTGGAAACTGTGTATATTAATTTGCTAGTGCTGATACTTGAGGGTAGGTTCTTGTCTTGTTGCAGAAAGAATTCAAAGATGAGACAGGGAGGTCAAGAAAGTAAAGTGATGATTTATTTAAGTGATAGTATGCTCTCAAGGGGAGAGCAGGCAGTGTCAGGTAAGTAGCTGTGCTGAGTTTCTTTCACAAGCCAGTTATGTGGGGTGTCAAAATGAAGGGATGGAATATCCATTGGGGAGGGAATAGTTTGGGGGCTGTATTTCCTGGTTTTCATCCCAGCTCCACCTTCCTGAGGGGAGGAGGGATTTTTGTCCTTATTTAGCCTTGATTGTAAGTCTCATGGTGTCAGTGCATCATGGAAACTTCTTATCTGCAAGGCTAATTTTATTGTAAGGAGGGCATAGTGAGCAAAATATTACATTCAGATGCGGATATTCCTGCCTTTTCCCACCTTTCTTTTTCTGCTTCAAGGACCCTTATCACCCCCAAATATGTGGTTTCCTGTCAGTCTGGAGGTTCCTGTTTTTCTTTGTCTACCCAAGGACCCCATTGTTTACAAGATGTGTGGTTTCCTGCCATTTGGCCCATGCCCCCTTTCTCTGCTCATATCTAGCTACCTGCCTGCTTTAACAGAGCTACTATAAAAAAATTCTATAGACTAGGTGGCTTAAAAAGCAAAAATTAATTTCTTATTGTTCTGGAGCAAAGAAAACTAAGATCAAGTTGCCATCATGGTCGGTTTCTCCTGAGACATCTCTCCTTGGCTTGTATATGGTAACATTTTCTCTGTCTCCTCACATGCTCTTTCCTCTGTGTGTGCATAAATCTGGCATTTCTCCCTGTGTCCAAATCTCCTCTTTTTATAAGGACACTAGTCAGATGGGATTAAGGCTTATCCTAATGGCTTCATTTAAATTAATCACCTCCTTAAAGACATTATTTCCAAATACAGTCACATTATAAATTACTGGGGCTTAAGGCTTCAACAAAAAAATTTTTAGGGGAAGCAATTCAGTTTATAACACTGTGATTCTTCATTTTGAAAGCTCAGAACTGAGTTCAGTGTCTTAAGAGAGAAGCACTCACCTAATTTATTTATTTCCTCCCCACTTTTTCCCCAGCTTGTTGAGAAATGATTAACACATCAACACTGCACATATTTAATATTTAGGTTATGTTTTGATATATGTACACATTGTGAAATGATGCAGTCAAGGTAATTAACCCGTCTATCACCTCACATATTTACCTTTCATGTGTGTGTTGTGTGTGTGTGTGTGTGTGTGTGTGTGTGTGTGTGTGTGTGTGGTGAGGAAATCCAAGATCTACTCTTTTGGCAGATTTCAAGTATTCATTACAGTACTATTAACTATCATCACCACGCTGTGCACTGCATCCCCGGAACTTATTCATCTTACATCTGAAAGCTTGTACCCTTATAGTACAGCTACTTCTGACAAGATCTAAGTCTCCTATTTATTAAGCAACACAGAAATGAGGAGGTCACAAAAGCCACCTCTCAGGCTGACGTGTCACCTCTTACATTCCTTCCAGACACACTGTAGACATCAACGCATGATATAAGTGTGCACAGACGCACATATGCACACACGCATATATACATACAAACACCTTTGCCATGTTTGCCCAGCACCTTTGCTGAAATGCAGAGTATATCATGTGATTATAATTCCTGCCTAAAGAACTCCAGAAACATTTTTCTGATGCAACAAACTACATCAGAGCACCTAGGTGCTTTGTAACAAACAAAAGCAGGATGTCACATGACTCAGTTAACTATTTGATTGCTTTACTTAAGCAATGAGGTTATTATTGAACTAGTTGAGGTTTAAAGTAAAAATGCTGAAAAGCTTCCATACTATTTTCCATAGTGGCTGTACCACTTCACATTCCCACCGACAGTGCACAAGAGTTCCTTTTCTCCACATCCTCACCAGCGTTTGTTTTCTTTTGTCTTTTTGATAATAGCCAACCTAACAGGTATGAGATGATATCTCATTGTGGGTTTGATGTTTATCTTCCTATTCATTAGTGATATTGAGCATGTTTTCATGTACTATTGGCCAATATCTATACTTCCATGTTCACACAGCATTATTCACAATAGCCAAGATATGGAAACAACCTAACTGTCTGTCAGAGGATGTATGGATAAAGAAAATGTGGCATATAAATATATCCAATAGAATATTAATCAGCCATAAAAAAAAGGAAATTCTGCCATTTGTGACAACATGGGTGAAACTGAAGGGAGTTGTGTGAAGTGAAATAAGCCATAAAGAAAAAGACAAACATTGCACGCTATCACTTATATGTAGAATCTACAAAAAAGAGTCAAATGCATAGAAACGGAGAGCAGAATATTGGTTGCCAGGGGCTGGGGGGAAATTGAAATGGTGAGATCAAAAAGTACAAACTTGGGGCTTCCCTGGTGGCGCAGTGGTTGAGAGTCCGCCTGCTGATGCAGGGGACACGTGTTCGTGCCCCGGTCCGGGAAGATCCCACAT
>NC_041215.1:12627710-12631342 GCF_002837175.3 Physeter macrocephalus | reverse complement strand
GCTAGGCCCGTGAGCCATGGCCGCTGAGCCTGCACGTCCGGAGCCTGTGCTCCGCAACGGGAGAGGCCACAACAGTGAGAGGCCCGTGTACCGAAAAAAAAAAAAAAAAAAAAAAGTACAAACTTTCAGTTATAAGATGATTAAGCTCTGAGGATCTAATGTACAACACTGACTATTGTTAATAATACTGTATTATATACTTGAAATTTGCTGAGAGTAGATCCTATTTTCACCACATAAAAAGGTAACTGTGTGAGGTGACAGATGTGACAATTAAATTGATTGTTGTGATCATTTTACAACATATATCAAATCATCACACTGAACCATTTAGGTATACACAATTTTGTCAATTCTAACTAAAAATAAATAATAATAATAAAATAACATAAAATACTGATATGTGGTCCAGGGAGATGTATGGGGATACAAATCCTGCATCTTTTCCCCTGAGAACCTTTTCATGTTCATCCCAACAAATCATAGCCCACGACCATCACCACAGACATGATATGCTACACACTCAGGACATTCATTGTCCAGGATCCTGGATCTACTCCTAGAACATGATGCTTGAATCAGCATATTTAATAATGACCCTCTGGGCTTGAGTCTTCTCCCCCAGGACAAGGCAGAACTGAGATCCCCATCTGGGTGAGCTCCATTGGCCATGACTTCTAACAATGGATCTTGGTACCCATGGGTAGAGGGACTGTGATAATCGCTTCCACTGGGTATTTTCACATTGTTCCTAAATGTTTGCTCAAGGCCAGAGCATGAGATAATGAAGCAGTAAAGATCCTTGGGAAACATTTGCAATTATAATTTTGTAGGATTGCAGAGTGAAACATCAGAAATAAGAATATTCTGCACACTGTTCTTTTAAAAAACATGTGGATTTTACAGAGTGGGATTGTGTGAGGCAGAGTAGTTACAACCTCTAGTTCTGGATTAGAATTTTCCACTCTTTCAAAGATGAGCCAAATTGGTGATGGTAGTTTTGTTAATCATATTTTAAAGGGATTTCTGTCCACAATGCCATGTCCACTTACTAAATTTTGTAATTTCTAATGAGAGATGGATGCATCTTGGCCTTACAGCAGTGAGTTATTCTGTTATTTTGCCTTATTAATAATCACATATTAGGGGGCTTCCCTGGTGGCGCAGTGGTTGGGGGTCTGCCTGCCAATGCAGGGGACAAAGGTTTGAGCCCTGGTCCAGGAGGATCCCACATGCTGCAGAGCGGCTAGGCCCATGTGCCACAGCTGCAGAGCCTGCTCTCTGGAGCCTATGAGCCACAACTGCTGAGCCCATGTGCCGCGACTGCTGAGGCCCGCACACCTAGGGCCCGTGCTCCACAACGGAAGAGGCCACCTCAGTGGGAGGCCTGCGCACCGCGTCAAGGGGTTGCCCCCACTCACCACAGCTGGAGAGGGCCCACGCGCAGCAGCAAAGACCCAACACAGCCAAACAAATAAATAAATAAAAATAAATTTTAAAAAAATCACATATTTGAAAAACTGAGAGTCAAACCTAATTTAATTCAATTAAAATATTTACTATAAACTCCTCTTAGGTAAAAGATACTGGATAGAAAGAAAATACTACCAAAGAACTGCTTTTGCTTTCTAGGTAATTACTGACTACAGTTACAAACCAGAGTAGTTTAGCTCATTTGCTATAGCTAAATGTCTGTTCTGGGCTTGCCTAATCTCAGGGTCTAATCAATAACAGAACCAGCAGGGTGTGCCAGACTGAATTTACTCAGCCTTATGGCTAGAATTAGCGCCCTTGAAAATTGGGGAGACGTTAGCCAATGGGTATACACTTGAAGTTGGAAGATGAAGAAGTTCTGGGGACTTAATGCACAGCGTGGTGTTTATAGTTAACAATATTACATTATATACTTGAAAGTTGCTAGGAGACTAGATCTTAAATGTTCTCACCATGAAAAAGAAAGAAATAGTAATTATGTAATGTGATGGAGGTATTAACTGTGTTACAATGTTAACTATGGTGGGAATCATATTGCAATACATAAATGTATCAAATCAACACACCTTAAATTTACACATTATGTGTAAATTATATCTTGATAAAAAAACTAATAAATCTTCTGACTTACTTAAAACAAGAAAGAAAACAGGAAAGAAATGCTCATGCATGGGGGATTTAATCATATAAGCCAGGTAATTGTCTTCAATAGGGTGTGTCTTTCATCTAGAAACATATTAAAAGAACAGAGTGTTCAAAGTTATTATTGAGCATGGTTCAAAGAACATTTGAATAATGATTTTATTCCAGAAACAATGCTAAAATTAAGATTACAACTATATATGTTTAACTTTCTGCTTATAATAAATCGAAACCTTCTACTTCTCTGCCAGCTATCAAAACATAATGACATCAGTTTGCAAGTTAACCCCTAGCTTACTAGATTGTAAACATCAGAACCTTTAAGACTTGCTATTTCTTAGTGTCAATGACTGCCAGATCATCCAATAAAGCTGAGTTTATCAACTACTGTACTAGGTAAAGGATCATATGCCAGGGAAAAATGCACCATGAAGTTTGCTGAGGGTAAAGTTCCTTGGAGGTGATAGAAAGGGTGTTCATGATGAGCATGCTAATGAGAGGTTGAACACTTGCATTCTGGATAGAAAGAATGAGGCCACAGATCTGTACACAGTTAGTTAAAAAAAATTGCATCATTTGTTGGTCAGGAAAATGTTTTCAATTAGGTCTTGAACCTAAAAGGGATGGTAAACAAGCCCCACTCAAGTTCTTCAACACCGTTAGCTTTGACTTTTGTATCCTTCAAAGTTTCTGGTCATTTCTGGACAGCAGCACTCTAGGAAACAACACTCAGATGTGATATATCTAGGCAAATGGGGTCTAAAGGGAAATTTTCCTTCTACGTTTGAAAATATGTTGTGGCAACAAAGGTACGTTCTCCACAAGTTCCAGATGAGAATCAGCTAAGATAATTATAACATTCTTTAGCATGAAATCATCATCATCGTCATCATCATCATCAACCAGGCAGTTGTAGGGGAGGAAACTTTTCTTCTGTCTCTCTCTACTTAAGCTTAGTGACTGGGGCCCTGTGAATTAAACTGACAATAGATTAACATAAGAAAAGGCATGCAAATTTATTAAATTTTAATTTTAAGTCCATGGGGGCATTGTTTGGAAAGTGAATATCCAAAGGAGCAGTGAGATATGAGAGCTTAAATATCATCTTAATAGGAGAAAGGGGGAGAGCAAAGCCCACTTACGGGAGAGCAAATGAATTTTAAGTTCTTAAGAGAATAATGGGAGGTAGGATAGACGGTGACAAAGTCTGTCTGGATGTGGTGCTGACTTGCCATCTCCTTTCCTGTGATAAGTCAATCTTCTCTGTGATGAAACTCCCAGGGAGGGGAGTTATGACAAATTAGTTCTTTCCTTGGAGGATTTGTTGTTTTTTTTTGTGTGTGTTTTTTTGCAGTACGCGGGCCTCTCACCGCTGTGGCCTCTCCCGTTGCGGGGCACAGGGTCCGGACGAGCAGGCTCGGCGGCCATGGCTCACGGGCCCAGCCGCTCCGCGGCATGTGGGATCTTCCCGGACCGGGGCACGAACCCGTGTCCCC